>NC_083323.1:84675713-84982438 GCF_963455315.2 Globicephala melas
TATGTTGAAAGCATGTTGTTTCCTATTAAAATGCCATAACAACTCACACATATTATTCTGTAACTCCTCCACATGTCATGTAGAGATGAAGTATTTCAATTATTGTAATGAAGTTTGAGAAGCTAACATTCTGAAATGCTTGTAATGAAAGACATTCTACACTCCTCAAAAGCCAGGAGTGAAATCTATGTTTTCTACATCCTCCTAACAAATAGTAAGGACTTAATACTTAAACACTAGCTTGTCTTCTTGATCTAGCTTATAACAAATTCATTCTTTCACTCTTGCCTATAATAATAAATTTCTTTAATTGTGCACGCTATATTGTACATTTATGTGTACATGCAGAAACGTACATACAAAGACATATGCACTTAAAAAGGCTAGAAATGGATAACATTACGGGATAAGATTATTGAATACTATATAGACATTTATAAGTATAACATAGAGTCACAACTCCAATGACACTAACCCTAACATACTCTGTTGCACAAAACAGCCACATATTTGCAATGAAATGATAGTCACAATAAACCCCTGGAGCAAAAAAATAAATATATGAATAACTTCATTTACAAAAGTAGTTTATGTATAAATAAGGATAAAAATGTCTGCAGAGATATCCAATAAAATATTAGGTAGTTTAAATCTTGTCTCCTGTTTTCTTATTTCTAAGTAGTTTAAACTTTTCTCGTTTGGCTTATATATGTTTTCTCACTTCTTTTTTTTTTCCCGTAATCAATCTAGTTTACATGTGAAAAAATTAAAATAGTGAGAAAAACGAAAGGGGCTAGGAACTGACATGGCACGTACAGCAAGGCCTGGAGATTCTGCTGAACATAAGCAATTTCATAGAACATCAATATCAGATGAGGCCACTCTGTGACCATAATGCATCAAGACAAAAACAAAGTCACTCTGTAATCATGTCTGAACAAAGACAAAATTATGCATTTTTTCCAAACCACAAAAATGACCAAGCACTCCCCTATTCTGGCTAATGTGAGGGACTGCCGTTCCTTTTCCAGGAACAGCTTTGGTCCTGCTTCATTCCTCCAGTCCTCTAGGTAAGATAAATTACCCACACAGTCGTAGACTTGCCCCACTTCCTTCCTGACAACACCCAAATCCAGAGGAAAGCCTTGCTTCCTTGAACCCTCTCCCAAATCACCAAATTCAAATCTTATACGAAGTCCTTTCTAACACCCACATACTGAGAGCCCCACCATTCCCCATGGAATAAGTCTTCCTTAAGGAAGGAGTAATAAACCCAATTTGTTCGGCTTATCCTAATGATCTCTTGATGGAGATTTCTGACTTTAAAGATGTATGGACAGTGCTTTTTGCTCTTGGATGGTTCCCACCTCATATATAAACCAACAATTAATTTAAGGTGCTTCAGCCTTCTGAAACACACATTTAAAAACATACTAGGCATATGCTAGGTATGTGTACTATACTAGATATATACTAGAAATATAAAATTCCACCTCAATGGAGGGGGGACAAAACTACTACAAATCTCATGGAGCTCCTTTTCACATGGTTTATCCTGCACTGTTTGTCAAGTATTTAAGATAATACCAGTTCAGAGGATGAGCTACAGAGCAACACTGCTTGACTATAAATTCTAGCTGTGTCATCTGTAAGCTGAGTGACTTTAGGCAAGTCACTTACCTGTATGTGCTTCATTCATCTCATGTTTAATATCAGCACATTAGAATCTGCTTTATAGGTTTTTATGAGAATGACTTAATATACACAAAAGCACAACAGTTCCTGACACAAACTAAGCTCTTATCAAATATGTAGATAACTACATATTTAAATTTGAACACAAGACAGAAAAATAATTCATGATGAGATCATAAAAGTTAATAATTAAGACAACATCTATGTTATAGATTAACCCTAGACTGTATGCTGCTGCACTGGTACCACCTAGCAAACCTTGAAAGCAAGACCCAAAGATGCAAACTATTCCCAAAGAACTACAAAAACTATCAAGTGCCTAACAAGGTAAAATTCACAATGTCTAATATCCAATTAAAGATTATTCGGCATGGGGAAATCCCTGGCGGTCCAGCAGTTAGGACTCTGCGCTCTCATTGCCAAGGGCGCAGTTTCAGTCCCTGCTCGGGGAACTAAGATCTCACAAGCTGGGTGAGGCGGCCAAAAAGAAAAAGATTATCAGGCATGCAAAAAGGGCAGAAAAATACAACCCACAATGGGGGGTGAGAGGGGGGTCAATTAATTGAAACCAACCAGAACTGACACAGATGTTAGAATTAGCAGGTGTTAAAACTGTATTCCAAGAAAAAAGTGTGTTGTATTCTTACAACAAAAAATTAAGCAGAGTCACTGAAGACATAAAAAAGACCCAAATTAAACTTCTCAAGATGTCTGAAGGGAAAACACACTTAGATGGGATTTAACACTAGGTTAGGTAGTAGAAAAAACAATTTAGCAAATTTGAAGACATAGGAATAGAAACTATGCAAAACAAAATACAGAGGGAAACATGAATTATCAAAGAGAGAGAGAGAAGAGCATCCATTAGCTGAGAGACTACATATAAAATTTGAGTCCTCAAAGAAAGGGAAAAAGAGAACAGAAACATTTTTAAAGAAATGACAGTCAAAAGTTTTCCAAATTTGATGAAAACCTATAAACTCAAGATCCAAGAAGCTCAACAAGCCCAAGCCAAAGAAACATGAAGAAAACTACACCAAGGCACCTCATAATAAAACTGCTTAAAACCAGAGATAAATCATTTAATGGTACCAATTCATTTTAATCTTCCATTCACTCAGGCACATTTCAGTCACCTTGACCCCTCCCTCTCCATCCCCCACATAAAATGTTTTCTTCCTAGGTAATTCTTAAATCCACTCCTGTTTCTCCATCCCCTTGTCAATCTCCTATCTGCAGTATTTTAATAACCTCACTGGTCTCTCTTACGCCAGTTTAACCACCTTCCCACCTTCCAAAAAAATTCACTCACTAACTGCCACCAAAATAATCCATCTAAAATACAAACATGAACATGATGACTGGCAATCTTCAACTGACTCCACACTGTTTAGAGGATAAAGTTTAAGTTCCTTAGGGTGTACAAGTTCCACAATACCTCCCAAGTTATCTAGTGATCTACCTGACAAATTCACCCTTCTTTTCCTTCGCCTCACTAACTTCTAACTTCCTTCAAAATTCCAACACAGGAGTTATAACCTCCAGGAGACAATTCCTAAACTCAGATAAGACATAAATACTTCTCAGTGCTTGCTAGTGACCTATATATAGCATTACTAAAACGCACTGTAGGAACTTCCCTGGCGGTCCTGTGGTTAAGACTCCACAGTCCTAATGCAGGGGGCACAGGTTCAATCCCTGGTCGAGAAACTAAGATCCCACATGTTGCACAGCACAGCCAAAAACAAAAACAATGTACTGTAATTTCTTAATTATATTTGCCACTCCATATTTACTGTGAGTTCCTCTGAGATTTGGAACACACAGAAAGAAGAAAAAATAAAGGTGAAAAACAGGAATATAAAAGATGTGTCAAAGAGGAAAAAAAAGTATGATGGTACAGTGAAAAACTCAACCATATAAGTAGTTACATTAAATGTAAAAGAACTAAATAATCCAATTAAAAAACTAAGTATAGGGCTTCCCTGGTGGCGCAGTGGTTGAGAGTCCGCCTGCCGATGCAGGGGACACGGGTTCGTGCCCCGGTCCGGGAGGGTCCCACATGCCGCAGAGCGGCTGGGCCTGTGAGCCATGGCCGCTGAGCCTGCACGTCCGGAGCCTGTGCTCCGCAGCGGGAGAGGCCACAACAGTGAGAGGCCCGCGTATAGCAAAAAAAAAAAAAAAAAAAAACTAAGTATGGGGCTTCCCTGGTGGCACAGTGGTTGAGAGCCCACCTGCCGATGCAGGGGACACGGGTTCGTGCCCCGATCCGGGAAGATCCCACATGCCGCAGAGCGGCTGGGCCCGTGGGCCATGGCCGCTGAGCCTGTGCATCTGGAGCCTTTGCTCCACAAGGGGAGAGACCACAGCAGTGAGAGGCCCGCGTACCGCAAGAAAAAAAGAAAAGTTACAGAAGAAGGAGCAAAGCAAAAATCTACGACACCAAATAAATGAAGATGAAATAAGCAAGCTACCTGAAAAAAATTCAGAGTAATGGTAGTAAAGATGATCCAAAATCTCGGAAATAAAATGGAGAAAATAAAACATTTAACAAGGATCTAGGAGAACTGAAGAGCAAAGAAACAGTGATGAACAACATAATGACTGAAATTAAAAATACTCTAGAAGGAATCAATAGCAGAATTACTTGAGGCAGAGGAACAGATAAGTGAGCTGGATGATAAAATGATGGAGATAACAGCCAGGGAGCAGAATAAAGAAAAAAGAACAGAAAGAATTGAGGACAGTCTCAGAGACATCTGGGACAATATTAAACGGACCAACATTCAAATTATAGGGGTCCCATAAGAAGAAGATAAAAAGAAAGGGTCTGAGAAAATATTTGAAGAGATTATAGTCAAAAAATCCCTAACATGGGAAAGGAAATAGTCAATCAAGTCCAGGAAGCACAGAGAGTCCCATATAGGATAAATCCAAAGAGAAACATGCCGAGACACATATTAATCAAACTATCAAAAATTAAATACAAAGAAAAAATATTAAAAGCAGCAAGGGAAAAGTAACAAATAACATACAAGCGAATCCTCGTAATTTCTCTAAGCGGGAAACACAAAAGAAGAAAAAGACCCACAAAAACAAACCCAAATCAACTAAGAAAATGGTAATAGGAACATATATATTGATAATCACCTTGAATGTAAATGGATTAAATGCTCCAACCAAAAGACACAGACTGGCTGAACGGATACAAAAACAAGACTCGTATATATGCCATCTACAATAAACCCCCTTCAGACCTAGGGACACATACAGACTGAAAGTGAGAGGATGGAAAAAGATATTCCATGCAAATAGAAACCACAAGAAAGGTGGAGTAGCAATACTCATATCAGATAAAATAGACCTTAAAATAAAGACAGTTACAAGAGATAAAGGAGGACACTACATAATGATCAAGGGATCAATCCAAGAAGAAAACATAACAATTATAAATATTTATGCACCCAACATAGAAGCACCTCAATGTATAAGGCAAATGCTAACAGTCATAAAAGGAAAAATCGACAGTAACACAATAATAGTGGGGGACTCTAATACCTCACTACACACCAATAGAAAGATCATCCAGACAGAAAATAAATAAGGAAACACAAGCTTTAAATGACACAACAGACTAGATAGACTTAATTGATATTTTTAGGACATTCCACCCGAAGGCAGAAGTACACTTTCTTCTCAAGTGCACACAGTACATTCTCCAGAATAGATCACACCTTGGGTCACAAATCAAGCCTTGGAAAATGTTAAGAAAACTGAAATCATATCAAGCATCTTTTCTGAACACAATGCTATGAGATTAGAAATCAATTACAGGAAATAAACAGTAAAAGCCACAAACACATGGAGGCTAAACAGTGTGCTGCTAAATAACCAAGATCACTGAAGAAATCAAAGAGGAAATCAAAAAATACCTATAAACAAATAACAATGAAAACAAAACGATCTAATACCTATGGGACATAGCAAAAGCAGTTCCAAGAGGGAAGTTCACAACAATTCAAGCTCACTACAAAAAACAAGAAAAATCTCAAATAAACAATCTAACCTTACACCTAAAGCAAGTAGAAAAAGAAGAACAAACAAAACCCAAAGTTAGTAGAAGGAAAGAAACCACAAAGATCAGAGCAGAAATAAATGAAATGGAAACAAAGAAAACAATAGCAAAGAGCAATAAAACTAAAAGCTGGTTCCCTGAGAAGATAAACAAAATTGATAAACCTTTGGCCAGACTCATCAAGAAAAAAGGAGAGAGGACTCAAATCAATAAAATTAGAAATGAAAAAGGAGAGATTACAACTGACACCACAGAAATACAAAGGATCATAAGAGACTACTACAAGCAACTATATGCCAATAAAATGGACAACCCAAAAGAAATGATCGAATTCTTGGAAAAGTACAAACTTCCAAGACTGAACCAGGAGGAATTAGAAAATATAAACAGACCAATCACAGTTAATTAAATTGAAACTGTAATTTAAAATCTTCCAGCAAACATAAGTCCAGGACCAGATGGTTTCACAGGAGAATTTTATCAAACATTTAGAGAAGAGTTAACCCCATCCTTCTCAAACTCTTGCAAAAAAAAAAAAATTGCGGAGGAAAAAAAAAAAAATTGTGGAGGGAGGAACACTCCCAAACTCCTTCTATGAGGCCATAATCACCCTGATATCAAAACCAGACAAAGATATCACACACACAAAAAAGATTACAGGCCAAAATCACTGATGAACATAGACGTAAAAATCCTCAACAAAATACTAGCAAACAGAATCCAACAACACATTTAAAGGATCATACACCATGATCAAGTGGGATTTATCCCAGGGATGTAAGGATTCCTCCATATATGCAAAACAATCAATGTGATACACCATATTAACAAATTAAAGAATAAAAACCATATGATCATCTCAATAGATGCAGAAAAAGCTTTTGACAAAATTCAACACCCATTTACGATAAAAACTCTCCAGAAAGTGGGTATAGAGGGAAGCTACCTCAAAATAATAAAAGTCATATATGACAAACCCACAGCAAACATCATTCTCAATGGTGAAACACTGAAAGCATTTCCTCTAAGATTAGGAACAAGACAAGGATGCCCACTCTTGCCACTATTATTCAACATAGTATTGGAAGTCGTAGCCACAGCAATCAGAGAAGAAAAAGAAACAAAAGGAATACAAATGGGAAAAGAAGAATTAAAACTGTCACTGTTTGCAGATGACATGATACTATACATAGAAAATCCTAAAGATGCCACCTGAAAACTACTAGTACTAATCAATGAATTTTAAGGTTGCAGGATACAAAATTAATGCACAGAAATCTCTTGTATTCCTATACACTAACAATGAAAGATCAGAAAGAGAAATTAAGGAAACAATCCCATTTACCATCACAATAAAAAAGAATCAAATACCTAAGAATAAATCTACCTAAGGAAGCAAAAGACCTGTACTCAGAAAACTATAAAACATTGATGAAAGAAATCAAAAATAACATAAACAGACGGAGAAATATACCATGCTCCTGGATTGGAAGAATCAATATTGTGAAAATGACTCTACTACCCAAAGCAATCTGCAGATTCAATGCAATCCCTATCAAATTACCAATGGCAGTTTTCACAGAACTAGAACAAGAAATTTTACAATTTGTATGGAAACACAAAAGACCCCGAATAGCCAAAGCAACCTTAAGAAAGAAAAACATAGCTGGAGGAATCAGGCTCCCTGACTTCAGACTATACTACAAAGCTACAGTAATCAAGACAGTATGGTATTCGCACAAACACAGAAATATAGATCAATGGAAAAGGACAGAAAGCCCAGAGATAAACCCACACACATATGGTCACCTCATCTTTGACAAAGGAGGCAAGAATATACAATGGAGAAAAGACAGACTCTTCAGTAAGTGGTGCTGGAAAAAATGGACACCTACACATAAAAGAATGAAATTAAAACACCCCCTAACACCATACACAACAATAAACTCAAAGTGGATTAAGGACCTAAATGTAAGGCCAGACACTATAAAACTCTTAGAGGAAAACACAGGCAGAACAATCTATGACATAAATCCCAGCAAGATCCTTTTGATCCACCTCCTAGAGTAAGGGAAATAAAAACAAAAATAAACAAATGGGACCTAATGAAACTTAAAAGCTTTTGCACAGCAAAGGAAAGCATAAACAAGTGAAAAGACAACCCTCAGAATGGGAGAAAATATTTGCAAATGAAGCAACTGACAAAGGATTAATCTCCAAAATATACAGGAAGCTCATGTAGCTCAATATCAAAAAACAAACCCAATCCAAAAATGGGTGGAAGACCTAAATAGACGTTTCTCCAAAGAAGACACAGATGGCCAACAAATACATGAAAAGATGCTCAACATCACTAATCATTAGAGAAATGCAAATCAAAACTACAATGAGGTATCACCTCACACTGGTTAGAATGGCCATCATCAAAAAATCTACAAACAGGGCTTCCCGGGTGGTGCAGTGGTTGAGAGTCCGCTTGCCGATGCAGGGGACGCGGGTTCGTGCCCCGGTCCAGGATGATCCCGCGTGCCGCAGAGCCGCTGGGCCCGTAAGCCATGGCCACTGAGCCTGCGCGTCCGGATCCTGTGCTCCGCGGTGGGAGAGACCGCAGCAGTGAGAGGCCCGCGAACCGCAAAAAAAAAAAAAAAAAAAAAAAAAAAAAAAACTACAAACAATAAATGCTGGAGAAGGTGTGGAGAAAAGGGAACCCTCCTGCACTGTTGGTGGGAATGTAAACTGATACAGCCACTATGGAGAACAGTATGGAGGTTCCTTAAGAAACTAAAAATAGAACTACCATATGACCCAGCAATCCCACTACTGGGCATACACCCTGAGAAAACCATAATTCAAAAATAGACATGTACCACAATATTCATTGCAGCAGTATTTATAATAGCCAGGACATGAAAACAACCTAGATGTCCATCAGCAGATGAATGGATAAAGAAGATGTGGCACATATATACAATAGAATATCAACCATAAAAAGGAACGAAATTGAGTTATTTGTAGTGGAGTGGATGGACCTAGAATCTGTCATACAGAGTGAAGTAAGTCAGAAAGAGAAAAACGAATTATCGTATGCTAACGCATATATATGGAATTTTAAAAAGTAGTACTGATGAACATAGTGGCAGGGCAGGAATAAAGAGGCAGACGTAGAGAACGGACTTGAGGGCATGGGTAGGGGAAGGGGAAGCTGGGATGAAGTGAGACAGTAGCACTGACATATACGCTACCAAATGTAAGGCTAGTGGGAAGCTGCTGCATGGCACAGAGAGATCAGCTTGGTGCTTTGTGACGATAGAGGGATGGGATAGGGAGGGTGGGAGGAAGGCTCAAGAGGAAGGGGCTATGGGGATATATGCATACATATAGCTGATTCACTTTGTTGTACAGAAACTAACACAACACTGTAAAGCATTTATACTCCAATAAAGATGTGGGGGAAAAAAAGACATGACAACAACAGAAGTAGGAATAGGAAAGCAAAAAACAAAACTGTCATTATTTGCAGAAACAGAGAAAATGCACAAAGTATCTAAATTAAAAGAAATAATTAGAACGTGTGAAAAATTCAATGTATTAACATATCAATTGAATTTCTCTATACCAACAGCAAACCTTTTTTTAAAATGATATTCTTTAAATAATATCAGAAAGCATCAAATTTCTGGGGGGAAAATGACATGAAAAATGCAAGATCTCTACATTGAAAACTTCAAAAGTTTGAGAGAAACTAAATAAATAAATGGGATATACCATATTTATAGATTCTAAGACTCAATATTGTTAATGAATTCACTTCTCCTCAAATATCTATAGATTCCACAAAAATATCAATCAAAATGTCATCTAGTTTCTTTTGAGGAAATTGAAAAGCTGAGTCTACAATTTACATGGCAATTTAAAAAGCCAAGAACAGTCAAGGCAATTTTAAAGAAGAAAAAAAAAAAAGCTAGTGTCTCATACCAAGGATTATACTAACTATACCATACCAAGACCTAGAAGCAAAACCTGAGAGTAGTCAAGACACTGTGATACTGGTACAATAATAGACAAAACAGACTAAAGGAACAGAATTCATAAAGAGACCCACATACAGTGCCACCTGGTTTATGACAAAGGTAACACTATAATGGTGGAAAAATGGTGGTTTCAGGAAACACTATAATGGGGAGAAAATGGTCTTTTCAATAAGTGATACTGGATCACTGGATACTGAGAGCCATTCGGAAGAAAAATGAGTCATGACCTCCTCCACCTCCACCATAAACAATTTCAGATCAAAATGTAAAATAGCAAAACAATAAAGTTTCTATAAAACATAGAGGAATATCTTCAGGACTTTGGCATAGGAAGAGATCAAGACACAAAACATGCTACCCATAAAGAAAATATTGAAAAACTGGTGTTAAGACTATCAAAAGACACTATTAAGAGTGAAAATACAAGCCACCAACTGGCAGAAAACATTTATAATACATTTCTTTAAAAAAAGGACTCGGGGGCTTACCTGGTGGCTCAGTGGTTGAGAGTCCGCCTGCCAATGCAGGGGACACAGGTTCGTGCCCCAGTCTGGGAAGATCCCAACATGCCGCGGAGCAGCTGGGTCCGTGAGCCATGGCCGCTGAGCCTGCGCGTCCGCACCCTGTGCTCCACAGCGGGAGAGGCCACAACTGTGAGAGGCACGCGTACCGCAAAAAAAAAAAAAAGGGACTCGGGAATTCCCTGGCGGCCCAGTGGTTAGGACTCCGCGCTTCCACGGCTGGGGAGCCTGGGTTCAATCCTTACTAAGATACTGCAAAGCCGTGCAGCGTGGCCAAAAAAAATTAAAAAGAACTCAAATATAGAATATGTAAAGAACATCTACAAATCATTAGGAAAAAAATAATCCAGGAGAAAAATTAGCCAAAAAAACTTGAACAGGCATCTCAAAATAGAAGACATTCAAATATCCGACCCACAGAAAAAAGATGCACTAGTTATTAAAAGAATGCAAATCAAACCCATAATAAGATACCCTTAATGCCTACCCGAATGATAACAATGAAGACAGATAATAACAATTGTTGGTAAAAATGCAGCACCCCTGAAACACTCATACAGTATTGCCATTAGGGGTATAAATTGACACAACCACTTTGGAAAACTTAAAGTATCTACTAAAGCTAAAAATACATACCAGATGACCCAGCAAGTCTACTTCTAAGTATCCGCCTAACAGAAACAGATATTCACACTCATCAAAAAACATACAGCTATGTTCACAGCAGCATAATTTGTAATAGCCAAAAACCGAAAACAACCCAAGTGTCCACCAACAGAAGATAAATAAACTGAGGTATATTCTTACAATGAGAATAAGAAAGAACTAACTATATATACAGAAATAAATCTCATAACTTTAGCATATGCCACCCCCCCAAAAAAAAGTATATACCATACGATTCCATTAAAAAAAATTCATAGAGAGGGAAAGCTACGATATAAAATCAGGATAGGAGTAACACTTGCTTGGGGAGAGTTGATGGATAGTGACTCCAAAAGAGTGTAAGAGAGGATTCTGGGGTACCATTTCCCAAATCTGTTTCCTGACTTGGATACTTATTACATGGGTGTGGTTGCTTTGTAGGAAAATTCATCAGGTTCTACACTTAAGATTTGTGCACTTTTTATTATGTATATCACACATCAACAACAAATTTAACTAGAAAAGAATTAATGTAATATTCAGATCAGAAAAAATGTACTGCCAATTAATCTTTTGATTACCTTCAACTCACAGTAACCCTAGAGAAAATTTCCTAAAACGATAAGGTTTTTAAAACTGAAAATAAATGCATAGGTACTTTAGTACTTTGGTTTAAATTTAATTAATTTTAATTTACTATCTTAAAGAGGAGATACAGATATACATACAGATACATATCCTCTCATATATATATAAAATAAAATAAAATTTCTTTCATGTATTACATTTTCAACAGAGATGATATCACCACCAAAGGAGCAAAAGTTGGTTACTGAGGGAAGAAAAAAATCTAGAGATGTTACAATGGTTTGTGGCTCTCTAAAGCTCGACCCTACCTGCAAAATCCTATTCTTTAGTATTTAATTTCTCCTGTTAGGTAAAAATTAACATAATTTAACCTTCTCTTCAGAGAGTAATTACTAAAACGTTGAGAAAGAGTGGAACATAGAACACAGAGATATTCAATAAATGTTTGCTTTTATATATATATTGACTGAATGATCGATTTGTAGAATGAAAAAACTATGACCTAGGTAAGTTCTCATATTTTTCCAAAGTCATACAATGGCAAAACAGGATAAAAACCTGATGTCATGACTCTTAATCTGTTTCAGGGATACACCCTCAAGTTTATGGGTTCGCTAGCATGACCCTAGACTCACTGTAACATTGTTAAGTATTATCTGAAAAACGAATAAGGAAGGGGCAGTGGATGATCAATCCCTGATGCCTAGGTGTTTGCCAGATTCCCCACAGTATGAAACAGCAGGCATGCTGTCATCTATTACAAGAGGTAAAAGTAAGTGAAACCTAAAAATGATAGCTCCAACCCCAGAACAGCTGTCCCTGAATCCACAATAAAGTGCAAAATAATGAGAAATTGGCTAAATGTGTGATTCCTTGGCTGCTGTTAGCCATACTACCTACGACAGAAAGATAAAGACCGTTTTAGGGTAGATCTTGATGTTGCACCAACCCGGGTTCCAGATGGTCCGATACAACATCAGGCTGCTAAGCACAGAACTGTCACAAAAGAGTTCGTGCTCCACAGCAGATAACTCTTCTTTGACCTCTGTAACTCATCCTCTGTTTACCAAAATGATTCAGGTGGGAAGGGCACAAAATAAGGAAACTACTGAAACCTGAGGATATAGTGTAAAGTTGTCTCATCATCAGAATGGTCAAGTTAGGAGCAATCTATGGTTTGAAGTCCATGGCATGTTTAGGCTAATGCAGGACCCACAGCTTACTACTGAACAGTCCTGAATGGCTGCAACTAACCCAAACATACAGCAACCTAATCCCAGCAAGACTGCTAGACTGGAAGAATGGATAGAAGTGGCTACTAAGTCGGTTTCCTGAGAAGGGGAATTGTGCGGTCCTTCCTCTGCATGCAAAGTGGATCGATCACTCCAGATGAAGTGGCTGATATACTGCATATGCAGGCCATACAAGACTGGCCTTACAGCGACCAGGATATTCAACCACTTAATGTGCCCCACCCCTAGGTCATGGTGAATACCATGATAAAGGTTTCTCCTTCTACATGGGTCCCCCATGTAACTCTCCTGTTACCAACATAAACTGTTCAGGATGCTGGATCTGATTTGCTGTCTCAAGCTTCCCTTTACAGGTCTTAGGGATGATAGTAAGAAAACTAAATTACAAGTAAGCAGAAAAGATAAGGGAGATGGCAAATGACTTGTCCCAATAGAGTGAAAGTTTTTCATGGTTATCAAAAAACTGGATGAATAAAGCAGACATTGATGGGGTTGAAGCAAAACTTTCTAATGAAGCATTATCAGATTGGATGGACTGATGGGACCTGCTAGTGGTCTCCCAGCATTGAGTGCCCCGAACAAATCCACCATATTTACTCTAGCTTGGGAGATTTTAAAAAGCCAGGGTACAAAGATGATATTAAGAGTCTGCCACCAATTTGGAAATAAGCAAACTGACTGTGAGGCCAAGATCTTGGCCCAACCCTCAGCAGCTGGGAACCCAAGGCCAAATTCACATAAGTGGGTAAAATGGCCTAGAGGTAGAGAAGAAACCTTTTGACAGGGAAGCCCAATGCACTGAATCCAAAACCTATGTGAGAGACTCTTAAAGGAGCAAGTTACCCTGCGAGGACATGAGGATGCCACTGTTGATGGTGAATATTTGTATGCAAAGTGGAGTGCTGGAACAGGTATTATGAGAGGTGGTTCTGTCTCCTTTGCCAGAATGTAATACTGAGATAAATATGTTCTATAGTAACACTTTCCCTATTTTAGTACTGTAACAGAAGACATAAATTCACCCTTCAGCCAGGACTAATTGACCATATCAATTAGGAACTTAAAGAATTGCCCAAACCTGCACAGGTTGCTCTTTGAAGCAATACAGAATACCCGGTGGACAAAAAGAAATTACAGTTTTAATGACACCTTAGAAGTTAAAGTGATTATCAGTGAACTTGAAGGTCATCTTGAGAAGCCCAAAACATAATCCAATACCTTCTTTCAGTACGTGACACTGCCCTGCAACTACAAACCCTGAGATGATAAAAATATTAAACTCTACCTTAGCTACTATGAAATTTCTTTAGTCCTTAAAGATGATTAAGATACCAAGCAGAGTTTCGATATTTATTTATGGTCTAAAATGACCGATTAACTACTGAATTCAAATGAATGAGCTTGCACAGGCCAATACAATGGGAAAGACAAGCTTCAATTATTCTTTAAGACAATGGCTACTGGACCAGCCCATAAGCCTAGAAAGATGGAATTAATGCATGTCAGTTAACCGTTTTGTGGAAGTAACTATTGGATTCCACCATCTTCGAAAATAACAAAATTAAAAGTAATGTAAAAACAAAACAAAATACCATTTTCATGTATCTAACCGGCAAAAATTTTTTTAATTTAATATCAGAGGTTGGACAAGGTATAGAGAAAAGGATACTTTCCAACACTGTTTTGAGAAGTATAAATTATATGAAACTGAGAAATAGCATAACAGTTTTGTGTCGACTTGGATTAACTACAATACCCAGTTATTCAAACACTAATTTAGATGCAGCTCTGAAGGTATTTTGCAAACGTATTAACCAGATAACTTCAAGTAAAAGAGATTAGTCCCCATGAATGAGCCTCATTCAATCAGGTGAAGAGTTGTAAAAGCAAAACTTCAGTTTTCCTGAACATATGCTGCCTTAAGACTACAACATCAACTCCTGCCTGAGAGCTTCCAGCTTACCAGAGAATGCCCTACAAATTTCAGATTTACCAGCCTCCACACTTGTGTGAGCCAATTCCTTGAAGATTATGATTTTTTTTCTTTTACTTTTAACCTTTTAATTCCACTAATAAGAATTTACTCTATGGATATACTTAGAAAAGTTATCCAAAATATATGTATAAAAGCAGATCACTGCAATACTTTTTTTAATACCTAAAAAATAAAAACAACTCAATTTTTTTTAAAAACATGGGGCAGGTTATATATACTGACATGGAGATGTCTCAGATATATTATTTTTAAAATCAAGATACAGAATAACTTACTTATGTATACAAAAAAGAATATAGTTATATTTACTATATTTATAAACATAGGTAGATAATGTACGCTGGTAAATCTATAATTTGATAATTTTTTATAAGTTCAAAAGAAATTGTTCACAAAATTATCTTTGGGGAGAATGACTCAGTGTTGGGGGGGCTAGATTTTTTACTTTTCATTTTATAGCCTTGTTTTTTAAGGGCATGTATCATTTGTATTTTTTAAACAAAATCAACAGGGTTAGAATATGAGCCTTTCTAATTTTCCTCTTTATACTCTTTACAATTTTTTTTAAAACCTCACTTTAAAAGTAATTAAGTCACATGATGTTTAACATGACCAAATATTATGTCTGTAGCTATCAAAAATTGTGGTCAATACCATACCAACATGGGAAAATATTTATGAAAGGCTACATGAAAAAACGGAATACAAATTGTACATACAGATGGCCAAACACATGAAAAGAAGCTCAACATCACTAATTATTAGAGAAATGCAAATCAAAACTACAATGAGATATCACCTCACACCCATCAGAATGGCCATCATCAAAAAAATCTACAAACAAACGCTGGAGAAGGTCTGGAGAAAAGGAAACAATCTTGCACTGTTGGTGGGAATGTAAATTGATACAGTCACTATGGAAAACAATATGGAAGTTTCTTAAAAAACTAAAAATAGAACTACCATATGAGCCAGAATACTGGGCATATACACAGAGAAATCCATAATTCAAAAAGACACATGAGGCTTCCCTGGTGGTGCAGCTGTTAAGAATCCGCCTGCCGATACAGGGGACATGGGTTTGATCCCTGGTCCGGGAAGATCCCACAAGCAGCAGAGCAACTAAGCCTGTGCACCACAACTACTGAGCCTGCGCTCTATAATCCGTGAGTCACAACTACTGAGCCTGTGTGCCACACTACTGAAGCCCTGTGCGCCTAGAGCCCATGCTCCGCAACAAGAGAAGCCACCACAATGAGAAGCCTGTGCACTGCTATGAAGAGTAGTAGCCCCGCTCACAGCAAGTACAGAAAGCTCGCACGCAGCAACGAAGACCCAATGCAGCCAAAAATAAATAAATAAATTTATTTTAAAAAAGACACGCAGGGCTTCCCTGGTGGCGCAGTGGTTGAGAGTCTGCCTGTCGATGCAGGGGACAAGGGTTCGTGCCCCGGTCCGGGAAGATCTCACATGCCGCGGAGCGGCTGGGCCCATGAGCCATGGCCACTGAGCCTGCGCGTCCGGAGCCTATGCTCTGCAACGGGAGAGGCCACAACAGTGAGAGGCCCGCGTACCGCAAAAAAAAATAAAAATAAAAAAAGACATGCACTCCAATGTTCATAGCAGCACTATTTACAATAGCCAGGTCATGAAAACAACCTAAATGTCCATCAACAGAGGAATGGATAATGAAAATGCGGTACATATATACAATGGAATATCATTCAGCCATAAAAAGGAACGAAATTGGGTCATTTGTAGAGATGTGGATGGACCTAGAGAGTGTTATACAGTGAAGTAAGTCCAGAAAGAGAAAAACAAATATCGTATATTAACGCATATATGTGGAATCTAGAAAAATGGTATAGATGACCCTATATGCCAAGCAGAAATAGAAACACAGACATAGAGAACAAATGTACGGATTCCAAGCGGGAAAGGGGTGGGGTGGAAGGAATTGGGAGATTGGGATTGACACATATACACTATTGATACTATGTATAAAACAGACAACTGATGGGAACATACTGTATAGCACAGGTAACTCTACTTAATGCACTGTGGTGTCCTAAATGGGAGGGAAATCCAAAAGGGAGGGAATATATGTATATGTATGGCTGATTCACTTTGCTGTGCAGTAGAAGCTAACACAACATTATAAAGCAACTATACTCCAATAAAAATTAATTTTTAAAAATTGTACATAAGGTTCAATAACAACTATGTAAAATATTTAAGGGAGAAATTGAAGGTAATAAACAAAACAAAACAGTTGATTTTTTTAATAAACTATGAATAGGAAGTGGGTAGTTTTCTACTCAAAGTTTTAATATTGTGATATATCTTTTCAGTAAAACTAAATTACTTCATGATCATATAGTCTCTTATTTAAAAAATTCATACACAGTATATTGTCTCAGAGTACTGGAAAAAATGACTAATTCAAAATATTCTGTTTGTTAACAATTTTTTTTTAAACTGCTATTGTGATTACCACTAGAGGGAGGGAAAAGTTAGGAGCAGGAAGAGAAAGGGGAGATATTCTGGGCTGCCGGTAATATTTTCTCTTTCCCTGGGCTGGGGTTACGAAGGTATTTATTCTACAACAATTTATGTTTCATTCATTTTTCTGTTTGTTTGTTGTGTCTCACAGTTTTTAAAAGGGTGATAAAAATTTACCTATTTATAGTCCATCAGATATATCAGAGCAAAATAACTCCTTATAAGACAAAATCCTGGGGACTTTCCCTGGCAGTCCAGTGATTAAGACTCTGTGTTTCCACTGCAGGGGGGCGTGAATTCAACCCCTGGTCAGGGAACTAAGATCCCACATGCCACGCAGCGTGGCCAAAAGATTAAAAGAAAAAAAAAAAAAAAAAGATAAAATTCTGAAAAATACAACCTGATTCCTTAAATATACTTTTCATTACTTCCCTTATTTTTGTCACCCACAAAAAAAAAAAACCTTAAGCTTCCCACTTCCTCCCTCACCTGCAAGCAATTAACAAGTCCTGAACATTTATTTTCTGAAATGTCAAATCTGTCCCTTATTTCCATCTTCAAGGCCACTATCCTAATTTGGATCCCAGCACCGCTTGTCTGTACTAAAATAAGTCTCTCCTAGGTAGTCTTTCACAAACATTTTTTAATGCAATACACAGAAAGAAATGTATTTATCCTCTAATTCAGTGCATATATACTTTTATATAAAACTAAAAGCTTCACAAGATAATACTTACCTTATTACTTGCAATGCACTCTGATCTATCCTATCACATCTTATTTTAACTCATCTTTTTAAACTGAAGTGGTTTCAACCCACTATACTGATTTAGCATCCTTAGTGTGCAATAACCATCAGTTTCAAAACCACCAATGTCCTTTGTAAGTGATCACTTAATCCCCAATTCAAAGCATTTCCTTCAATGAATGCTGCCTAAATTGTAATCTGCCACTTCTCTAAAATATATATAACTTACCTGCTTAAAAACATTCACCAGCTTCCCATCACGTCCTAGATAATAAAATACCACCTCCTTAAAGAGGCATAAAACCTTCGTATCTAAGCACTCCCTTATTTGAAAATCACTCCCACTTCTATTCTTGTTCATACACCATTCTGTCCAAGATACTCATAGTCTAGCTTTTGTGAAAGCAGTTTTTCTTTGCCCAGAAATACTTCCCCATTCCATCTCCTATCTTTCCTTCCAAGCTCAGTTCAGGTACCCCATCTTCTATTAAGCCTTCCCTCCTCCATTCTCCCATGGCTACCTTCTGCTACAAGGAATGCTGCTGAGAAGTAGCATTATGCCAGTACAAAAAAATACATGTTAAAATTACTGAATTTTAGGAGCTTACAATTCTTTCATAACAACTTTCCACTTACAAATGGTGGGGGGAGAGCCTGGGGGAAGTTGGAGTACTAAAACATACTATGTATAATTTTACGTATTTCATTTAATTCTCCTGATACTCTTAGTAGTAAAGTAGTAAAATTAGTACTAGCAGTAAAATGACTATGAGTACTATAGTTGTTAAATTCTACTATTTTCTACTATGCTACTATTTTCCAAGGTAGAGAGTAAGTCCTTTTTATAGAGATTTTAAAATTTGCCAAAGGTGACAAAAGGCTGGAATCAGGACTCAAAAACCATCTTCTTGGGTTTCCCTGGTGGCGCAGTGGTTGAGAGTCCGCCTGCCGATGCAGGGGACACGGGTTCGTGCCCCGGTCCAGGAAGATCCCACATGCTGCGGAGCGGCTGGGACCGTAAGCCATGGCCGCTGAGCCTGCGCGTCTGGAGCCTGTGCTCCGCAATGGGAGAGGCCACAACAGTAAGAGGCCCGCATACCGCAAAAACAAAAAAAACCCATCTTCTTTCCACTACACTACGCTGAGGTCCCAGAGAGGTGAAGTGGTTTGCTCAGTCCAAGTCACACAGCTATTAATACCTGAAAATAAACTAGTACAGTAGGCTCCTGACTTTTTGGCCACATGTTATCCACATATATAGGAACCTATCAAACAACACATCTCTCTTAGCCATAGTCAAATAGTCTTAGGTCCTACCACCCACTCAAATACTTTACTATTAGATAGTAACTATCTTAAAAGAAAGCTGAAGTGAATCCCGTTTCCAAAATAATGTCACATGTGGAAAAGTAATGCAAATTTATGTTTAAGGAACTTAAAGCAAAATCTTTCTATGAGCCAAAGATTTAATTTTTAAAAAATTACTGATTTCACACAGAAATGGCTTCCCTGTCTTAATCATAATATACAAACATAAACTTTTCTCAAAGAGCAATAATTCATAAGATGAGTTCTCATCTCAGATCTACCATTACAAACTCCCAAGTTCACTTTCATTTAACTATAAAATACATATTAACAGTCTACATCTATCTCACAGGGTCATTGGGAGAATGTATGTGAAAGTGCTTTCTTTATAAATAGTAAAATATTATTAAATAAAAAACATTGTGACTGGTATTGTTTTAGAACCACTCTGCCTATTATAAGATACTACGCTCCACAAAGCTCACCACTCCTTTTATATTGTATTCTTTTAATTTTGCACAGATAGGGAAAAAATAATTAAACTTTTTAAGACTCTATCTAAAATGAGATATATTATCCCCTGTGTCCATAAGTTGTGAGCAAAGACTGGGCCGTCTATTATTCTGAATGCATTGAAGTCTTTTTCTGTTTGCTTCTGGATTTTCCAAAATGCTCTCAATAGTTCAGCTGTAGGAGTAAGTGCCAGGTAAAATAAGTATTACTAGAGTAAGCTTCTAAGGTATGTTTAAAGCATTTTATTCACATAAGAATTTTAGAAAAAATCTTTTTAAAATATGGGCTACATTACTGATACCTGTTTTAATCTGTTGACTATTATGTTAGGTATGATGTTTATCTTTATACCTCAAAGGATATAAAAGCAAATCTCAAAAGAAAATATTCCCATTGATATTTACTAAAGAAATCCTGAAGCATCATAAAAGCAGAGTTTATAATGACCTAGAATGTGGGAGTCAGATCTACCATACTGAGAGATGAATAACCATCTACTCTGCTTAGCAGTTGTTCCAGCTTCTGGATCAATAGCTTTACTTGCAAATGGAGGGATTATATTTCTAAATAACAATCACCCTAAGGGCAAAAAAAAAATGGTAGTATTTACCTTCACTTACAAATAAGTATATTAGAAGTTTGGACAATGAGTCCAAAGGTCTTAAAGTCAAAAGCTGCTACATGGGTATCAGATTAAGATTCAATCCCAAGTACAACAATCAAAAAACAGTTTGATGTTAGCATATTTTATCCTTTTTTTTTTTTAAACCGATATCCTGGCTTTACTTCACTGAGTTTCACCTAAAAAGATAGTATCTATCTAAAATGGTTGTTCGGGGGATTAAATGATTAAAAACACACCTAATGTACCTCTGGGTAGCTATTCCTGCTGTTCTACAGACAAACACATCAACTGAAATTCCAGTCTTCAAAGCTTCAAACTCTTAAGTCTCTGCTTAAAAAGTAATATGGTTTGCCAGTACCAGAGTTTACCACGAAGTAGCAATGTTTTTAATTAATATCTGTTTAATTTATAATTGACTGCCAGAATATAACTCATTTTAATAAATATAAAGATCTTCTATAATAAACTACAAATAAGTTAATGAATAATAAACTAAAGAAGTCTAGAGTTTCAAATTGTAAGTTTCAATTAAACTAATTTTCCTTAAAGAAAATATACTATTTTTTTTTAATTACACATGAAAATCATTTTGGATTCACTATGTCCTACATACTTGGCTAACAAACATTCCCTTAAATTTTCAAAATTTTTGTCTTAACTTTTTTCCAAAACATATGGGTCCTTTTAATCTGCTCCTAACTCTTCTAGGCAGTAAGAACTGAAGCCAACATTCATGAAAGCTGAAGTGTCGAGAACTGTTCTGGGCCCTAGGGCACTGTTCATGTTTTATTCATTTTTGTATAGGTGACTACTTTACCAAAGAATCTGAGATACTGTTAAGTCAATTAACATTGCTGAAACAAATCAGTCAACAAAATAAGGCAGATGATGTGGCTACTTCAAATGAATACTCTTACATTATTGCTCAGATTTGAAACAAACCTAAAATATGCCAGCCTTTAAAATTACTCTGTGTTTGCAAGGGAAAAGGAGGTTCATTTTCGTATATAGTATCTGAAACTCCAAAAGTTAAATACAAATTAGTATTCAAAATAAATTTCATGTATGCTTAATCGTAACTTATTAGAAATAAGCTATTTAAAAATGTATAGGTTCTTAAGGACTTTTTCTCCCAATTTTTGTCTATCTATGAATACTGTGGCTCAGGAAAAAGAAATATTCACAAGCCGCTGATCCTTCTAACATCAGATATTGTTAGTTTTACTAAGATGACTAAAACATTTTCAGAAGTACCGATACAAATAAAATAACGTGTTCAGGGCTACCGAAGAACCCATGAGGACCTCGGTCATTACTTTGGAATCGAGTACTGTCGCCAATCCCAGGACTTGAGAAGGTAAGACTTAGGGTGAGCATCAATGGGAGTACACCGACGGGGGAGGGGAGGGAAGGAAAATGAAAAGATCAGAGATTAATTACCACATTATTTGTGAAAGGCGAGGAGATGGTGGCTTGGGCCGATAAGCGAGGACCCCTCGCAAGGGAGTGGAAAACGTTCTTTTCGCACTTAGAAGGGACAGGGGAGTGGGAGGAGGGGCAACGATCAACAGGAACCTTCCCGAGGTGGAAGGGGTGCGTCACGAACGTAGCCGCCTCTGGAAAGAGAAAAGCCGCCCTCAGGACGACCTCAATAAGCAATGGTGAAGGAAAAGGGGGAGTGACCTTCCTAGGTGTGACGGAGGAAATACAGGATCACTTCCCAAAGAACGGGGGGAGACGACGTTCCCAGAGGTCCTGCCGGCTCACCGGGGACTAGAAGGGATGGTGAGACCGCCCCCGCCCCCCGGCCCCCCGGGGCCGCGTCAAGGTCGGCTGAGACCCGGGGCTGAGGTGTGGGCGTTACCTGCAGGGTCACCTCCTGAGGGTCCCAGTGCGGCCGCAGGTGTCGCAGGAGGCTCAGGGCCCCCTCCCGGCAGCGCTGCTCCTCCTGATCCTGCACCGTGACGTCCAGCTTGGGGACCTCCGGGGAGCCGGGCGGGACGTGGATGTAATTGGCCATGGCCCAGGCTACGGCAGAGACTACCACAACTACGACGGCGACGGCGACCACGAGAACGGCGGGCGCCGACAGGCTGCTGGATCCTTCCGTCCCGGGGCGCCCTCGCGGGAGGGCTGGGGGCGTTCAGAATAACGGCAGAGCGGTAGGAGAACAGCTGGTGGCGGCACTCTCGCCGACCCAGGTCTGGATAGCGGCTGAACTGACCAGCGACTGCTCACGGGGAATATCCGTCTCGTCTGCGCTCGGCCGCCGGCGGGCGCGGAGCATGCCGGGACTGGCCTGACGCTGGCGTCACGCGCGGGGCGGGGCCTCGGCTGCGTTAGGATCAAGGCGGGGTTTCTAGCCGCGGGCACAATGGGCCTAGTGCCTGGAGTTAGGTTCCTCGGCCGTTATCGGACAGTGCGGTGCGTGCTGCTAGTCTTTAAAACGTGGGGCTCCCGCTTGGAATGATCCTGAGCCCTGCCAAGCCCCGAACGAAAGGCTCTGAAGCTTTAGCTCACCTGATCGGGAGGGTCTTGGGGTCTGGGTTTGAGGTAGGGCTGAGTTTTTCTGGGAAGCCGGGGAAGTGCCCTGAAATAACTCCAGGATCAGCTTCTGAATTTGGCCTGAGTCTGGGCAAGCTGGGTTAACTGGGTCTCCTTGATCTCGGAGCCGCTGTGTGCTGAGGACTAACCACATGGTTGGGTTGGCAACTAAATTCCCATCAGCAGTGTACGGAGATCATGGTATTTGGGACAGTTAAGATATTTGGGTAAGAAAGCGACTGCACTTCAAGATGTGTTTTTAAGGCCAGACGTTTGATCATACCGAGAGTTATTCAGAGTCAGCCAAAACAGGTTATAGTGTAGGATGAAGATGGAAGGAATGGAGTTTGGGGGCTCAGCCGCTAGATGCCTGTTTCAGGGGATCCCTGAGTGGGCCTTGAAAGGGCTACCTTCAAACATTTAGTCTCATTGTCTTATAGCACCTAATTCCCCTGCTAGGGGAATATTGGAAACTGGGTAATCCACAAGTAATTTATTGGGACCTCCTAATTTTCCCAGTGATTTCAGGAAAATGGGTTGAGATTTGACCTCTTAATGTCTTGCCTGCAGCATTTGGTAAATGGTGAATACGTTTGTTAGTGGTAAATTAAGTCGCTAACTGGACTCAGCTTAATTAACAGTCAAAATGTTTATCTCATTAACATCAGTTTACATTCTGATTGTTCAGAAAGAACCTACTTACCTTTGTAAATCACAAAATAAATAGCTCACTATCAATAAAGTTAAACTTCATAAATTAAAAAGAAGGAGAAGAGAGTTTTATAGACAGCAAGACAGTTGATTCAACATTTTCCAGACTTAGTCTCTTTTTTAAATCGTATACTAGGAGAAACTCTAAATTATGCATTCCTTTCAATTTGGGGAGAAATAATCAATATACTAATTTCACATTTCAGGTAGTATCTGTTGTTGTTGGGTTTTTTTGGTTTTTAATTTTTTGGGCGGCACCATTGGATCCTAGCTCCCCATCCAACCAGGCCCTCGGCAGTGAAATCGTGAAGTCCTAACCACTGGATCACCAGGGAATTCCCTCTATTGTATCTTTGTATAATTTGTATTTTTTATTATTAAACAGTTGGCATTTTAAGAATTTTGAAGCTATGGTTTGAATTGTGAAATGATTTAATAGCAAATTACAAAAATTATTTGGGGGATTATACAAGTTTGTAATTTTAATGAAGTATCCATTAATAACTAGAAAGACCTAAAAAAAAAAAAAGAAAAAAAACTATTAGGTACCTAAGTATAAAACTAACAAAAGATGTGTAAGACCCTTATGGATGAAATTATATTAATGGAGAAATGAACCATATCCATGAATAAGAAAAGATACTTATTAAAAAGATCTGTTTTCACTGAACAAACCAATAAGTATAGTGCAGTTACAATTAAATCTCAATTGCGTATTTCACAGAACTTGTTAAAGTGGCATTAAAATTCACACCAAAACTTAAGGTCGAAGAGAAGCTGCTATAATTCTTTGTCGGGGCGGGAGGGTTAGAGAATAAGTTGGGAGAACACATCCTACCAGGATTTATGATATAACGGTTTAAGAATGGGCAAATAGACAAGTGGAGCATGATAAAGATTCCAGAAAAAGACCTACACACGTGTGAGATCTTTGAATATGATAAAAGTGACATTGAAAATTAGGAAAGGATGGAGAAACAGTACTGGAATAACTGCTATTTGTATGGGAAAATTTTTTTGATCCCACTGTTACCCAAAAACAGGGTTTACCTCTTCGTGGGTGTCAAGCCAAAAGACACAACCAAGGCAAAGAGCTGGAGAAGGTAGTATTTATTACTTGCAGCAAGTGAGAACACCAGGGATCTTTCCCAAAGCAACGTCTCCTCGAACAGCAAAATTGGAGAAGTTTTAAGCTAAGGGAACATGCATATTCATGAATATGCTTGAGTTAAGGAGAATTCAGCATATTATTGGGGCAAAGGTCAACAGAGTCCAAGCTTTAGTCTTGGACTAAAGGGCCGGGGTGGGGGTGGGGGGTTGCTTAGTTCCTGTAGAACAACTCAAAGATATGTATCAGATTACGTATATCCACTGAGGAGGAACTAGGACTGTTTTATAGCTGAACTGCTGCTGCTTGACTGCTTTTCCACTGTTGCTACATTCCTTTGTTCTCTTAAGATCATTAATTACTGAGACCTGTTCAAGGGCAAGCATTGCAGCCAAGCTTAGATCACAAAATGGCTTAGGCCAAAAATGGCTTCTCTTATGTCAAGAAAGCCATGCCTGGTTTTCTTTCTCTGGGGACCCCCTAGCCTATCTGCTTACAGACTTAATTAAAATTTAAAACTTCTGCTCTGTGAAAAACTTCTCTGTGTTAAGGGAATGCAAATCCAAGACACAGACTGGGAGAAAATATTTGCAACAACAGATATCTGATGAAAGATTTGTATCTGAAATATGCAAATAACTCTGAAAACGTAACAATTGGAAAACAACCCAGTTTAAAAATGGCCAAAGGATCAGAACAGCCACCTCACCCCAAGATGAAATACAGACAGCAAACAAGCATATGAAAACATGTTCAACATCATGTCATTAGGGAATTGCAACTTAAAACTACGAGATAACACTACACACCTATTAGAATGGCTGAAATCCGAAATACAACACATGCTGGTGAAGATGTACAGAAACAGGACCTCTCATTCATCACTGGTGGGATGCAAAATGGTACAGCCACTTTGGAAGAGTCTGGAAGATTCTTACAAAGCTAAACATAGTCTTACCATGTGATCCATAATCATTCTCCTTGATATTTACCCAAATGAGTTGAAAACGTACATCCACACAAAAAACCTGCACATGAATATTTATAGAATCTTCATTCATAATTGCCAAAACTTGGAAACAACCAAGATATTTGTGAATAGGTGAGTAAGAATAAAAAAAACTAAAACAACAACAACAAAAACTACTGGTACATCTATTCAATGGAATATTATTCAGCAATAATAAGGAATGAGGGATCAATCCACCAAAAAAAAAAAGGAACCTTAAATGCATATTGTTAAGTCAAGGCAGCCAATCTGAAAAGGCTATAAAATGATTCCAACTGTATTACATTCTGGAAAAAGCAAAACAATATTAGACACAATAAAAACATCAGTGGTTGCCAAGCGTCTAGCCAGAGGGAAGGAAGGATGAATAGATGGGGCACAGGGAATTTTAGAGCTGTGAAACTACTCTGTATGATACTGTAATGGCAGATAGATGACATGAATTTTACAAAACCCATAGAACTGTACAACACAAAGAGTGAACCCTCATGTAAACTAGAGGCTTTAGTTCATACTTATGTCTTTGACAAGGCAGTAGTTATTTTCAAAATGTGAATGAATGAATGAAAAAAGTGTATAAGAAAATATAGGATCGGTTGGCCTTGTTTTCCACTTTTCTGTTTTTCTTTTTTCAGATGCCACCCTGCTCTCATCAGCCGCTGGCCCGCCATCTCCTTGAGCCCTAACACCATGCCTTCAATTAAGTTGCAGAGTTCTGGTGGAGAGATATTTGAAGTTGATGTTGAAATTGTGAAACAATCTGTGACTATTAAGACCATGTTGGAAGATTTGGGAATGGTTGATGAAGGAGATGTTGGTCCAGTCCCCTTGCCAAATGTTAATGCAGCAATATTAAAAAAGGTCATTCAGGGGTGCACCCACCACAAGGATGATCTGCCTCCTCCTGAGGATGGTGAGGACAAAGAAGAGTGAACAGATGATATCCCTGTTTGGGATCAAGAATTCCTGAAAGTTGACCAAGGAACACTTTTTGAGCTTATATTGGCAGCAAACTACTTAGACATCAAAGGTTTGCTTGATGTTACCTGCAGGACTGTTGCCAATATGATCAAGGGGAAAATTCCTGAGGAGATTCGAAAGACATTCAATATCAAAAATGATTTTACTGGGGCTTCCCTGGTGGCGCAGTGGTTGAGAGTCCGCCTGCCGATGCAGGGGACATGGGTTCGTGCCCCGGTCTGGGAAGATCCCACATGCCGCGGAGCGGCTGGGCCCGTGAGCCATGGCCGCTGGGCCTGCGCGTCCGGAGCCTGTCCTCCACAATGGGAGAGGCCACAGCAGTGAGAGGCCCATGTACCACAAAAAAAAAAAAAAAAAAAAAGATTTTACTGAAGAAGAGGAAGCCCAGGTACACAAAGAGAACCAGTGGTGTGAGAAGTGACATTTTGTGTCTGATGCTGTAACACTGTAAGGATTGTTCCAAATACTAGTTGCACTGCTTTGTGTATAGTTGTTAATATCAGAAAAACAGTCCACAAATGCAGCAGCAAATCAGTTGTATTAGCAGAATGTTGTCCTCATTGCATGTGTAGTTTCAGTACTGATTCCAAACTTATGGCTCAGTTTCTTCTAGTATGATCAAAAGTTCTTTTTTCTTTGCTCTGAATAAAATTGAACTGTGGGTTCTCCATAGAAAGTAGCATTTTGGGCTCTCCCTCTTTTTGTAAAGCAATTTCTGCCTAGTTTATTGTCCGGTTAACTTTAGTTTAGTGACTTTTAAAAGTTGATATTGTAGGGACTTCCCTGGTGGTGCAGTGGTTAAGAATCCGCCTGCCAATGCGGGGGACATGGGTTTGATCCCCGGTCTGGGAGGATCCCACATGCCACAGAGCAGCTGAGCCCGTGCGCCACAACTACTGAGCCTGCGCTCTAGAGCCCACGAGTTACAACTACTGAAGGCCGGGCCCCTAGAGCCTGTGCTCTGCAACAAGAGAAGCCCCTGCTCACCTCAACTAGAGAAAGCCCATGTGCAGCAACAAAGACCCAATGCAGCCAAAAATAAATAAATTAAATAAATAAATAAATAAATATGCTTTAAAAGTTGGCATTGTAAGTAAAACAACTTGCAAAAGTTTTCTGAAATAGAATTAACAATGTATTATCTTTATTCATGAGTTGGAAACTGGAAAAAGGCTACTTGAGGTAAATGTTATCAGAGTGGGGTTATCAGAATGTCTTCCAGCTTCCTGGAGTCAGAGTACCACTGGTATTGATTAGCCTGTATGTAGCAGGGCTCCGTTAATTGGATCTGAGGACTTGTTTTTGCATTTTTAATCCTCTCAGCTTTGAATATGTTGGCTAGAGGTTCAGTTACTATTCAGTTTGTGTTTTGGGAGGAAACAGAATTAGACAGTTTGCTGGCTTTTCAATTAAAAAAGACACTTAACCCATGTGGTGTGTCATCTTTTTATAATCAGTAATCCTATGTGGGAAAAACCATAAACACTACTTGCATGTAAAAAATAATTTAATCTTTAATGTTAAAATGTATGGCATAACCCAGAAAGCATCAGTCATGAATGCAAGATACTTTCAATAAAAAGTAAGTCACATAAAAAAAAAAAGAAAAAGAAAATATAGAAATATAGGATCAAGTCTCCATGACTGCAAGTTAAGGAAAGATTTTATAAAGAAGTCTCATAAAGCAAACACCCTGAAGGAAAAGGACTGACAAATTTGAAAACATTAAAATTTAAAACTTCATGAAATTAAGTCATAAAAAAGATAAAAGATAATTGTGACATATATGATGAAAAAAGGATTGGTATTCAGAATACCACTAATCAATAAGAAACCAAACCACCCAAGAGAAAAATGGGAAGAGAATATTAATTTTCAGAAGAAATCCAAACAGCAAATAAACTTACAAAAATAATACTTCTATAACTAATAATCAAGGCAATGCAAATTAAAACAACAACAGACAGCATTTTATACCCATCCATTAGATTGGAAAAGTTTTTGAATTCTGACAGGGCCAAGTGTACATTACTGATGGGAAGATACATTTATTTAAAAAAAATAAAACTATGGAGAGAAATTTTGCAGTATTTAATCAAGTTGAAGATAGACATTCTTTACCATCCACAAATTTCAATTCCAGGTATATACAAAAATCCCACATGTGTACATGAGGAAGTGTGTACAAGAATGTACACTGCAGTATTAGTCCTAATGGCTTATAACTGGCAACAACCCAGCTGTCCCTCAGTAAGCAAATAATTAGATAGATGATTGATAGATAACAGATAGATGGATAAATAGATAAGAAATATCCTACAACGGACTAATGATGGTAGGTGGAATACATCTATCTACTTATACATACATTCAGGAGACAACAGGGGCCCTAGAAGTCAGAAATCAAACAGTAGCTTTGAGGACCCAACAGCAACCATACCTCTGGTTAGTTTGCAAATAGCTGACTTCTCTGTTTCTTCTCTCTCCACCTGTTTTTGTCTCATTCTCTGCTTCTTGAAATCGCACTCACTCTTCAGAGCTTAACCTCCAGCAATCATCTTCACGGAGCTTATGTGGATTTTCCTAATCTAAATTTACTTCTTTTATGCATCTGTTAGAACACCTAAAAAATTCTGCCTTGTGCCACCCACACTGTAGATTTAAATCATAAAGATTGCACCACATATAAAAGACTAGTAAAATGTTTATAACTTACTACATAATAAGCATTTTGTATGAGGGAATAAAAGGATCACTGAATATACATCCAAAGGCTCTAGTCATAAATATTTTAATGACAATGGAGTTAACTTTAGTTAGCAGAGTAATAGCATAAAGAATTTGCAGAAGAAAATATTATGTGAAACGAGATTATATGGACGTGTCTAATAGCTAGATCATCCCCCAAACTGAACACAAGTTTAAAATGAAGTCACTCTTGTACGCCTAACAGAGAATCAGGGTTAGTTAATGTCACTGTAGACTGAACTGAAGATTCAGAAATCCAGAACCCCTGTGATCCCTGGTGTTCAAGGATGTGCATGCTCTGCTCCACTTCTCCCCCTCTGAAAAAAAGAAAAAGAAAAAGAAAGAGACTCTAGGTGTTTGGATTTTCAGATGTTACATAAAAATGAAGCTACATGTGTTCTGCTCTTCACAACTTTAAGAGAGCCTAAGGGAGCTGGCCATCTATAAAGCTACTATAACAAACACATGTATGCTCAGCTATATTAATAAGAGCTAATAAATATTTAACTCTATAAAACATGTCTACCAGTGCTTGTTCTAGCTTGCCTCTTTTTCATGTTCTTAGAATCAGATTATAACTCTTTCATATAATAGACTAATTCCTTAGTAGCAAGATTCTATCATTTTTCTCTTAATAGCCTCCATGGTCTCAAGACAGTATCTTGCATATTGTAAATTACAACTGTGGATTTAGTAGAACAGAAATATTTCAAATGTTTCCTAATTATAAGAATCTAAAATATGTAAGGGGAAAAAATGTTTTTAAAGATATATGGGTAATGAGAGGGAATACACCTTACCAAATATTGAATCATATTATAAAGGCATAAGTTGAGAGGCTGGCACAGAAATAAACAGATCCCAAAAAAGAAAAATCCATGTATAAATGGGTATTCTACACGTAATAAAGATTAATAGTTTAAATCAGTGAGGAAAAGCAGATTAATTAAAAAATAATGTTGAAATCATATTTTTTACCGTATTTGTTAAAATTGATTTAGCAGTTTTTATTATTGTTATTTATTTTTTTCCTATCTTTTTTGGTGTTTTTTTTTTTTTTTTTTTTTTTGGCCATGCAGTGCAGCGGCTTGCAGGATTTTAGTTCCCTGACCAGGAATTTAACCGGGGCCCTCAGCAGTGAAAGCATGGAGTCCTAACCACTGGACAGCCAGGGAATTCCTTATTATTGTTATTTAAGTGGTATTAATTAAAAGTTCACAAGTGCTGATCAATATTTCATCTTAATTCTATATAAATCAGTGGCAAAAAACATCATTTTAAAAATGAAGAAACAGGGAATTCCCTGTTGGTCCAGTGTTTCACTGCTATGGGTCCAGGTTCAATCCCTCGTCAGGGAACTAAGATCTCACAAGCCATGTAGCATGGCCAACAACAACAAAAAAATCCTGTGGTTTTTTAAATTCATTTTTCCAGGACTTAGCTGATGATTGTCATTTAATAGGCACTTAATAATTATTTGTTGAATAATAAAATGGGTGACAGACTAAATATGTTCTGCATTATACTTTAAAGCAATTTTTTCAGACTCCTAATGTATACTGAATCACTCTATATTGTTTTATTACCATTCCAACTTTCTCCCAAATGTACCCAATAGCTTAAACACCAATTCCCAAGTTAAACATTTAATATCTCTATTCTCATTACTATTCGGTCCTCCATAAGAAGTGTTTGAAACTGTATTTTGATAGTTGGAAGTAAGGATTTCAGAGCAATTGTGTATGCACACAAACTACAAAGGGCTAATGCCTACTACTTGTGTGCCTACAGTGCATGAAAAATACACAAGTAAGGGCCACTTTCTCCAACTTCAGACTCGACTCTACCTTGTTCCAAAGGATGAAACTTTACTTTCTAGCTCATTAAAGCATATTATACAGAGACTGGAGAGATAATGAAGGGGATGAAAAGAATTTGAGCTTTGTAAGTAGACAATCCTGCTGTAGAATTTGAGCAATTTATTTAATCTCCTTTAACCTCAGTTTCCCCATCTGCAAAATAGTGCTAATAACAGGTCTGCAGAGATTTTAATAGATGATTATCAAATCGTCAGGATAATGCCTGGTCCTAGTAAAGGCTCAAATATTATTATTAAGTTTTCATCTGGATTAAATGAAATGGTACATAATAATTAGCTATTATTAAATGAGATGGTGTATTATTATTAGATAATAAAAGGTAAAAGTCTTCCTTAACTTCGTTCAGGGGTATTGTTCCAATGCTTAAACCTTAGTTCAGCAAAGGAATTTCAAAATCTAGAACTAAGTTATGGTTTGGGGGTCTGCGTAACGAAGGAAGCTTCTCTCTTCTTTCCTTGGGAGAGGTGTATCAGAGACTAGAGGAGAATATTCTGGGGGAAGGGTAAGGAAAATATCAAGGACCTACTTTCTCTGGCCCTTTGTGATCCACTAGGTCAGCTCGTGTTACTCTCCTTTTCTTCCCTTTGTATATTTTAAAGCTGCTCTGAGTAACACGACCCGGAAAGAGAGCACAATAGCAGGGAATGAGGAATGAGGCAGTAACTGGCAGCTCAGTGATAATGTCTGCAAGGTACCTAAAACCAGAGCAGATGCGAGGAGACAGGCCATTATTTTGGAGGATTATAGATAATGAAAACTCTGAAGATTGCTAAAGAGTTAAGAGAAATACTAGTTTTTCAAGGAAGATGGGCAGAATGTCGCACTATTAATCATAAACTGGTGAGATAAACCAGGATTGCCTAGGTAACTACTATATACTGTAACAGATTATTTAAGCCAACCAACAGTAACCACCCAGAAGAGATTTAAATACAGTAAGGCAAAATTCTGATGGTTTAAAGAGAACAAAGCCTACTATACTAATTAATTAACTTTTATGATGGTGTCAGGCCATTAGCGATAATGAGAAAACATCGTATTTCATGTGTTTGGACTTTGGTGAGATGTGATTCTTTCTTCTTGTCAACACATTAGGACCATATGCCCTAGGATCCAGTATTATAAATTAGAAAGAAAACTGACTGAATATCTTATCCAAATGGTTAAAAGTACCATGGATGCCGAAATGTGCCAGATGGGGTTACTTAAGGATCAGTTCTAGGGTTTTTTAATATACTTATACGTGACAAGTATGAGACATTGTAGAAAACCAGCAGGAGTTTCTACCCACTCCAGCACCCCTGAGTCAGTGCTCAGCGATAAAAATAGCCCAACCAAGGTACACATTCTTAACCCAAAACCATATGTCTGAAACAAATATGTAAGAGGTGGCTAATACACAGACATATGGAAAAAATAAAAAGTTGGGTTGAGGAGAAAAGAGGAAGAGGCAGAGTGGTAAAAAAAAAAGTTCAAATAATGTAAAGTGTTCTAATTAGCCATAAAAAGAATACAAAACATGTATTTCTATAGATACAAATTATTCTTTTAATATTAATTGTATCTTTTTTTTTTTTTTTTTTTTTTTTTTTGTGGTACGCGGGCCTCTCACTATTGTGGCCTCTCCCGTTGCGGAGCACAGGCTCCAGACGCGCAGGCTCAGCGGCCATGGCTCACGGGCCCAGCCGCTCCGCGGCATGTGGGATCCTCCCAGTCCGGGGCACGAACGCCCATCCCCTGCATCGGCAGGCAGACTCTCAACCACTGCGCCACCAGGGAAGCCCATATTAATTGTATCTCACAAAATAATAAATGTTAAAACAGGACACATACCGGAATTCCCTGGCAGCACAGACAAAAAAAAAAAAAGAAAGAAAAAGAAAAAGAAATAGAAAAAAAATTAAAACAAAACAAAACAACAGGACACATGACAAATCGTACGAAAGCAAAATTATTAATCTGATGTTAAATTGAAGGGCACAACATTAAGAGGCAAATGAATATTCCTTTTCTTTTAGAAACTTTCAGGGGTGATAGAAATGCTCTGTTTTTTAAATAAATTTATTTATTTATGTACTTATTTTTGGCTGCATTGTGTCTTCGTTGCTGCGTGTGGGATTTCTCTAGTTGCAGCGAGCGGGGGCTACTCTTTGTTGTGGTGCATGGACTTCTCATTGCGGTGGCTTCTTTTGGTTGCGGAGCACGGGCTTCAGTAGTTGTAGCACACGGGCTCAGTAGTTGTGGCTTGTGGACCTAGTTGCTCCATGGCATGTGGGATCTTCCCAGACCAGGTCTCAAACCCATGTCCCCTGCATTGGCAGGAGAATTCCTAACCACTGTGCCACCAGGGAAGATCAAATGAATATTCTTCTAAATAAAAACTGAGGCAAAAAGGAAATTAAAAATACAGTAAAAATATTTGGTAAATAATTGATATGAAAACAGTATCACAAGATAGGCCTCTGCTAAATCAGAACTCACACTTGTAGGTTAATTTATGATTTTGTGTTTATCATCAAAATTAAAAAAGAGAAAATAAGCACTGTATTTTTCATTGAAAAAAATACCCCAAGGAGGGGAAAGGGGGTGGTGGGCACAAGCCCCATAAAATTAATCTCTCTTTCAACTTAGCCAAGGCTATCTTAGCTGTTATAGAATATGCAAACATAAATGGGATTCTTATGTACTGCCAATAACTAGTTTGGGAGAAAAAAATTGTTTTAATTGTATTGGCAATGGCATCCAAAAGAATAAATTACCCAGGAATAGAGATGTGTAAGAATGTTTCTCCTATAGTACACACTCATTTTTTTAAACTGTAAAATATTAACATGTATAAAGAAATATCCTGTATTTTTTTTTAACTCAGCAATAATTATCAATAACATTAGCTCCAGATGATTTGGTTTAAAGTAATTTAATCACTATAGCAAATGAGGAATTCCATGGTGGTCCAGTAGTTAGGACTCGGTGCTTTCACAACTGAGGACCAGGTTTCAATCCCTGGTCTGGGAACTAAGATCCCACAAGCCAAGCGACCAGAAAAAAAAACCCAAAAAATCACAAGTGAGCAAAATGACAAAGTGATCAAAACATATTTCCAGTAATTTTAAATTTCACACACGTGATGCCCCATTTAGCAATTTCTTCATAAATCGTTTAAAATTTTTGTCTGTTTCAGAATTTTTTCAGATTATTTTTGCTTTTCTTCCCAAGTATTTACAGCTGCTCTGAGCTATTTAAAATAGTGAAGTTTGAAAGTAATCTAAATATTCAAAACTAGATGATTTGTGATATGCCTGTGTAGCACAAATTTATGCAATCAATAAATTAAAATGTGGTTGCAAAATTGTACATTTTGAAATGAAAACAAAATAAAATGTATATAATGTCTTTTCAATTTAAAACATTGTGTGTGTGTGTCTTTGTGGGAGCAGAAAAGAAATTAGGAAGATAGATGCCACTGCCTTAACAGAGGTCATGATTGCTTTTTCTTTCTTTCCCTGTCTTTCTTTCTTTCTTCCTTTCTTTCTTTCTTTCTTTCTTCCCTTCTTTCAAAATATTTATTTATTTATTTGGCTGTGCTGGGTCGTAGTTGTGGCATGCGGGATCTTTTAGTTCCCCACATCTTTACCAACACTTTTCTTTTTATAATGGCCATACTAGCAAGTGTAAGATGATATCTCATTGTAATTTTGATGGCATTTCCTTGATGATTAGTGATGCTGAACATATTTTTATATACCCATCGGCCATTTGTACGTTCTCTTTAAAGAAATATCTATGTATAGGGCTTCCCTTGTGGCGCAGTGGTTGAGGGTCTGCCTGCCGTTCAGGGGACACGGGTTCGTGCCCCAGTCCGGGAAGATCCCACATGCCGCAGAGCGGCTGGGCCCGTGAGCCATGGCTGCTGAGCCTGCGCATCCGGAGCCTGTGCTCCGCAACGGGAGAGGCCACAGCAGTGAGAGGCCCGTGTACCACAAAAAAAAAAAAAAAAAAGAAAGAAATATCTATGTATTAAGTCCTTAACCCATTTTTAAGTTGGATTATTTGGATTTTTGCTATTGAGCTGTAGGAGTTTCTTCTATATTTTAGATTCTATTTCTTTTTCAGATATATGGTTTGCAAATATTTTCTCTCAGTCCATAGGTTGTGTTTCACTCTGTTGATTATTTGCTGCACAGAAGCTTTTTAGTTTGACATACTCCCATTAGTCTATTTTTCCTTTCATTGTCTGTGCTTTGGTGCCATATGCAAGAAATCATTGCCAAGACAAATGTTATGAAGTTTTTCCGCTAAGCTTTCTTCCAGGAATTTTACTTAGTTTCAGGTCTTATGCTTAAGTGTGTTGGTGTAAGCGACCAGTTGCATTTTTTTCATGTGGATATTCAGTTTTCCCATTATCATTTTTTGAAGAGACTATCCTTTCCCCATTGTATACAATACATCTTGGCACCCCGTCAAAGATCATTTCAATGTATATGTATGGGTTTATTTCTGGGTTCTCTATTCTATTCAATTGGTCTATATGCCTGTGTTTACACCAGTACCATGCTGTTTTGATTACTGTACCTTTGTAATATGTTTTGAAATCAGGGAGTGTGGGGTCTCCAGCTTTATTTTTCTTTATCAAGATTGTTTTGGCAATATAGAGTCCTTTATGGTTCCATGTGAATTTTGATTCTCTTCAATTTTACTAAATAAATTGAATTTATTGAGTCTAAAAGGAAGGACTATTTAGGTCTCCCTAAATGACAGAAACAAAATATAATTACAGCACATGCTATTTTGTGTAATTTTCTCACCTCGCTAGACCTTGGCAAAGATCTTTAAAACTAATTTCTATTGAAATATAATAGACAAATAAAATTGTAAAATATTTTAAGGGTACAACACGATGATTAGATACAGCCATTGACATTTTGATAGGAACTGCACTGAATCTGTAGCTTGCTTTGGGTAGTATGGACATTTTAACAGTATTCATTCTTCCAATCCATGAACGCAGGATGTCTTTTGATTTATTTGTGTCTAATTTGTTTTAGCAGTGTGTCATAATTCATTGAATCATTCTATTTCAGTAGATGTTTTGTTTTTCCCAATTGTCCTCTATTATAATTAACATTTTGAGTAACATCTTTGTGCATGTATCTTTACTTTCATTTCTGATTACTTCCTTATGATAGATTCAAAAAATAAGATGACTGTTCCAAAAGCTATAGCTATGTTTAAGATTTGATTCATGATGTCATATTGCTTTCCCAAAAGTCTTTTTCAGACTAACTTTCTATAAGCCAAGTGCATGCCCATCTGCCCTTATTGTTTAAGTCATGGAGATCTGGGGGACTGTATGTTAGCTGCAGTAAAACCCAGTGTATCCTGAATGTTACTTATGACTTTAGAAAAGGTTTAGATTACAGCACCAAAATGATTAAGGTTTGGGAAGACTTTTTATGTTTTTTGAAACTTCACAGCATAAGATAAAATCTAAATTGAATCAAAAGCTTTGTATGGGGGAACTAGCAGAAATTTTATAACGATTTCAAATGTCTATTGGGAACTCTGAAATGGAAAGTCAAGAGACATTTTGTGAAGCAGATGAAATGAAATTGGTTATGTCAAATAATATCACTGAGTGTTAAATTCTGCCAAGTAGGGAGAATTTACATGATAAATGTTCCTTTGAATCCCATTTGAAATTCTAGAGCCTGAAGTAAAGATGATTCTGACTATTTTGGTATAGGTAATATAACTTAGTTGTTAATAATAGGTCCTTTACTAAAATTCTCAAAACCCAAAGTCTCTAAAAACCAAATAAATAAATATATATATATATATATATATATTTTTTTACATTTGGCCCAAACTAGTTGGGTACCAAATTCAGACCTGAAGTGAAATCAAACTACATAGAGTCCTCATTTGTTCCACTCCATGTGAATTAACAAGTTTAAGTCAGATATATTCATTTCTTTGCTTATGGGGAGGTTCCCAGACTCTGCTGAAAATGTTATATAAATTTTGGTAAATGCTCTCCTTTACTTTTGTAAAATCTGAAGAATTCTGAATTCCGAAACATATCAAACCTCATGGTTTTCTGGTAAGGGATTACATACTTGTAATTGTTAAGATTTTTAAATAATGTGTACTGTGTGCCAGATTATTCTAAGGGCTATATTTATTTTACCTTAATTTATCTTAAAAATACTTATGAGAAAGATATAGGGGTTATTTCCATTTTACAGATGAGAAAACTGACACACACAAAGGTGAAGTAATTTACAAGGGGTGGAGCCGAAATTCATATCACGGCTCCAATTAGACAGCTGGACTAGCTCAGCTGGCTTTTGAATCAGAGTGCAAGGCTAACTTAGCAATAAAATCGGGCTAGTTTAATTACCACTCACACTCAGTTTTCTTATTGTAAAATGAGAATAATATGATTAGCTAGCTTACCTGATTACTATCCAGATTAAATAAAACAAGTAAATGACTTAACACAGTGGCACATAGTACCTACTCAATATACCTGTGCTGTTGTTATAAATGTTGGTCACTTTAAGTCAACCTGAACTGTCAGTCTCAATGGGGACCTTGAAATACTTCAAAGCAACTTAGAATTTGCATCAATAAAAAAGTAAAATATCTGTTTGGACTACCTAGGAAGACACCTTAAAGAAATATGAAATCCAAATGAAACCAAAAGTTTTGCTTGTGCTATGGTTTGACCTGTAGAACAGTATTTAACACAGAGTGGGTAATCAATAAATATTTCTTGAATGAACAGGGTTGTAAAGTTATAAAGAGGCAGCCACATGCTTCAAATTGTGAAATGATGATATATGATGGTAGATAATAAAAATGTTAATGGGTTCATTGGCTTCCTACAAATAAAGAGTAGAGTCCACAGTCTATATTTCATTAGAGTTGTGCTGAAGATCCTGCCATACTTGTCTGGCAAGACATCTCACAAAGAATAAAAGAACAGAGCTTTGCTTTCCATTTCAGTCCCTCAGGCTACAAACTGGCCAAGACGGGGGAAGAGGGGCACTTGGGTGAGCAGAAGTGGGTCAAATGAGGCTGAATTTTAAATATGATTGGAAAGCTCTGGGTTCTGCCTGGGATGTCCTTAAGAGATTAGGCAGGGGGATTTGATATGAGTTCAAGTCATTTAGAAAAATATAAGCTTTATGTTTATACTATATTGAGGGGACACTATCTAAAACTAGCTATGTGTATTTTTCTGACAAAAGGGCTTTGAAAAACTTTGAGCCTGTAGAGAGTTTAAGAACCCATAAGATACTTCAGAAGAAAATAATTTATAATATATATGAATCACCTGGTAGTAACATTAGTAACAAATACATTGTGTACCAGAACTGTTACATTATTTGTTTCACTTAATTTTATCATGCTAGAAATACCACTTGTGAATTGTGATTAATGATTTATAATAAAAGCAGTAGAGCTTTCTTTCCCCGAGAGCAACTCACCTACCCAGGCCACATTGATCACTTAATCACTGCCGGTCAATTTATTGGGAGCAAATAAATAGCCTGTTTTGGAAAAAGAAAGCCAAAAACAGTAGAACACCCGAAGTTATGTCCCTTCAGTTTGTGCCTGAAAAAAGCTCCTACTTATATTTCAAGACCAGTACAGATAAACAAAATGAAAAGGCAACTTACGGAATGGGAGAAAATATTTGCAAACCAAATATCTGACAAGTGATTACTATTCAAAATATGTAAGGGGGCTTCCCTGGTGGCGCAGTGGTTGAGAGTCTGCCTGCCGATGCAGGGGACACGGGTTCGTGCCCCGGCCTGGGAAGATCCCACATGCCGTGGAGCGGCTGGGCCCGTGAGCCACGGCCGCTGAGCCTGCACGTCCGGAGCCTGTGCTCCGAAACAGGAGAGGCCACAACAGCGAGAGGCCCGCGTACCGCCAAAAAAAAAAAAAAATGTAAGGAACTCATACAGCTTAATAGCAAAACAAGAAATAATCTGGTTTTAAAATGGGCAAAGGACCTGAATAGACATTTTTCCAAAGAAGGCATACACATGGTCAACAGTACAAGAAATGGTACTCAGCATCATGAATCACCAGGAAAATGCAAATCAAAACCACAATGAGGGGCTTCCCTGGTGGCGCAGAGGTTAAGAATCTGCCTGCCAATGCAGGGGACACGGGTTCGAGACCTAGTCCAGGAAGATCCCACGTGCCGCAGAGCAAGTAAGCCCGTGCTCTACAACTACTGAGCCCATGCACCACAACTACTGAAGCCCGCATGCCTAGAGCCCGTGCTCCACAACAATAGAAACCACCACAGTGAGAAGCCCGCGCACCGCAACGAAGAGTAGCCCCTGCACAGCAATGAAGAACCAATGCAGCAAATAAATAAATAAATAAATTTTATTAAAAACACACACATACACACACACTGAGCTATCACCTCACACCTGTTAGAGTCACTATTATCAAAAAGACAAGTGACAAATAAGTGCTAATGAGTGTGTGGAGAAAAGGGAACACTTGGGCACTGGTGGTGGAAATGTAAATTGGTGCAGCTACCATGGGAAACAGTATGGAGCGGTCTCAAAAATTAAAAATAGACTACCATATGATCCAGCAATGCCACTTCTGGGTATTTATCTGAACCAAATGAAAACACTAACTCAAAAAGAGGTATGAATCCCCATGTTTACTGCAGCATTACTTACAGTAGCCAAGACATGGAAGTAACCTAAGTGTCCATTGATGGATGCATGGCTAAAGAAAATTTGGGGTGTGTGTGTGTGTGTGTGTGTGTGTGTGTGTGTGTGTGTGTGTGTGTATATATATACAGACATTTATATATCATAAAAAAAGAAACAAATCATGTCATTTGCTGCAACATGAATGAGGCCGGAGGGCATTATGCTAAGTGAAATAAGTCAAAGACAAATATTGTATGACCTCACTTAAATGTGGAATCTAAAAAAACCCAAACTCATAGAAACAGAGCAGATTGGTTGTGGGGTTTGGTGAGAGAAAGGAATGAGTGAAGATAGTCAAAGAGTACAAGCTTTCAGTTATAAGTTCTGGGGATCTAGTGTACAGCATGGGCGTATAGTGAATGGTACTGTACTGTATACTTGAAAGTTGCTGAAAGTGAAACCTAAAAATTCATATCACACACACAAAAATGTTAACTGTGTGAGGTGATGGTTGGGTTAATTAACTTCATTTCACAATATATACTTACGTCAAATCATCATATTGTACATCTTAAACTTACATAGTGTCATATGTCAATTATATCTCAATAAAGCTAAAAACAAAAAAGAAACGATTGTTTTGGAACTAGATAGAGATGGGGGTTGTGCATTTACACATTACATTACATTGTGAATGTACTGAATGCCACTGAACTGTTCAGTTTTAAATGGTTAATTTTATGTTATGTCAATTTCATGTCAATAAAAAAAAGAAAGAAAAACACCAGTAAAAATGTCACCTTTGGTAAAGTTATAACTAATAGGCCTTCATATCATATTGTATTACAATTATCTGTTTATGCTTCTACTTCCCTAACTGGATTATGTTCTTAAGGAGAGGAACTGCTTTTTTTGTTGTTGTTGTTGTACGCGGGCCTCTCACCGCTGTGGCCTCTCCAGCTGCGGAGCACAGGCTCCGGACGCGCAGGCTCAGCAGCCATGGCTCACGGGCCCAGCCGCTCCGCGGCACGTGGGAATCTCTGGGACCGGGGCACGAACCCGAGGCCCCCGCATCGGCAGGCGGACTCCCAACCACTGCGCCACCAGGGAAGCCCAGGAACTGCATTTTATTTGTTTTGTATTCCTTATCTAGCCCACTGCCTCAAATAGTAGGCATTTAAGAAATGACTGAGGTAATTACTGAATTAAGTCACATGTATTTCTCATCATTGAAAAGTTGAAGTTAAGTTTTGGATAACTAGCACATTTTGGGAAAGTCATCGATGTTTGTGATCATGAAGTGCTGAATGTGCTAGGTTATTAAGACCTTTTTTCATAAGATTACAGGAGATTTACCTAACAGAGCTGATAATTGACTTTATCACCCACCAAATTGCTGACACTAACACAGCTGCTAAAATTATAAAAAGCATCTAAATTGTGTTGGCTTTTTAAAGGTTGCTCTGTTTACTTCGGGCTGTGGCGAACTTATTACTAAGTCAACGAACAGTTCTAAGAGATCTTAATTTCCCAGTAACGTGAGAGTGAGCTCAATGGTGGAATATGACCTAAGGCTTGCAATTCTACACGAGTGTTTAACTTCTTCAAGTAACTCATTAACTATTTGCCTTGCAAATAGAAAGGGCATGATGATTCTGAAAGAACTAAGCAGACTAATAAACGTTTCTGGAAATGGGAAATCCTTCACAATTTTACACTGTTATAGTGCTACACAGCTTGAGTTGACTTTCATTCACTGAGATATTCCCTCACATTTTTCACTGTGTGTGTAACTATCCAAACTTCAAATGTGGTGCAGTTAGGGTTGTAAAGGCTTCATCTGAACTTTGTTTTGTGACTCATTTCTCATAACAGGGAACTTTCAACTTGGCACATACTCAAATATGTGCACGGAAATAATTCTTCAAAGAAATAAACATGGTGACACAGTGATGAATTTAAAAAACATTCTATTAAAAAAGCTAATTTAATATTGTTTTGTGCAGATTCTTATATATGGTTGTATATCTTTTAGATTCTAACTAAAAGTGACATTGGTATTAATATGGCTATTTTCTTAGTTTTACAAGTCTGGCTACAGGTATCTTCATCTCTGTTGACTTGGGTAATGTGTCTAATGTAAATATAAAACTTTCTCAAATAAAGGAGAAATATTTTCAAAGTAGTACTAAGTGAAAACCAAGTTTAGCAACAGTCTAGACATTTATTCCTGTCTTGTTCATCTTTTGTTTTTCTGTCAAAAAAAAACCAACCTCTGAATTAATTATTTTACAATTTAAGAGTACTTAAACTGAGCTGCAATTAAAGGATTTTCTTTCTTTTTGGTACATAACTATGTTTTCCGCACATAGATGGGTAACTTGAACAAGGAAAGTAATAGTTCCACTGAACTGAGTGCAAATCAGACTTTTATAGGATTGTTATTAATTTATAATGCCATTAATATAAAGACAAAAGAATAATACTCTTTTAATGAGTATGTGGATAAACATAACCAGAAAATCTAGGCTAATTATATCTGTGCTCCCTGGGAGCTAAAGTAATAACGGTAGTTACTAATATAGAACTAACATTTATTGACCATTACTCCATGCCAGCCAGTGGTCTGCACACTTTGTGAATATCATTAACCTTCACAAATGCTATGAAAGAGAACCATGATGAGACATGGGTTCTGAGGGGAAAAGGTGTAGGACAAGAAAGGGAATAAAGTTTTGGACAGAGAGGTTAGTCATAAACTTAGCAGGAGAGCTCGGTTTTAGGTGGACTAGGTTTCAGTTCTGTCTCTGTGCATCTGTCCTGGGGAAATGTTCAATAAGAAAGAAGCAGTGAGTACCAATATATTCATCATAGTGGTTTTTAAATAGTAGAAAAATAGAAATAATATCAATCCAATTGTAGAATAATGATGCATTAACCACAGTATATTCATTGGATAGAACCTTATGCTCTCATTGAAAAGATGTTTCAAATAATGTGTACCAGTATAGAAAAATGTTTGTTGATAAAGGGAAACACTCTCAAAGAAATACAGTTCAAGCAGCCAAATATTTTTTAAGGAATTCTAATAATTTCCTTGGCTCTCCTCTAAAATTGTTAATAACTACCCTTTGATACACCCCAGTAACACTTCCTATATCTCTTTTTCGCTCCTTTTCAATTTTCTGTAAACCATATTACTCTGGATCCTCTTATTTACAAGCCACTCTCCAACACACTTCCCCTTTTCTCAACTGTTTTGCGTTTCTGTTCATGCCTCTTTGTCACTTTTTTTGTTTTTTTTTGTTTTTGGCTGCATTGGGTCTTGTTGCTGCTTGCGGGCTTTCTCTAGTTGCGGCGAGCGGGGGCTACGCTTAGCTGCGGTGTGCAGCCTTCTCATTGACATGGCTCCTCTTGTTGCGGAGCACAGGCTCTAGGTGAGTGGGCTTCAGTAGTTGTGGCATGAGGACTCAGTAGTTGTGGCTCGCGGGCTCTAGAGCGCAGGCTCAGCAGTTGTGGTGCACGGGCTTACTTGCTCTGCAGCATGTGGGATCTTCCCAGACCAGGGATCGAATCCGTGTCCCCTGCATTGGCAGGCATATTCCCAACCACTGCACCACCAGGGAAGTCCCTGTCACTTATTTTTAAATTACCCTACATCAATTAGCTTTTCTCTTCTTCCCGCCCCTTACTAATCTTGAACTGTGCATCTCAAAAGTCCATCAATACAGCCTAGCAGAGTGACCTTTTCTCTGGAGGAAAAGACAGGGCGCTAGGACAAAACAAAACAAAGCAAAACAAAAACAAAGTCAGCATTTTCTTTTTTAGCAGAGGGAGTGTCATTTCCACACTAAGATTTTTTTATCCTGTTCAATTATGAACATGCTAACAGAATTTAAGATATCAAATATTGAAACTTGTTATCAAGTTCCAAATATTGAAACTTGGTATTCAAGTATGATTATCAAACTGTTTTTTTTGTTTGTTTAAATGTATCAACTTATAAATACTTGCACCAGAAATCCATCGTATAAGCCTTTATCAACATTGGGTATTTTATTTCTTTGTCTCTTTTTTCATGTGAAACTAGGAAAAATTATTTTCAAATACTGATAAATACACAGTTACAAGAATAGTAACATAAATGGAAGAACTAAAATATAAAGCACTAGAAAGTTCTCCCCGCCGAAAGGGCAAGGATTTTGTGGTACAAATGAAAACTTTTATTGGAACTATGTCTTAGGTTCCTGCCATTCCCTTGCTTTGTCACATAAGTATGATTTACATATATCCTAGGTACACTGAGAGGTCAGAGTGCTGAGAAGTAGCCAGTTGTTAATAGGGAATATGTCAAGAGGAAGTAAAACAGAAGTATGGACTTAAAAATACTTTAAATTGCTTCCTTGTTTTTGATTTTTTTAAAAATTTCCATTTCTAAACATAATTGATATCACTAGAGCCCTGCTGCTCTCTTTGATTAAATGAGAAAAGATTAATTGCTGTACTTTGCACCACACTAGATACTTCCTGTAATATCCTGTTTTCTGTTAACTACTTAATCAATAATTCAATTAAAACTCAGTAAAATTGTAAGTAGGTGGGATGAAGTCTCATGAGGTCTTGGATTTACTTTAAAATACTTCAGCAATAAAAAGAAAGAAAAGGAGGGTGGATAAAGCCAGGATGGCTAATACTGATAAGTTTTAAAATCTCTGTGTTGCATGTCTTAGGGTTCATTATACTAGCCGCTCCACCTTTGTGAGTGTTTGTAATTTTTCATAATAGGATTAAAATCAGTAGTTACATTGAAGGCAATTTCAAGCTCTTAGCTTTAAAGAATAAGATTTCACATTCTATCGATGAAGATTTTTTTGATTTATGCAGAATAGCATTGAAAATTTCATATATCTGAAAATGTTGTAACCATCCAAGGATGGAAAAAAAACCATGTATACCATAAATATCAGATTTAATATATTTTGACATTAACAGTAACACCAATGCATTTTTTATTACAAGTGAAAAATCAAACTGCTCCTTGATTCCAAGATTCTTCACTAGCTCTCTCCCACTTCCCACATCACCCCTCTTCTTGCTCTTGTACCTCTGGAAATTTAGCTCTCAATTATTGTTTTACACCATAACTCTACTTTCTTAGGAAAATCACCTGTGTATAAAATAGTGTTGCTTGTATTTTAAAATTAAAGGAAATTAACTTGGAGCAGTTACAGTGGACAAAGCAAGAGGTATTTAAATCCATACCGCCTGTCCACAGCCACAGATTTCCTCATCCTAAAACCTGACTTAATTCCAACCTTGTTTCCTTATCTGAATAGTTCTGAATAGATCTCACTCTTGATTTCCCCCCACAAGTCCCATTTTTGCCTTGAAATCTCACCAAGCATCTCCCTTCACAGAGATGTGTTTCTGCCTCCAAATTCCTATCACATTTACCACTTACGTTCATACTCTTCTCTATTGTTACATTTAAGTATCTGAACTGAAATGGAACTTTTCTGAGAGCAGTGACTGCTTTCTAGATCTCTCTAAGCTCTCAAGGGGTTGAATGTGATGTTTTGTACATAGGCTGAACATTAGACTAAAACTCTGCTTTGGTCAGAACACATGCGTTCTTCCCCTACCCCTCTTTGGTTCCTTTTAGCTTAGTAACCAGCACGGACAATTGAATTTGAATCTTAGGGCTTTTATTGGCTTACCTAGCAACCAGGAGGGTTCCCAAGGATACAAACTCTGAAGACATACCCTTTTGATATGGTAATGAATGAAACAAAGGAGGTAGTCCTAATACAGAGTACAGTTCCAACAAATTGGAATCATATGTCAATATTAGAACTACTGTATAATGAACCGTGGCTTTCTGGTCACAGGAGGAGCCATTATTGCCCTCTCTATAGTCAAACGTTTTACTTCAGTCACATCAAACAAACATCTCTAGCATTTTAAAAATGAAATAATGAGGACATATAGAGGAGTACCAAGAACGATATTACAACCAACCATGTTCACATAAGCCAGATTTAGCAAACATTAGCCATTTTTCCTAAGAAATAAAAATTATTGAGTTGAAGCCCTCTTACCTGGTTTTCTTTCCTCTTTCCCCAGAAGAACAGCTATCCTGAAGTTGAAATGTATATTCTTCTTATACATGTTTTTATACTTTTTAGAGTATGTATATATCCATTATATGCTATGTAGTATTATTCTGCAGGTTTACAAATGCACAAATGTTACACAAATATTATATAATGCACTGTATCCTGCAAACTGCTTTTTCATTAAAAATTATGCACAGGTTTCCCCCGCTGTCTGAAAGTTCATAGACCGTTCCTGTGAAAACTTTCCTAAGTCAAAATTCTGTAAAGCGAAGAAACAATTTCCTCAGGACACATCCTGCTAACGGGGTGCACAAATTAAGTCGAGATAAAGCACGATACTCACACAGATCAAAGCTATGGCGGCTTGATGCTGAGTGTAATTCCCAGGGAAGGAGCTTGGCGTGCCATTCTCACTGCTCTGGCACACACTGCTTCTATAATCGTTGGCTGCAAAACAAATGCTGAAGGCGATTTTCACTTTTTGCCATTTTCCTAAAGGTAAAAGTCCTCTTTGGATTTCATTAGATTAGTGAAAACACATACTAATGTAGGTCTTTGGTGAAAGGGAAGTGGCATAAAGCAAACGTTTGGAAAGCGGGGCATACCTGTATTTGAGATTGATGCCTGCAGATCTATTTAATAGATTCGTTTTAATTGCTGCATAGGATTCCATAGAGTGAATAACATACAATTTGCTTACTTATCGAAAAGCATTTAGATTATTTCCAATTTTTTGGAAATTATACCAAAAAAAGCCACAGTGAATAACTTTTACATGAGGACATGTGTGAGAATCCCTTTAGCGTATATATTTGAACATGAAAAAAACGTTAATATGATAAATTGTTACAGATTTTCTGGGGTTGGACCATGCTTATATTCATGAAATAAATCTTATTTGGGCATAACTTTTTTTCAGTTACTAGATTAGAAACACATTTTGTTTATGATCTTTGGCTCTAGTTCATATGTGAGGTTTGTCTATGATGTTATTTTCTAGTAAAACACTTAATTTTGGTACCAAGGTTACACAGCTTCATAAAATGATTTGGGGACCTTCGTGGTGGCACAGTGGTTAAGAATCCACCTGCCAGTGCAGGGGACATGGGTTCAAGCCCTGATCTGGGAAGATCCCACATGCTGCGCAGCAACTAAGCCCACGCGCCACAACTACTGAGCCTGCGCTCTAGACCCTGTGAGCCACAACTACTGAAGCCCGTGTACCTAGAGCCCATGCTCCGCAACAAGAGAAGCCACCGCAATGAGAAGCCCGCGCACCACAGCAAAGAGTAGCCCCCGCTCGCTGCAACTAGAGAAAGCCCTCTCGCGGCTACGAAGATGCAACACAGCCAAAAATAAATAAATAAATTTTAAAAAATGATTTGGGCAACTTCCCTTCTATTACTATTTCTAAAAGTTTGATTACAACAGAACTCATTTCACATTTTAAAATCACTGGAGTACCTTTGTTTTGTTGATATGTTTTGAATACTTTTTCAATAAATATTGGAAAGTTAGCTTTTCCAGAACATTACCCATTTAACAATATTTTTATATTTATTGATGAGGTGATTCACAATATTTTTCTTATACATTTAACAGTCTAAACTGTATCTATAGTTATATTCTCTTTTCATCCAAATATTATTTATTTATGGCTTCTCTTTATGTATTTATTTTATTTATTTATTTATTTTGCGGTACGCGGGCCTCTCACTGTTGTGGCCTCTCACTGTTGTGTCCTCTCCCGTTGCGGAGCACAGGCTCCAGACGCGCAGGCTCAGTGGCCATGGCTCACGGGCCTAGCCGCTCCACAGCATGTGGGATCTTCCCGGACCGGGGCACGAACCCGTGTTCCTTGCATCGGCAGGCAGACTCTCAACCACTGCGCCACCAGGGAAGCCCATTCTCTTTATTTTTTATTTTTGCTAGAGATATACTACTTTATTAATTTCTTCAAAGAATAAGCTTCTCCATTTACCTATTGTCTCTTTTTTCTCATTATTTTCTACTCATTATTATTTCTACTTTCTTTGTCATTGCTTTATTATTCTTTTTGTAAGTATTCCATGTGTGCTTAAAAATACACATTTTTCTGATTATTGTGTGTAGTAGGTCTATTAAAAAATGAATCAAACTCTTTCACTTGTATTACTCAAATGTTCTATATCCTTTAGAATTACATTTGTTTGATTCTTCAGTTTCCAATAGCATTGACAGTTTTTTCTTGAAATGTATTGCTAGAAATACATATACCAATATCTTCATTATTATAACTTTTCATGTGTCAATTATTTCTCATGATGCAGCATTCATTTGTAACAGTATTAAATTTTTTGCCTTAAGTTTTTGTCTGCTGTTAATATTTCTATATCAACTGTCTTTTGCATAGTATTTTCCTTGCTTAATTTTTCCTTGTTTAACTTTTTCCATCATTTTATTTTCAGCCTTTTCATGTTGTTTTGTTATCAGCATATAACTGTATTTCTATGATTTTTTATTTTGAAATTATTTTGGACTTGCAAAAAGTTGAAAATCTAGTACAAAGAATTTTTATATACCCTTCACAAAACGCTTAACTGTTTACATTTTGAAAAATCACAATACAATTATCAAAATCAGAGAATTAACCCTGACACAATACTACTAACTAAGCAGTAGAGTTTATTTAAATTTTGCCAATTACTCACTGTCATTTTTAAGCCCAGGATTCAATCTAGAACATTAACTTTCTTCAATTCTGAAAATTTTTCAGTTTTCTGGTATTTTATCACCTTGACAATTTTGAGGAGTACTGTACAGTTGTTTCATAGAATGTCCTCAACTTGGATCTCATTTTTCCTCATGATGACATTCAGGTTATGTATTTTTGACAAGAATACAACATAAGTGATGTTTTGTCCATCTCAGTGCATCCTATCAGGAAGTGCATAATATTGATATCTCACTAGTGATGTTGATTGTAATCACTAGGTCAAGATAATGTCTGCTAGCTTTCTCCACTGTAAAATTTCTATTTTTCCTTTTGTAATTAATATGTATCTTATGGAAAGGTACTCTAAGACTGTAAATATCCTGTTTCTCAATATACATTTGCCTACATCCATCGATGACACTTGTCTGAAACAATTATTACCATGGTGTTTGCCACGTTGTTATTTTCTATTTGCACTATGCTTTCTACATTTGTTAATTAAAGTTCTCCGGTAAAGAAGAGCTTTCCCTCTCCACTTGTGGAATAAGAAGAAAGGTATTTGTTCTTTGTCCCCAGTTCCTGGCACAGCGCACCTAAAACCCCTGGAATTTCCTGAGTGATAAGGGTGTTGTGAGCATCTTTTGTTCTAATACACCGAGTTTCGGCAGGCCCATAGTTTCAGGATGACATCTGGTCCTCAGAAAGACCAAACTTTGATTAGAAGCTTGGAATGTTCAGCCCCACCCATCACTACCCTCAGATGAGAGAAGAGGGACTAAAGACTGAGCTAGTCACCAGTGGCCAAAATCATGCCTACACAGTGAAACTTCCATTAAGTCTCCCAAATGACAGGGCCCAGGGAGCCCCCAAGTTGGTGAATATATCCACGTGCCAGGAGGGTGGCGCACCCCAGCTCCACAGTCTCCTGGGTTCAGGACCCTTCTGGACCTTGTCTTATGTACTTCTTCATCTAGCTACTTATTTGTATCCTTTATAATAAACTGTAATAGTAAGTATAGCAATTTCTTGAGTTCTGCAAGTTGTTCTAGCAAATTATTGAAACTGAGGAAAGGTTTAAAGAAACTGACTTTGTGGCCAAATTGGACAGAACTGTGGATAACCTGGGTGTAACTTGTGACTGACATCTGCAGTGAGGGCAGTCTTGTGGGACTGAGCCCTTAAATCTGAGGAGTCTAATATTAGTACTAGGTAGTTACTGTCCAAACTGAACTGTTGAATTGTAGCCACCTGGTTGATGTTGTAGAGTTGCACAAGTGATGATGGGAAAGACACCATGTATTTGCCATCATTGTGGATTTGTATTTTATTTTAAAGGTTATAATTAATGGTATGCTGGAGACAATTTATACTGGCCCAGAAGAGCCATTTGTTAACTTCTATGAAATCTGTTGGCTGGTCGTTAAATACAATTACACACACACATACTACACAAATGGTAGCATTTTTATGTACTATTTTGACCTTGACTTTTCATTAATGATATATCTTGGAGATTGTCTTATGTTAACAGAACTTTTTTTTTTAAACAGATACATTGAATTCCTTTTTTACTTTTAAGATGATCTAAGTTTGCTTTCATTATGATTGGTCTATGTGTAGATTATTTTATTTTATAATATTTTATTTTGGACTTTGGTATACTCCCTGATTTTCAAGATTTATGGCTTTCTTTATGTCTGGAGTATCTTATTTATTATCTCTTCAAATACTAGTTCCCACCATGCCATCTCTTTTTTTGAAACTCCTCTTATTGCTTACTGATTATGCCTCTCAATTACATAGATACCAAAATTGCAAAAGTATCATTTCAGTTAGTAGCAAAACCTATGCCCTGTGTTTTTCTTAAGGTAAGCTTTTGTTAAAAAAAAAAAAAAAGACACCCCGATATACAGTGGCTTTAAAATGTCATTATTTAGTGCTCTCATATGTAAAAACCCTGGGGTGATTGGGCCATGTTTTCTGGACGGTTCTGCTCCACAACAAGTCATTAAATGAACCTGTTTCCCTCAGCCTGCATCTCCACCATTGCCTAGGGTGAGAGTTCTTAATCATTTTTTGTGCCGTGAACTCCTTTGGCACTCTACTCAAGCGTATGGACTTTCTCTCAGAATAATGTTTTTTGTTTTTGTTTTTGTTTTTTTTGCAGTACGCGGGCCTCTCACTGTTGTGGCCTCTCCCGTTGTGGAGCATAAGCTCCGGACGCGCAGGCTCAGCGGCCGTGGCTCACGGGCCCAGCCGCTCCGCGGCATGTGGGATCTTCCCGGACCGGGGCACGAACCCGTGTCCCCTGCATCGGCAAGCGGACTCTCAACCACTGCGCCACCAGGGAAGCCCTTCTTTTGTTTTTTATTTCTTGGCCAGGCACAAGGCACGCAGGATCTTAGTTCCTCAACCAGGGATCGAATCTGCACCCCCTGCAGTGGAGGCGTGGAGTCTTAACCACTGGACCTCCAGGGAAGTCCCAGAATAATGTTTTTTAGTGTGTAAAATGAAATGCACTTGGATTCAAAGGAAACCAATTATACTGGATTATGGTTAACTAAATAGCGTCCTAAATTGTGATACAATAAAACATACTTTTCTTCTTCTTCTTTTTTTTTTTTTTTTTGGCTATGCGGCTTGCAGGTTCTTAGTTTCCCAACCAGGGATTGAACACAGGTCCTCAGCAGTGAAAGCGCAGAGCCCTAATCCCCCGACCACCAGGGAATTTCCAAAAACATATACTTGTTAATTCATTAACCCAACGTGATCAATGGGTCTAATCACAACCATAACTATAAAGTAGGACTGAGTTATGATATTTAAATACTATTTAGGAAAATCTGAAAAAATGATAATGTGATATGAAAATATTCTTTTGGGTGGCCAATTCATAGGAATCAATATCACACTGTGGTTTGTGGTATATACTCATAACTGAAAATATTAATTTTAGCTAATGGCTAGTTAAGACAAGGATGTAATATTTTCCCATTCATGTTCATGAACCTAAGATTAAGAACCCCTGCTCTAGGGTATCTCTTTGGCTTGAAGCTGAGTCCTAGGCAGCTCAGTGTTGTCACTTACAGAAAGGGGAAGCGTACAAATAAGTAAGTTCACACTCAGTGTTTTAAAGTTCTACTCTGGATGTGGCATATATTACTTCTGCTCAAAAGGACTTAGTCAGTGACCACATTTAGCTACAACAGAAGGTAGGAAATGTAGTCTTCAGCTGGGTAGCTGCATGTCCAAATATAACTATGTTACATGAATTTTAGTAAGCAGCTAGCAATCTCCTCCACACTCTTGTAAGAAAAAATAGTTTTTACAAATTTTGACTTATAGAACAGATAAATGAGAAAGTGGGTTTAGCTGATCATTTCTTTGATGCATAAACTTCATAAGTACTTTTGTATAGTTTAGTTAGATGAAATATAGTTTCACATCACAAACCTATAGCAAATAACCTAAGTTAGGGTAGAACCAGGGGATTAGCTCACCACAAAGTGGTGAATTAGGTAAGATTTATTTCAGTCATGATAACATTCTCATTCTCATCCATTTTTTTCAAATACCCTCTCCACTTCTCTCCCATTTTATGAATCTCATCTTTCAATCTTAATTTCCAATATTTTATTTTGAAAATTTTCAAACGTACAGAAAAGTTGAAAAAATAGTGCAAATGAATACCTGTATACCCTCCATCGAGATTCAATAATTGTTAATTGTTAATATTTGCCTTATCCTTCTTTCTTTATTTAATATTATATGTATATATTATATTATATATATATATATTTTTTTCTAAACAAATTGAATATTAGTCACAGATGTCTGGGAGGAAGAAATTTTCCTCTGTCCTTCTAAGTTCTTCTGCCTGCTCCAAGAATTAAATTGGCATGGGATGGATTAACAGGAGAAAATCAAACAAAAATTTAATAGCATGCATAAATGGGAGAGCCCCAGGAAAACTGAGTAACTCACAAAAATGGCTGACATCCTCAGCAGAGATACCATTTTCAGCTAAAGACGAAAGAGGATGTTGGGGGTGGTGGTTTGGGACTTCAAAGAGGAGGAAGGCAACTGACATGGAGATGGAAAGGCAAATGCTCCAGGTTGCAGGTTGGGTGCAGGTGTACTCTATGTGTTTCTACAGCAGCTACCCAGGTCAAATCACCAAAGCACAAGAAGACAAGACAAACTGTGAGCACACATAAAGCATGTGCTCACACAATTTCCTATCATATTATATTCTGTTGGCCAAAGCAAATCACATAGCCAAGCCCCAAATCAGTGGAGCAGGAAAATAGAGTCCACTCCAAGTTGGAAGAGGGGTAGAGTGAATATTTGTGAAACATTTATTTTATCTATTACACTAAGATTTCCAGGAATATGGACACAGAAGAGGATAGAAAGGATAGGCTTCAAAGGGCAGGACACAGAGAAGCTTAGCTCTGGCCATGATTGGTGTCGGGAAGGGGGAGATTTACCCCTCTAGCTTTCTTGGGTTCTCGTGGCTGGACTAAGAGTAAAACTGACAAAAGTCAGATTAACAGGAGTAAAAGGAACAAATGTTGATTCACAGAGGTCTCATAGAAATGTGACCTAAGAAGTGGACAGGGGAGGCAGGTTTTATACTTTTTAGACAAAGAAACAGTAAAACTGTGAGGAATTGACAAGACAAAGAAACTTATGTTTGGGGTGCTTAATTGGTGAAGAATCTAAATAGAGTTTAGTCCTGCGGTAATTAATTAAATAAGTAACAGGGTTTTCAATTATATCTCAATAGAACTGGAATAATTTAAAAAAGGACGGGCTTCCCTGGTGGCGCAGTGGTTGAGAGTCTGCCTGCTGATGCAGGGGACACGGGTTCGTGCCCTGGTCCGGGAAGATCCCACATGCCGCGGAGCGGCTGGGCCCGTGAGCCATGGCCGCTGAGCCTGCGCGTCCGGAGCCTGTGCTCCGCAACGGGAGAGGCCACAACAGTGAGAGGCCCGCTTACTGCAAAAAAATAAATAAATAAAATAAAAAAGGAAAAAAAGTAGTAACAAGGTTGGTTTATAGAGGCTTTTCAGCCTAAATTTCCTACCTCTGTCAATAAGGGTGTCCTCCTCCAGAGACTGGGAATGCACCTTGCACATGAGACATTTATTTTTTGCTTGACAGAAAGGAGGGTCAGGGTTTCCCTCTTTCATTGACAGTTTCTTAAGAAACTTTAATTTAAAATAATCAATATGCCATTGAGACATATTTGGGGACAGCCTACCCTGGGTCCCAACATTAGAGATGGAAAAGGAGAAACAGCTCTCCAGACATCAAATATCAAGAATTAATGTGGAAGACCTATGATGTGGCGTATGATGATAATAGTGATGAAATGATGATGATGCTATAGGTATCACAAAAAGTCATAGACACTGATGCTGGGGAGAGAGAGGAAGAATCCAGAAATAAGAGGGAAAAAAATTTATTTTTGATTGTGTATGATGAATTACAGCTATTTGTGTGAGCTGCTTAGCCTTTATGATTCACAATCCTTATGTACAGTAATGATCACAAACATTGAATACATCAAATTGTGTTATTTTAGTTATAGTAGAAAATTTATAGAATGAGTATTTATATATTTTTGGCATGCAATCTGATTTTTTGCTCATAATTAGAGGTATGCATGATCTAAACTAGGATAGAAACTAAGAGAATAGAAATTGTAAAATATATTTTAAACTATTTTACATAAATTAGGATAGTCAATAATTGGATTAGGTTTAAAGGAGATGGAAGAATGTAAGATACTTATGTACACAAGCCTATGTGACTTCTTGAATAGTACAGTCAACGAAAGCAAATAAGTTGTGAGGGGTTTGAGAGATAATCTCCAAAAATGACTGCCAGCAATTCCTGTCCATCCTGTACAACACATGCTGCTCCTCTCATTCAAACTGCCTTATGACTTGTTTTGACCAATGAAATATGGCAAAAGGTATATTGTACAGTTTTACCGGGCAGTTATGGGCCTTTTCTTCAAGGAGTGATCTTGAACTTTTCAGCCCTAGCTGAGCTCCCAGCTGGCTGTAGCTATAAGGGAAACCCTAGTCAACACCAGGTTTGCAGAGTTACCATTCAGCTGAACCTAGTGGAGTCACAGAATCATGAGAAATTATATTGTTTTAAGCCATTAAGTTTTGGGATAGTTTGGTACTCAGTAATAGATAACTCAAAGAGAAATTGGTACTGGGCGTGGAGTCCAGTCACAACAAATACCTTAAGATACACAGCATTGGTTTTGGGATTGGGTGGTGGACAGAGGAGGGAATGATGCAAGGAGACTGTTGGGGGAGGCTGGAGAATCAGGGAAGAAGCTGTCAATAAAGGCTGGAGAAATTGCAAGAATAACACTTCGTGGAGACTGGAAAGGCAATGAGGAAATTACTACTGGGGACTAGGAAAGAGGAAGTCGAAGTACGTGGTGGCAGAACAATTAGCAAACATGATAGCTGTAGTAACTTGGAAGAGAAGAAGTACTCGGTGAACCTATAAATTTCTTTATGGAGTTTTCCAGGCAGAACATTGAAAGTGCCAATTGGTTTCTACTGACAACAACATATGATAAGGTATTACAAGAGAAAAGTGAGAGTTAAAAAAGGGGATTGTTCCGTTTTCAAGCAGACTTTAGAGGACATATAAAGGGCCCAGGACGGTCTTTCCACCAAGCAAAAATGTCTCAAGGCTAAGAAATAACCTCAGAGCAAAGTTAAAATTCAGAGTTCTGCCAGTAAGACACAGTCAAAGCAAGTCAAGGGTGCAGCTGTAAGACCCTTTGTTAAGACCTCAGAATGATTAAGGAAGTGTCTTGTGGATCCTAAGAGTTACACAGAAGGGCTTCTAAGAAACATAAGGGCTTCTAAGAAACATAAGGGCATCTGACCATGGCAGCCTAATATGCCCCAAATAGAAACACATGCCCCAAAATTCTAATGGTAGAAAGCAGGCTGCGAGAATGACTTATGGAAAAGGAATGATAATGTAGGGGAAGCAAAGATCCCACAGAGGCTAAACCAAGAATCAATTAGACAATGAATTTGGAAAACTCCCAGGGATCAGAACTGGGACCCATCCATGGGGTCTGAGGACTGGGTCACAAGCTGATTTCAGATTGCTATGGACCAGTGACTTACATGTATCTTTCATGTCCTTTTTTAGAACTTGAGTTCCTCTTGCAGTTATCTTATCATTTTCTCACCAATGTATACTGGTATGTCGGGGAGTAGGGAGTGGGGATGGGTAGACAGGTATTTTTAACTCACAGGTCTCCAGGTAAAGATGAAATGAACCTGAAGAATCTCTTCCACAACTGGACCTAATACAGATGACAAGATCGTGGACTTTTTGCTAGCAGCATAATGGGATGAGATTTGGGGGAGAGGGAGAGATGAATGTATTTTGCATATGGATGGAAGGTAAATTGCGTTGCTGGAGGCTAGACTGTGGTAGATTGTTTCTCAAGATAGCTATCTTAAGAAACAACTGAGCCAACAATTCCTCCCATCTCTGAATGTGCGTGTTACTTCACCAATCCAAAGGTAGATTCTAATTTCCCTCCCCCAGAATATGGGTTGGATTGCAATTTACATGGACCTATAGAATGTATTAGAAGTGATGTTTTAAGTTATTAGAGAAATGCAGATCAAAACCACAATGAGGTGTCACCTCACACCTGTCAGAATGGCCATCATAAGAAAGTCTACAAATAATAAATGCTGGAGAGGATGTGGAGAAAAGGAAACCCTCCTGCACTGTTGGTGGGAATGTAAATTGGTGCAGCCACTGTGGAAAACAGTATGGAGTTTCCTTTAAAAACTAAAAATAAGACTACCATATGATCTAGCAATTCCACTCCTGGGTACATATCCAGAAAAAACAAAAACACTAATTCAAAAAGATACATGCACAGCAGCGCTATTTAAAATAGCCAAGGTGTGGAAACAACCCAAGTGCCCATCAACAGACGATTGGTTTAAGAAGATGTGGAATATATATACAATGAAATATTACACATTCATAAAAAAGAATGAAATAATGCCATTTCAGCAACATGGATGGACCTAAAGAACATACTAAGTGAAGTAAGTCAGCAAAAGACAAATATATGATATCACATATGTGGAATCTAAAATATAATACAAATGAATCTATATACAAAACAGAAACAGACTCACAGACATAGAAAACAAACTTGTGGTTACCAAAGGGGAAAGAGGGGGAGAGGAAGGATAAATTGGGAGTATAGGATTAACAGATACAAACTACTATACATAAAATAGATAAGCAATACTCATTTACTTTGTAGCACAGGGAAATATACTCAAATCTCATAATAAACTATAAAGGAAAATAATCTGAAAAAATACATATATATAATTGAATCACTTTACTGTGTACCTGAAACTAACACAATATTGTAATTCAAATATACTTCAAAAAAAAAGAACTGAGATTCTAGAACATCCAAGCACAGGTGGCCTTAAGAGGTTTCTACTTTTAAATTATAGTACAGATATGGATTTTAGGCCTCAAATCTCTGCTCTTGGTCCTTTGTATATTTTTTATTGTCGTTATTATTGTGACAAGCCAAAGTTGAGCACTTGTTCTTGTGTTCAGTATTGTTTGTGGGCATTTGAGACTACCTGCATGAATACATTGGTGCAGACTTAATCACTCGATGTCCCTTTTTAAAGTAATAGTTTAACTACCACACACATAGCTGTTTCAGTAAACCCCTTTATCTGAGAAATATGGTTAAGTGGTTATGGTCTTAAGGTAAGAGTAATGAATATCTGCTACTGTTTTCTTCCCAGAATCTACCCTATTCAACTGGCAACAGTATCTGAAATTTTCTTAGGGGAAATGAATCCTTTATAAATCGGCAGTGTGGTTACTGTGGGACGTGACCCTGCCCAGGTTCGATGCATCACACTTTCCCTGCCCAGAGAGACTGATTCCGAGGTTGGTGCATGAACCGGATCAGGCCGATTAGTCAATGTACTGGAACCCTTTAAAAAGAGAAGCTATTTGTCTCAGAGTTACTGCTGGTAGATTTAAGTTTAGAGCTGCTGAATGCCACTTTTATTACCACATATGTGGAGAATCTGCATGAAAGTGAATCCTAGAGGGAATAGAGCCAAATCGAGGGATGGAGGGAAGCAGAATCCTGATAGCATCATCTGAGTCTTGGAATCTAGCCATACTTGGGCTTTTCAGTTATGTGTATCAGTCAGTAACAGTCCTTTTTCTTGATACATTATTAGTTCTTGATTATTATTTTCATTGTTATATATTATATCATTATTAAGTCTTAATAAATAAAAATTGTTCTTCAGCCTATTTTTTAGGGTTTTTTTGAGTTTTTTAATTGAAGTATAGTTGACTTACAATGTTGTGTTAGTTTCAGGTACACAGCAAAGTGATATATATATATATATAGGTTATTACAAAATGTTGAGTATAGTTCCCTGTGCTGCACTGTAGGTCCTTGTTAGTTATCTAGTTTATGTATAGTAGTGTGTATATGTTCCAACCTATTTGAATTGAGTTGTAATTAATGAGTGAAGAAGTCTGACTAGAGCTTGTTTGCAGAGCAGAAGTAGAGTCACAGATGTGGAGGGCAAACTTGTGGTTGCTAGTTGGGGGGGCAGGCGGGGAAGGGGCAGTGGGGAGAGATGGATTGGGACATTGGGATTGACATATACATACTACTGTATGGAAGGGTAGCTAATTAATAGGAACCTGCTGTGTAGCTCGGGGAGCTCTTCTCAATACTCTATAATGACCTGTATGGGAGGGGAACGTAAAGAAGAGTAGATATATGTGTATATGTGACCAATTCACTTCGCTGTACAGTAGAAACTAACACAACATTGTGGATGAACTATACTCCAATAAAAATTAAAAAAGAAAAAGAAAGGAAAAGAAGCCTGACTAATACAATGGCATATAAAATCATCAATTCTAGAACTTGGAATTTCAGATTATTCTGATCTTACCCCAGTGTCTTTCCAAACTGAATATTGGCTAAGACTGGGCCATACTAATGAATAACACTTTCTCCTTATCTAGAAGTGAGTTGTAAGAACCAGTGCAATTGTGCTGCTCCATCCACATGCATGCTTATCCCACAGTTCCTGCATAATATTTTTTTTTTCCAAAGGCATGGAGAATGTTGTAGTATAATAGAGGAAATAAACAGAGCATTCTTAAGTGACCGGTTTATTCATTTTAGGAGAGAGTATATATAACGAAATGCAGTTTTGCTCAGAAATGAAAAGGGTCCTTCTGCTACTGTCAAACTTGTTTTTATAAACTCCTATCTTATATTTTATTTTGGTTTCTCAATCTTGAGTACTTTATCGTCAGGTCTTCATTGGTAAACCCCTTCCCTATGACAGTACAATGTGTACTCAATTTTGGAGCATAGAAAATACATGTGCTTGTTTTGGACCTGTAGTTTGGATATATAATTGACAGCTTTGTGCTTTGGTGTTTCAAAAATTTTAAGGCTATAATGAGGAGTCACATTTACAATATATTTACATCAATATATTCTCTACAATGAATATGCTCCCTTAATTAAATCATGATACTGGAAAAACACACACACAAACACACACATACACACAAAGAGGTTTCTACTTTTTGGGGATCCAGCAGCAATATAAGTAAGCTTGGGCTAGACCACTGAATAGTGAGAGACCATGCACTTCAAAAGAAAAGCCTGGCTGCCAGTGCTCCCTGCTAAGGCCCCAGACTTATAAGGGAAGTCGTCCTGGGTATTTCCATCCAGCTTAGCTCTTCGATGCATGAACGACTTCAGCTGGCACTATATGAAACAGAGATAAGCCATTGCCACTGAGCCCTGATCAAACTGCAGAATCATGAACAAATAAGTGATCATTTTTAAAAGCCACTAAATTATTGGACTGATTTGTTATGCAACAATAAATAACTAAAACAGGGTGCCTAAGAACATTTTTGGGGATGGTGGAACACATTTAGGGAAACAATGGTTTAATAATTAGGGATTCAAATATGTTGAATTTGAGATCAGAGTGGGATATATAAACAGAAATGTTCTGCTGTCAAATTTATAACACCTTAAAGGAGAATAAAACAGGATTATATATTTATAAAATAATTTAAGTACTGATTGATTTAATAACGATTTACTGGTATCTATTATGTTCCAGGCATTCTGCTAGGGCTTGAAAGACAATGTAAATGTTTCAAGATGTCTTAAGTTAACTTAGCCAGTTAGCAATTTTGAGAATATTTTTGTATGTATTTGTAGCTCTCTCTCCATTCCCAACAGCCTTGATATCAGTAGTATCTTACAAGAAAGATAAGCCATAGGCCAAATTCTGACAGATGTACTAAGATTTATTAGAATATCATTTTAATTTATATAAAAATTATGGCCCTTCCATGATGAGAAAGCAGAATTCTATTTAAGAAACGCATATTAAAGTGATGAAGGAAAGCAAAATTACAGTATTAATATTTTCATGGTAGGTTTGAGAATAAGTTGTTTGTCATTGGTATATTTTAATGTTTTGTGTTTTGCTGCTTTGAGGAGTATGGCATATTTAATATTTTACAGATTATCTTTATGATTCCAATATAAAATTTTCATTGATTTATGTTTGCAGTTTCAAGTTGAAAGGCGTAAGACAAAGTTATTAGGCTTTATAAATAGCATTATAACTTTTAAAATAACTTAAGATTCAATATAAATATATACACATATTTAATTTTCTAGATTTAGGAGTTATTTACGTACTTGGGGAGTTTTGCCGATCAGACAATTGAACTATTTAACTAAAACTATAAATGTGACCAAATATTAATCAAAAGCCTCTTAAAAGTAATTGTTAAATTTTTTCAGATTTATAAATTACTAACTTGGTAAGTGAAATTAAAAGCTTAAGAACAAATAAACTGACGGGCTTCCCTGGTGGCGCAGTGGTTGGGAGTCCTCCTGCCGATGCAAGAGACAGGGGTTCGTGCCCCGCCGCGGAGCGGCTAGGCCCGTGAGCCATGGCCGCTGAGCCTGCGCGTCCGGAGTCTGTGCTCCGCAACAGGACAGGCCACAACAGTGACAGGCCCACGTACCGCAAAAACAAACAAACAAACAAGAACAAATAAGCTTTTTAACTTATAACTTTAATAAATCAAACATTAATTTTAATTTTAATAACCTCAACTAATCTTTTGGAGTCATTGTCAAGGACACCAAAATATTCTCATTGGCATAATGCAGATCGAGAGTTCATCAATGTTAGGTGCAGTCTTTGTTGAAAAGGAATAAATGCTACCATGTATGTGTGTGCTTTCGCTTTTTCTATTTAACGGCTAAAATTTACATTTCTAAAATTTAGTTTGAATGTTTAAGTATTTCAAGTAATAAACTGCTAAGAAAGAGATTTTTCTTTTCTTTTCTTGAGTACTACAACGTGAGGAGCAGAATTGTTTAAAAATGGCCCAGAGAACTCACTGCAGTTTTCCCAGACAAAAAGCAGCTGTCTCCCAGGGGGCGGGGCTGCTGTTGACCTCAGCTATCCATCAGCTGGTGGCTTCTTCTACCTAGCAGGAGGGTTACAATTTTCCATGGGTCGAAAGATCTCCAGAAAGGGCTGAATCTAGGATTTGTGGGGCCTGAAGTTTACAGTCTCCTTTTGATAACTTTCATTTTTATTTCCCCAATAAATCTTACTCTTTAACCATATCATGTGACACTGTGGAATTCACTTTGACCCTCTTCTTAAGTTCTGCTGTTTGTGTGCTGACTCAGTGCTATTACTTTACATCTCTTTCACATGCAGCAATGGAAGAAATTAATTTGAAATTTTATCCTGCTCAAATACAAAGGAAGTGTAAGATGCAGCACTGCAGTCACAATTACGTGCAAGTGGAATGTAAGAAAGCTTAGAAAGACACTTGAAATAATTAAATTAGAAAGTGTCATTCCTATGAGCAAATTACAACAGATGTGAAAAATGTTTTAGGAATAAAAGAGGATATTGCTGTAAATTATGTGTTTTTGCACTATACAACCCTTTTTCATCTATGCGGTTAACGTACCTTTTTTAGTAAATACAAGATCTTCAAGAGAAAACCTATCTTGAAAGAAAAAAACCTATCTTCAAGAAAAAAACATCTAAGAATATGAGCTTTGGTTTCTGCACATGCTCCCGAGTGATAAGTAGTTTTACAAAGAAGACTCTAGAGGTTGGGGTTTTGGTCCTGGCTCTGCTCTGCCTTTTTCCTGCCATGTGACTTCACTTGAGATCCCAGGTAAAGCAGAGATCATACAGCTTACTCTGCCAACCTGACAAAGTTATTTTGTCGTTTAGCCAAGTGAACGTGAAAGGATCTTTAAAGTTCAGAAGAGAGGTGCTATTGTACCCATCGCTTAGTCATTGCTCCATAATCATGAGCACACAGCCTGCCCCGTGCCTGGAATACACTGCGTATTGGAAGGGCACTTCCCCTTTAAGTCCATGTTCAAGAGCTATCACTTCCTAGAGCTTTCATGTGGGTGTTCAACTTCATCTGAAGTCTTCTTTAGTCTGAAAGCATTTACTGATCATCGGATTATTTAGCTCATACTTTTTGTTATTTCCTTGAATTATTGTATATGTATTTTTTAATTTGGCCACGCTGTGTGGCTTGTGGAATCTTAGTTCCCCCACTAGGGATTGAACCCACACCCTCGGCAGTGAAAGTGCGGCGTCCTAACCACTGGATCTCCAGGGAATTCCCAATTGTATTTTTCTAATGGAGTGTAATGTCACGTATTGAAGGTAGGAAGCGTATACTATTCAACTTCACAGGCTGAGCGGATGTCTACTTATTTTTTGCTAGGCAATGTGGCGATTCTAAGGTGAACATTCTTCCTCTTTTTAGGAGTATCATAATGTAGTAGTAGAGATGAGACATTTTGCTTATTAAATATTCATATTTATTACCACTGAACACTATAAAATCATTAACATCTAGGTGGTATCTGAAGCCCTAGGAGTAAAGGAGCTTGATCTGAAAAGATTTTAGAGATAAGAGAGCCTAGGGGAGAGAGCCTCAGAGATTCAATATCTAAGACATCAGGAGAGGATACTGAGAGTCCAGGGAAGGCTGTGTGTCTAAAACTGCTCTTTCAAAAAGTCTATTTTTAAAAAACGAACACCGAAAAAAAAAATTACTGTCATAAGTCATGAGGGAAATACAAATTAAAACCACAGTAAGACACCGCTCCCCATCCACTAGAGTGGTTAATTTATTTATTTATTTTTGGCTGCGTTGGGTCTTCGTTGCTGCCCACGGGCTTTCTCTAGTTGCAGTGAGTGGGGGCTACTCTTCGTTGTGGTGCCTGGGCTTCTCACTGCAGTGGCTCCTCTTGTTGCAGAGCACAGGTTCTAGTCTCGCAGGCTTCAGTAGTTGTGGCTTGCAGGCTCTAGAGAGCAGGCTCAGTAGTGGTGGAGCACGGGTTTAGCTGCTCCGTGGCATGTGGGATCTTCCAGGACCAGGGATCAAGCCTGTGTCCCTTGCATTGGCAGGCGGATTCTTAACCACTGCGCCACCAGGGAAGTCCCTTTCATGTGGTTTTAATTTGTATTTCCCTAGTGATTAATGATATTGAACTTCTTTTCACGGACTTATTTGACACCTTCAGGTCTTGTGAAGTATGCATTTGCACACAATTATGAATATTAGTATACAAAACGAATTTTTCCTCCACAGATTTCTCAGTTTGTTAGGATTATTGTTTTTACCGTGATGCTGTGATTCATCAGTAGTTTGTATTTGAATAAACTTTGCAAAAAATTAAGTTTCAATGCTGATATCTTTAAATGGAATTTACAGTAACCTTCACAATCATGTTAGACGTTTAGATGTTTTACCTTTGACAGAATGACTCTCAAAAACTTAATTTTGATTGCATGAATTGTATTAAAAATTATTGAAATGAACTGATTTTTTAATTTGAAGCATCTGATAACACTGACACAAAAACAGGCACCATTTAACTATTTGCAAAGCTCTTATTCTGCTAATGGAGCCAACACATTAACAACTCTTGCTCCACTTTTCATAAGAGCACAAGAAAACGTTCAATAAAAAATGAGTGAAATTAATGGAAACAGTCGTTTGACCTAATGCATCACAAAGTGATATGTTAATGGGTTTTCTACACCTGCACATGTGAAATTTTTGGTCTTTGGGCATAGTCTTTTTAAAATAAGTACTTACTTTTCAAGTATGCACCAATGCTTCTTCCAATGATTTGTGTCTTCTGGATTTTTAGCAGTCATTTAGTAGTTATTACTGTTGTCCCCATGGTACATATAAATAGTGGCAAATATATTGTGCAAGTAACACTTCTATCATCAATGTTCTTAAGAAATGGAAACACAGTACTTAATTTTTCATTAAACATGCATGTTATGGGTTGAATTGTATTGTTTTCCTGAAAATTCATATATGTTGACATCCTAATTCCCCATATGACTGTGTTGGAGATAGGGCCTTTATGGAGCCATAAGATCATGAGATCAATGAGATCATAAGGGTGGGGCTCTGATTCAATAGGATTAGTGTCCTTATAAGAAGAAATGCCAGAGAGCATGCTTACTTTCTCTTCAACATGTGAGGACACAATGAGAAGGTAGCTGTCACCAAAGAGCTCTCACCAGAACCCAGTTATGTTGGCACCCTGATCTTGGACTTCTAGTCTCCAGAATTGTCAAAAAAATAAATTTCTGTTAAGTTACCCCATCTATAGTATTTTGTTAAGATTTCCCAAGCTAATACAGATAGGAGGACACTAGAAGGTTTTGAGACAAGGAGTGACGTAATCTGACCTTTTATAGGGACTATTCTGGCTGCTATGTTGAGAAAACCTAGACAACCATAGGTAGCTAAGGGAAGAAACAGGAAGACCAGTTAGAAATGTGGTGGAATAATATACATGAGATATGATGGTGGCTTGAACCACTTGGATAGTAGCTAGCAGATGGTGAGAAATGGTAAGAATCTGGTTTCTGAAGTTACAAAGTGTGCTGCCAAATTAAATGTGATGTACAAAAGAAAGAGGGTATCGAGGATGGCTCAAAAATTTTTTGCCTGAGCAAGTGGACATATGATGAGAACAACTAATGAGATAGGGAAGAATGCAAGCAGTAATTTAGGCGAAGACTTACTAGTAAGATCAGGAATTCTATCTGAGAATGTTAAGTTTGAAATACCTATACACGTCCAATCTGCAAGAGAATGATTCAGGCTGTAGATATAAATTTAGGAGTTGTGAGCACTTAAATAATTTTTAAAGTCATGATGTAACATAGAAGAACAAATCTGACTCCATATTGAATCTATTGCTTGAGTTCTAACCCTTGTGCTCTGTTACCTGTGCTTATCATGCTGGCTCTGCACCTTTTGTAAAAGAATGTTGCCTATAGCCTGAAATATGCAGGAGAGCCTATCCTTAAGGCTCTGACCTTGAAAAGTTCTGACCTTGAAAAGTATAACAATTTTCCATATAGATATAGAAAGTTGCAGAACAGAGAATAACATTTGTCTTGTTGGAGTTTTGTAAGAACGTTGTGACCAGACCTATGTGGACAACTGCAAAAACAAAGGATTCTGGCACCAAGAAGTTTGCAACAACCAGCCACACTTTTTCCTGTTTTAGTATAAAAGAAGCCTGAATTCTAACTCGAGTAAGATGATTCTTTGGGACATTAATCTTTTTGGTTTGCTGGCTTTCTGAAAAAAATCGCTATTCCTTGTCCCAGCAACTAGTCTCTCAATTTATTGGCCTATTGTGTGGCAAGCAGTATGAGCTTAGACTTGGTAACCCTTCAACCAAAACAACATAATTCCAAAGGATTGAGTAAGAAGCAGAAATCAGCATCCAGCTGGCTCCTATTAAGCTAGACAAACTAGACCAGGAATGGGCAAACTTTTTCTATAAAAGTCCAGATAGTTAATATTTTAGGATTTGCAGGCCATATGGTCTCTGTCACAAAAATGCAACTCTTCCATTGTAGCGGGAAAGCTGCCATAAACAGTATGAAAGTGAATGAGCATGGCTATGTTCCAATAAATTTGTATTTACAAAAATAGGCAGTGGGCTGAATTTGGCTTGTAGGACATAGTTTGTGGACTTCTGGACCTCTAAAATGGACAGTAAAGAGATTTTCAAAAGTGTAAAACAATGTCAGTTTTTTCACTAATTTCTTTTGAAGAATACAGTTTTGTTTCATTTTTCTTTCATTAAAAACATGCCCTGCTGATGGGAATGTAAATTGGTGCAGTCACTATGGAAAACAGTATGATGTGATCCAGCAATACCACTTCTGGGTATTTATCTGAAGAAACTGAAAACATTAACTTGAAGGCCATATGTACCACCATGTTCATTGCCACATTATCTATATTAGCCTAGACAAGGAAACAACCTAAGTGTCCATTGACAGATAAATGAATAATGAAGATGTGATACACACACACACACACACACACACACACACACACACACACACACACACAGTGGAATATTATTCAGCCATAAAAAAGGAGAAAATCTTGCCAATATGAATGGCCCTTGAGGGCATTATGTTAAGTGAAATAAGTCAGGTAAAGAAAGACAAATGCTATATAATCTCACATATATGTGGAATCTTAAAAAAAAAATGAGCTCATAGATACAGAGAACAGATTGATGGTTGCCAGAGACAAGGGGTGGAGGTTGGTGAAATGAGTGAAGGGGGGAAAGGTACAAACCTCTAGTCATAAAATACATGTCATGGGGATGTAACGTATAGCATGGCAACTGTAGTCAATAATACAGTATTGCATATGTCAAAGTTGCTAAGGCAGTAGATTCTTAAAAGTTCTTATCAGGCTTCCCTGGTGGCGCAGTGGCTGAGAGTCCGCCTGCCGATGCAGGGGATGCAGGTTCGTGCCCTGGTCCGGGAAGATCCCATATGCTGTGGAGTGGCTGGGCCCGTGAGCCATGGCCGCTGAGCCTGCATGTCCGGAGCCTGTGCTCCGCGACGGGAGAGACCACAACAGTGAGAGGCCCGCGTACTGCAGGAAAAAAAAAAAAAAGTTCTTATCACGAGAAAAATTTTTTGTAACTATGTGAGGTTACATATCTAGTAACTAGACGTATTGTGGTGATCGTTTTGCAATATATGCAAATATTAAATGATTATGTTGTACACCTGAAACTAATATATGTCAATTATATCTCAATAAAAAGAAATTTTTTTAAGGGAATTCCTTTATTTTTTATTTATTTATTTTTGGCTGTGTTGGGTCTTCGTTTCTGTGCAAGGGCTTTCTCTAGTTGCGACAAGCGGGGGCCACTCTTCATCGCGGTGCGCGGGCCTCTCACTATCGCGGCCTCTCTTCCTGTGGAGCACAGGCTCCAGACGCGCAGGCTCAGTAGTTGTGGCTCACGGGCCTAGTTGCTCCGCGGCATGTGGGATCCTCCCAGACCAGGGCTCGAACCTGTGTCCCCTGCATTGGCAGGCAGATTCTCAACCACTGCAGCACCAGGGAAGCCCAATAAAAGTTTTAATAAAAATAATTTTTAAGTATTTATGTTAACATGTAATGGGTTTTTAATTATCATTGTAAATGAATTAATAGATTTTCTAAGTCTCAACTTTAATTTTTAAGGGAGTAAATATTAATAGATATAAGCCACATAACCAAAATCTCTTTGAGGTTCTCAATAATTTTGAAGAGTATAAAGGGAGTGCACAATGTTGGACGAAAGTACTGCTTTAGAAGTTGGGGACTTGAGTAGGAACCAGAAAATGGGATCAAAGAGGACCAGCTCATGAGGAAAGAGGAAAACCAGAAATGTGATGTCCTGGAAGCCAAGTGAAGAAATTGTTTCAAGGAGGGGGTGAGGGTAATTGTGCCAAATGATTGTCAAAATTCTAATGATAAGGACACAATAGACAAGAAATTGTGGAGCTTCAAGGGAAAGGAGGGCCAATTATTTGTGGTAGAACACTGAAGAAGAAGAAGGTGATGGCATCCAGAGCACTGGTTGAAGAATTTGCCTTAAATGAGTGAAAAGTCCCCACTTCTACAGAAACAAGAGGTGGTAAATGAAGGATGAGGGCAACTCCTGGCAAATTTGTAGATGCAGGAGCAGGAAACTGAAGGAGTGCCAATCGAAGGGCTTCTATTTTCACCGAGAGGTTAGAAGTGAGACATCTGTTAGGATGAGGGTGTGATGTGTTTGGAGGCTTAGAGAGTGGAAAAAGTGAAAGGTGAGAAGATAGCTGACTAGAGAAATGAGAAGGCTAAGCAGGTAATGTTGAATTTCCATGTGGGGTTAGAGATATGAATGTATCATCTAATTCACCAATTGATGTAATTGATGGATTTTCTCTAGCAAATATTTAACAGCTCAGGTGTTGGGACAGAGAAGACAGACAACAGAATGGCTGGACCAGTGATAGGTAAACTTTTTCTGTAAAGAGCCTGATAGTACATATTTTAGGAGTTTGGGTCATATGGTCTCCATCACAGCTATTCAACTCTGTCTTTGTATTGTGAAATCTGTCATAGACAATATATAAATGAATGAGCATTGTTGTGTTCCAATAAAACTATTTACGGACACTAAAATTTGAATTTAATATATATTTTTTGTATTTATTTATTTAAATCAGTTTTTTTTTAATTAATTAATTTTTTTTTTTTTGTCACACCATGTGGCATGTGGGATCTTAGTTCTCTGACCAGGGATTGAACCTGCACCCCCTGCAGTGGAAGCACAGAGTCTTAACCACTGGACCACCAGTGAAGTCCCTAAATTAGTTTTTATATATTGCAAACTATTATTTCTTTTGATTTTTTTCAACTGCTTTAAACTGTACAAGTAAATATTAGCTTGTGGGCCATACAAAACCAGGCAACGAGTGGATTTGGTCTGTAGGGGCCAGAGTTTGTGAGCCCCTACACTAGACAATGTGACAGATTAGGAAAAGTTGCACCCTTGAAGAAGAACTGTCCCAGAACATTGAGTAGTGCTAGGGTTGGCTTCCATTTGTAGGGTGCACTTGTACAGTACACAAATGCACCTATGTATGTGATGGTGCTCACGGAGTTAGAGTCTATCCAATGACATGACAACAGGAAACAAAGCATAGGAATTAAGGATATCAGCACAACAATGGCTGAAGTGATGTGTCACTGCAGTGTAAGCTGAATAGGAGTGGAAGTGAAGGTGGAAAGGGGCTGATAGACACCCAGGCAAGTGAGTCAAGGGCCCTTAAGTCTTGATAAGCCCAAGGAACTGATGTAGTAGGACTGGTGAAAGGAAGAGTTGGAAGGAAGATGAAAGTCCTAGAGTGGTGTGTTTGAGTTCAAGATTTTAGAGTGAAAGGTTTTCAGATAATAACAAGATGTATGTGGCTCATCCAGGGGTCAAAGTCTGTGATGAGAAAGAAGGAATGAACAAGTTGTCAATAAGTGAATGTACAAACAAAGGTTAGAGTTTGCTACAGCTGATAACATGAACCATAAAGGAATAGTGAGGGTGAAAGTGTAATGATCTGAAATGATTCAGAGCCAGAGAGAAATCCATCAGTTGCTCTATCGTAGGCCTGATAGTCCCTGACCATCTCCCTTCCAAAAATTAGCTCCCAGATTTTTGTTCCAGCATCCCAAGGAATTAAGTCCTTCAAAACCCATTTCTTTCCTCCCCAAGAATCTGTCTGGCAGAAAAACAGCAGTGAAGAAACTTAGAGGCTAAAAGGTGAGGGAGTGGGAAAGCTGGGTAACATGTTTTGCTTCATTATATTCATATATTTCAATTACTAGCGGTGCTCCAGCTGAAAGTATCAGAGGCTTCTTAAACTAAGTATATGCCCAAACAGAATTTAATTTTCTCCTTGACACAGTCTCCCAGCTCCCCCTACCTAAAATTTGCCTCCCTTGAGTATACTCTATTAGTGAAAGACATCACCAACCCTCCCCTGCCACAGCTCCTTTCTTGGTTCTCCTTAATCCCCAACTGTGTTGAGATCCATTGCTGCTCTTCTGCTTTAGGCTCTCATCATCTCTTACCTGGATGATGACAACATCCTTTCAATGATCTCCCTAATAACTCTGCCTTTATTTAAAATTTTCATATATTGTTCATCATGGATTTTTTGCACTGTTTTTGATTTTTGAAAATATTGCATTAAAATATTGATCTTGTTGACTGAGTTTTTGGGGGCCTCCTTAAATGGTGCACACAAAGGAAGGGCTTCACTCACTTCACCCTTGTCCCAGCCCTACTTAATATCTCTGTTCTTGTCTCCCACAATCTGTTTTCCATTTAGCGAGGGCAGCCAACTTAAATACATATGTAATCATGTCACATTTCTACTTAAAGTTCTTCAAGGGATTTCTCTCAGGCTAATTCGACAAGACCTCAATAAGCTCAGTCTTTTTCCAATTCCCACTTACTATTTTAGCCTCTTTTCTAGATTTCCTCCTCCTTTTCTCATCATCACGATGGCTAACATTATGTCTCAGTACAGAATGAACAAGTTGTTCTTAAAGCTTTCCATGTATTATCTCACTCTATATAATGAGGTAGGGTAAATACTTTTACATTATATAATTTATTTATATATTATATTGTACCCAAAGACACTGAGCTATAAACTTCCACACCTCCCTTCCTCTAGGTTTTTTTAAGCCTTTTCCACATGTTTCCACTGCATGGAAGGCTCTCCAATCTCCTTTTATGGTTACTTCCTGTGGTAGACTAAATAACGGCCTCCCAAAGACATCCACAGCCCAACCCCCAGAACCTGTTACTTGACATGGCAAAAGACACTCTGAGGGGCTTCTCTGGTGGTGCAGTGGTTAAGAATCTGCCTGACAATACAGGGGACATGGGTCCAAGCCCTGGTCCGGGAAGATCCCACATGCCGTGGAGCAACTAAGCCCATGTGCCACAACTACTGAGCCTGCGCTCTAGAGTCCACAAGCCACAACTACTGAGCCCACGTGCCACAACTACTGAAGCCCACGCACCCAGAGCCCATGCTCTGTGACAAGACAAGCCACTGCGATGAGAAGTCCACGCACCACAACAAAGAGTAGGCCCCGCTCGCCACAACTAGAGAACGCCTGCACACAGCAAGAGAGCCAATGCAGCCAAAAATAAATAAATAAATAAAAGAAAGAAGAAAAGAAAAGACACTCTGAGGATGTGACTATATTAAGAATTTTGAGGTGGGGAAATTATCCTGGATTATCTGGGTGGCTCCGATGGAATCACAAAGGCCCTTACAAGAAGGAGGCAGGAGGATCAGAGTGGGAGAGAATGTGACATAGAAGTAGAGGTTAAAGTGATGCCATTGCTAGAAGGGGGACATGAGCCGAACAATGCAGGTGGGCTACATATATAGGAAAAGACAAGGAACCAATTCTCCCCTAGAGCATCCAGAAGGAATACAGCCCTGCTGACACCTTGACTTTGGACCTCCAATGTCCAGAACTGCAAGATAATAAAATCATGGGTTTTTAAAACTGAGATGTAATTGACATAGAACATTGTATTAGTTTCAGGTGTGCAATAAAGAAGATTGGTATATTTATACAATGGACTATTATTCAGCCATTAAAAAGAATGAAATAATGCCATTTGTAAAAACATGGATGCATCTAGAGATTATCATATTAAGTGAAGCAAGTCAGAAAGAGAAAGACAAATATCATATGATACTACTTGTATGTGGAATCTAAAAAAAGTGATACAAATGAAATTATATACAAAACACAAATAGACCCACAGACATAGAAAACAAACTTATGGTTACCAAAGGGGAAAGTAGGGGAGGGATAAATTAGGAATTTGGGATTAACATAAACACACTACTATATGTAAAATAGATAACCAACAAGGACCTACTGTAGAGCACAGGGAATTCCACTCAATATTTTGTAATAACCTTTAAAGGAAAAGGATCCGATAAAGAATAGACATATATGTATAACTGAACCACTTTGCTGTACACCAAAAACTAACACAAGATTGTAAATCAACTATACTCCAGTAAAAAATATATGTATATATATATATAATGATTCAATATTTGTATATAATGATTCAATATTTGTATATAATGCAAAATGATCACCACAGTAAGGCTAGTTAACATCCATCACCACATGTTACAATCTTTTTTCCTGTGATGAGAACTTTTAAGATTTACTTTCTTAACAATTTCCAAATATGCAATACAGTATCATTAACTATTGTTGCCATGCTGTACAAATGTGTGTTGTTTTAAGGTACTAAGTTTGTGGCAACTTGTTACAGCAGCAATAGGAAACACTTCCACAGGGAAGCCTTTTTTGATGCCCCCAAACTGAGTTAGATGTTCCTCCTCAATGTTCTCTCCCCTCCCTGGCCTTGCCTTTCTTGTAGCACTTGCCTTGCTGCATTGCATTTCTGGGCTAGGAGTATAGAGGAGCAAGCCTTGCTATCCACAAATGTCTCTTTGGCATGAAAACAATCAAGGCCCACAAGACTCAGGAAGAAACTTTGACCTTCCCACAACTACCTAAAAGAATTAGATAGAGAACTTGTTTCAGGAAGGAAGCCAACGTCATAGATAACTATAGTATGAGCTATTTGTGTAGACAGAGAGGAACGTAGCAAAGTCTGTTAAAATTTCTCTCTGGGTCTCATTGTGTCTGCATGACCCAGCAAACATTTGTTTACCAAACATTTGCTTTTCCATCTCTGTGTAAATTGCCCTCCTCCACTTTGAGGTCCCAAACCACTCCCCACAACATCCTCTTTTGTCTTTAGCTGAAGATGACATTTCAGGTGAGGGTTTCAGCTATTTGGGTGGGTTACTCTGTTTTCCTGGGTTTCACCCTCATATACATGTTATTAAACTTTTGTTTGATTTATCTCCTATTAATCTGTCTCATGTGAATTTAATTCTTGGACCAGCCAGAAGAACCTAGAAGAGTAGAGGAAAATTTTCTTCCTGCCCCACAGGGGACCATCTCTAACTCTAGACTGTAAATTCCTTCAAAAGAGATCATGCCACTCCTTTGTATCCCCAGAGCCTAACTTACATATACACAACTGCAGCTCAAGAGATTTGTTGAGTGAATGAATGAATGTGACTTCTCAATCAAAGAGGGTTGAGATTACGTGTCAACTGAAATAAAAACACACACCACTGGATAAACAACAAGGTTCTACTGTATAGCACAGGGAACTATGTTCAATATCCTGTGATAAAACATAATGGAAAAGGATATGGAATATATGTATGTATATATGTATGTATATGTATATATGTATAACTGAATCACTTTGCTGTACAGCAGAAATTAACACAACATTGTAAATCAACTATACTTCAAGAAAATAAAATAAAATAAAACATAAAAATTGTGAGTTAAGGGCTCCCCTGGTGGCGCAGTGGTTGAGAGTCCGCCTGCCGATGCAGGGGACACGGGTTCGTGCCCTGGTCCGGGAAGATCCCATATGCCGTGGAGCAGCTGGGCCCGTGAGCCATGGCCGCTAAGCCTGCGTGTCCGGAGCCTGTGCTCCGCAACGGGAGAGGCCACAACAGTGAGAGGCCCGCGTACCGCAGAAAAATAAAATAAAATAAAATATAAAATTGTGAGTTAAGCTTTATTTGGGGAACTTACTGAAGACAATAGCCTGGGAGACAGCCTCTCAGATAGCTAAAGTGAAGCAAAGTGTTCTTTACCCAAAGTGAAGAACCTGATAAGAGCTCAATGAGAGATGAGCAAAAGCTCTATCTATATATAGGCTCTTCCTCAGCTCAAGTCAGCTGAGTTTCTAGATTTCACAGAGTGGGTAAATTATCTATTCATGCTTTGGAATTTGTGCATTGTTTAGAAGATTAGAAATCCAAAGATTTCCCAAAGTTTCCTTTATATTATGCAGAGAACCAGAATTTTTAAGCAAAACCGTTGTGAATTTTGTGACCACACAATAGAGAACAATATAAAAAAAAATGTAAAGCACCCAAAGAGCAAGGTACCTATTTTCTCCTAGATACTGTTTCTGTGGTTTCAGTTACCATCACCATGTGATGAGCCCAAAAATGTATTCTTCTCTGTGGATAGGCTACACTCTAGGCGAGAAGAGAAGAGAGCTGAAATGAGCCTTTGATTCAGTTAATTATGATTGCTACTGTAAAAAGTATTTAAAAGAAGTATTAAGTTTTAGCTTGTTACTTAATGAAACATCTAAACAAAAGCATCATATTCTGACATGACATCTCTAACTTACTTATTTAATTTGACCCCAAGCAAAAATTTTCCAGGCAAGTTCCAGATGCTGCTCACCAGCTATTTTCTCCTCACATCTTCCTTATTAAATCCTCATGCCTCATTACTCCAAGCCTGTAATAATTGAGGTCATTGGCGAAGATGTCCTCACTCTGCTAATCCCCACTTATTTTTTCCCAAATTACTAATCTTCAGGGAATATCTCAAACCATCATTTCTATTTCTGAGTCAGAAAAACAAAAAGTGGAGAAAGATATGGATGACAAAGACTCTTGGAACATTAGACTTTAACATGGGCCATGTGACAATCTCTCCTTTACCTGGAAAGAGATAGATTTGATACACTGTCATTGGAAATTCAAGGTGCCCCAAAGCTAGGATTATTTTATTCTCAATACATAACTTTTAAAAACTAAAACAAGATCTAGGGAAAGAGTATGAAGGATGTTTTTGTCTTTGTATCTTTCTCTTTGTTATGAGAATTTTTGTGTACATGTGTTGAGGAGGGGGAAATTTCCCCCTCTAGCCTTTTTGCATTCTTGTGGCGGGACTAATAATAAAATTGACACAAGACTGATTGATAGGAGAAAAGGAAACAAAATTTAATTCATGCATATGGTGGACCCACAGAAATAGGACCTAAGAAGTGACCAAAGGAGGCAGCTTTTATATATTTTAGACAAAGAAACAATAAATTTGTGAGGAATTGACTGGACAAAGAAACTTAGGTTTGGGGTACCCAATTAGGAATCTAACCAGAATTTGGGCTGGGGGTAGTAAATTAAAGACGTTGCCAGGTTTGTTTATACAGGCTTCCCAGCCCCAATTCCGTGTCTCTGGTGATAAGGGTGTCCTTCTGCCTCCAGATGAAAAGACGGTACCTTTCACATGAGCCATTTATTACCTGCTTTCAGGGAGACAGAGAGGAGGGTCAGAGTGGTCCTATTGCATTGGTTGTTTCATAAGTAGCTTTAATTCAAAATAATCAATGTGCCATTGAGATACATTTTGGGGCGGCCTACGCTGAACCCCAACACATGTAATGCTTCAGTTAAAAGAAGCCGACCTTTCAAGGCCGGCTTTTTTAAATATAAAAAAATAAAGTGTTTTAATTTGGTGTCACTTTAGGCATCAAGGTCACTTTACAAGGAAAGAGGCAACTAGGTCATGACAATGGGTCCTGACCATAGATGGACTTTTCAAACTTTGGAGACAATTAAGGCAAGAAATGTCAGCAGCAGGTAGCTTTTGCCCTACTGGAATTCTGCCTGAGACTACCACGCTAGAGCTAATCTAACGCGCCATAGGATGGCAGGCCATCTCAGGAGACCTGAGACCTGTCGCTGACAGCCAGTGCAAAACTGTCCGTCTTGTAAGGCCACATTCCCCCCTGGCCAACCTATATGCAGCTACATGAGTGGGCCCAGCAAAACTGACAGAGGAGCCATCCAACCAACCCCCAGAATTGGCGTAAGGAATCCTTGCTTTTAAGTCACCAAGTTTTGGGGTGGTCAAAACAGATTGGAACAGTTGAGGAAGACATCATGAAACTCAGCTAAAAAGGAACAACAGGCCCCAAATGGAGTCATTTATGCTAAGTCCACATTACCAAACCAAGCCTTAATACCTAACCTAATTGCTATCTCAACCCCCTCAGAACGTGACCTTTAACGAGTCAACCTGGAATTGCCTGTCAGGACTAATCGAGGTAATTTGCCCAATAGGTACTTTCTTTCCCCTTAGGAAGGTGACCCTGCCTGAAACTGCATTCTTTGTGAATAATTTTCTGTTTCTGTCCCCCTTTGTGCCTTTAATAACCTTTCCTTTTCTGTAACTCAAGGGAGCTCCTATCTATTCGCTAGGTGAATGCTGCATGATTACGAACTGTTTAATAAAGCCAATTTGAGCCTTAAATTGACTCCATTGAATTTTTGTTGTTTAACAACATGTACAAAACTAAACTCAATTTTCTCGACTTTCAGAGTCCACTTTTTCTAGTAATAGTGCCTTCATTTCTATTCCATTGTGTCTTGAAACAGAGGCATACTTTTTCCTTCGTTTTCTTTATTTCCGTCTCTAATGTAGAGTGTGTAAGTCTCATTAATTCTTCCTTAATAATTTCCTTCTCCGTTTTCCCTTCTTTTAACTCTGTTGCCATGTTTATGTTAATTTAATAACTAAAGCATAACAATGATTCTTTGTTTTTGATCTTTAGCAGTTCAGTTTATCCTGAATCCTCATGGAGCTCTCACTGTAATAAAATATTGCTCTAATTATGCTTCTTTCCTCCAAAAAATCCTTAACTGGCTTCCTTTGCTGACACAACACTGTTCTTACTCCTTCGCTTTATTGATTGAACCACCTCCCTCCCAATTCTGGTTGCCATGTGTAGTCCTGAGCATAACCTATCTTTCTTCCAAGCTATCACTTTTCTCCAAAACCCCCAATTTCGGCCCAATAACAGTAGTTATTATTTCTACACTATTCCATAAGCATTCTTTCTTCAATACTTTTGATCTTCCCTGACCATTCTCAGATTTTTTTTTAACTCCTTTAATATTTTGTCCAAACCATGCAATTAACACCCACTATATAGGCATTTATTATAGTTACAGTTTTCATATGTAATATATGTTCTAACCACACACCTAAACTGCAAACTTCTGGAGATCAAGGTGCATACCTCAGACCTTGTATAAGGATAAAGTGTTGTCAGAGTAAAGAGTGATCAGTAAAGAGTAACTGATACTGAAGGAAGCAGTCAGATTTGGGTAGGTGGGCAGAGAAAGGGCATTTGAGAGGAACAAGAGGAACAAGAGAAAATGCACCGCTTGTTCCAGAGACTGGAAATATGATATCAAATAAAGGGTCAATTTAATTCCTTAACAACAACAACAAAAGCAGGGCTCAGCTATTCTTCTTCCCCTTGCTTACTTTTCTCCAAGGCACAAGGGTGGTCATTTTTGCCTCAGGACTTTTACACTTGTTGTGGAAAATATAATCACCAAAATAGAATTTTAAAATTACTTTGTTGTTTGCAAGAGCCGTGTTACAGGAAGGAAAGAGGGGGAGGGTTCACGAACTGTAGGCAAATTACCACCGTACCCCAGTTCCTTAACATACAAAATTACAGGATCTATTTTATCCAACTCCCCCGCCCCCGCCATCCTCCAGGGTTGCCTTGTGGTTAGCAGCGGGGAAATGCCTCCTACACCCAGCAGGGTGGCGGAAGGGAGGGTCCTGTAGTCAAAAGTTCCTGAGAGCTCTTTAAAACGGGCGCTGTTTGCATACATTTGAGGGTATTTTTAGTTTTTAATTTTTAAAAATTTTTAAATTTTTTGGCCATGCTGCGCAGCATGAGGGATCCTAGTTCCCCAACCGGGGATCGAACCCATGCCCCCTGCAGTGGAAGGGCAGAGTCCTAACCGCTGGACCTCCAGGGAAGTCCCTATCTGCATGTATTCGAGAGGGTCACACAGCTGGTCCAGTAAAACGCTCAGGAACCACCATTTACACAAGCCTTTAACTTCTCTAACAACTGATACGAAGTGCTGTAACCATTCAACAAACTCATTTATTCGACAAATATTCTCTGAGTACTAGAGAATATTTGAGATAAAACACTGTTCTAGAGGAAACATGCCTCACAATTAACAATATACAAAAATCATATACACAGAAGTTTTATGAAAGAGTAGGGAAATATATATACCATGAAAATACTGATCAAAAGAAAACTGGTCTAGCAATATTAATATAAATGAAATACACTTTCATACAAGAAAATATTACTAGCAGTTCACTTGTAATGTTGAAATGATCATGAGGAAGACATCACAATTTTGTTTCTGTATCCTCTGAATAACAGCCTCAATACATATAAAGCAAAAAAGTTGACCGAACTGTAATGGAAAATAAATAAATCCACATTCTTAATAGATTATTGTGGAGAAGCTAATTTCTTTACCATCCCTTCTCTCCCTAAATCTTTGCATTGCGTATTCCTCTCCTTTTTTCCTGATATTATCTTCTTAGAGAGCTAGTTTCAAGTTATTCTATTTAAAATAATGCCTCCCTATTATTCTTTTTTTCATTAAATTATTCTATAATTTAGACAGTAAATATGGCCTATTTTTGCTTCTTTCCAATAGAATACATTTGATCACATTTTTTTTTATACGACAGGTTCTTAATAGTCATGAATTTTATCCACATCAGTATATACATGTCAATCTCAATCGCCCAATTCATCACACCACCACCACCAGCCCCCGCTGCTTTCCCCCCTTGGGGTCCATATGTTTGTTCTCTGCATCTTTGCCTCAATTTCTGCCCTGCAAAACAGTTCATCTGTACCATTTTTCTAGGTTCCACATATATGCATTAATATTTGTTTGGTAATCAGATATTTGCCCCACCATGAAGGTAAATCTTTCAGATAGAAAAGTTACCTCTGGTAATAGCTCTCTCTCTGGGCCAAGCCCCCTATCTAAATTGTTTTAGACAGTTAAGAGAGAGAGAAAAGTTTTTCTTGAATCTGCTGGGTCTTGACTGCCTTCAGCTCAAAATAATCCACATATGCAGAGGGACATATTTTGGGGTGGTGTATTCTGCTTCCCTTCACTCCAAAATACAAAGAGTTAAAATAGCTATGACACTGTTATTATGCCTAAGAAACATGATAATATTATCAAATTTCCGGTCAAAGTTAAAATTTTCCTGATTGTTTCAGAAATGTTCTTGCAGTTGATTTGTTAACATAAGGATCCAATTAAGATTCATACACTACATTTGGTAGAATTGCTTCTTAAATCGTTTAAAGTATGTAACATTTTGTCACCTTTTTTTTTTTTAAACAGTATGTTTGTTGGAGAAATTGTTCTATAGACTTGCCCTTAATTTCGAATTTTCCTGATTGCAGCCCCATGATGTTATTTAACATGTTCCTTTGTCCCCTGCATTTTCTGTAAAACTGGTAATTAGGTATAGAGATTTGATCAGATTCAGGTTCAATTTCTTTTGGCAGTAATACTTCATAGGTGTTGTACACATCCTATGGTATCAAATCAGGAGACATATAAGCCTAATTTTCTCTCCTTTTGTGATGTCAGGAGCCATTGATCACCATTGCATAAATCCAGGATTTCATTAGGGTTTGCAGTCTGGTAATATTTTTGTTGTTGTTTTTTAACTTTTTAAAATTGAAGTATGGTTGATGTAAAATACTGTATGTTACATGTGTACAATATAGTGATTCACAATTTTTAAAGTTATACTCCATTTATAATTATTATAAAATATTGGCTATATCCCCCATGTTGTGGAATATATCCTTGTAGATTACCTTATACCTAGTAGTGTGTACCTCTTAATCCCCTACCCTTATATCGTTCTTCCTCTCTAACCTCTCCCCACTGGTAACCACCAGTTTGTTCTCTATATCTGTGAGTCTGCTTCTTTTTGGTTATATTCACTAGTTTGTTGTATTTTTTAGATTCCACATATAAGAGATATCATACAGCATTTGTCTTTCTCTGTCTGACTTATTTCACTTAGCACAATGCCCTCCAAGTCCATCCATGTTGCTGCAAATGACAAAATTTCATTCTTTTTATGGCTGCGTAGTTTTCCATTGTGTATGTGTATACACACACACACACACACACACACACACACACACATCTTCTTTATCCATGCATCTTTTGGACACTTAGATTGCTTCCATATCTTGGCAATTGTAAATATTGTTATGAACATTGGGGTGCATGTATCTTTTCAAATTAGAGTTTTTGTTTTTTTCTGGTATATACCCAAGAGTGGAATTGCTGGGTCATATTGACAGTTCAATTTTTAGTTTTTTGAGAAACCTCCATACTGTTTTCCACAGTGGCTATACCAGTTTATTGATACATTCCCACCAACAGTGTACAAGGCTTCCCTTTCTCCACTACCTCATCTACATTTGTTATTTGTGTTCTATTTGTTGATACACATTCTGACAGGTGTGAGGTTATATCTCATTGTGGTTTTTTTTAAATTGAAATATAGTTGATTTACAATGTTGTATTAGTTTCTGGTGTTCAGCAAAGTGATTCATATATAGTTTATATATATATATAAACTACAATGGAAAAGAATATATACATATAAAGAATATATATATATATTTTTCCATTATAGTTTATTACAAGACATTGAATATAGTTCCCTGTGCTATACAGTGCAGACTGGTAATATTTTAATATTACTATTCCATCTTCAATTATGAACTGGAATACATCTATATAGAGAAACTTTCCCTTATAAACTATTCCCTCAGGTTATCCTGAGGTGCAATTCTTCTAGGAAAGGCAAGATAAATGCTTCATTCATTCTTTGTTTAGTTTCTGTCTTCAGAATAATGTGTTGGTTTCCTAGCATTCTCCAAAGGGAACAACGAGGCTTTTTATTCTATTGTTGTAAATATCACTATGACTTTTACAAATTTTAAATGTTCCAATAGAAGTATACATACATTGATGTGGTCCAAGAATAAATGTATGTATATTACACACATGTATACAACACCAATATTACTACTAACAATTTGATCACAGAAAACAGATTAAGATTTCTTTGCAGTCATTTTTGTCCTTAGGATACTTCCCAGTGGGGATACATAGGTAAATTCCTATGTTGTAAAGACATTTGGAATAATTTTTTTCTATGTGATTAATCTGTCATTTTTCTGCATAATTAGGTTTACTTATTTTATTTCAATTATTTTTTAAATTTTACTTTGCTTTAAACTTACATATTTCCAAAGTCGATGCTACAAAACAAGGTACCTTTTTGAAAAGATTAGCTTCTTTCCTATCTCACACACCCTGTCTTCTCTATCCCCTCATGGCTAACCATTTTTATTAGTTTTCATTTATTCTTCGTTTAAAAATAATATATGTGAATACATTTCTCTATATTATTATTCCTCCCCTTCCTTAGATAAAAGATACCTGGTGTTTTTTTTTTCTCCTAAACATGTTTGTTTTCTAAACATGCTTGTTTTTCATGCTTAGCCAGTATATCCTGGTAATTACTCCACAGTAGTATACAGATACTGTCTTTATTCATTTTACAGTTGTGTACTATTTAAATATGCAAAATAACATAGTAGTTTATTCAGCCTGTCTTTTCATGATGGGCATATATGTTGTTCTTAGTCTTTTGCTGTTACAAAGAGTGCTATCATTTATAGCCTTGTGCATTCAACTTTCTGTGTTTTTGTTAGTGTTTCTTTGGGATAGGTTTCTGGAAGTGAGAGTTTTGGGTCAACACAAATGCATTTGTACTTGTCCTGAATATCACCACGTTCTCCTCCATGTCGGTTACGTAATTTTGCATTCCCACCAGCAATGTATGGTAATATCTGTTTCCCCACAGCCTTGCCAACAGAGTATGTTGTCAAGCTTGTGGGTTTTTCTCCATCTGATATGCAAGAAATGGCAACTCATAATGGTATTAATTTGCATCTTTTTTTAAAATTATGAGCAGCTTTCTATATGGTCAAGGATCATGTGATTTTTTTGTGAACCATCTGTTTATACTTCTTAACCATTTTTCAAAAGCTCTTTTAGATGTTCTTTATACATCGGGGTAGTGCTCCTTTGTGATACAAGTTCCAACTATTATTATGTGAGGAACATGTACGATTTTTCCTTTTCCATACAGCTATTCAGTTATCCCAACATCAGTCATTAAGAAATGGAACATGGCATTGTTTTGCAGCTGAAAGGGGACCAATGTAGTTGGAATAGGTCAGGGGGAGAGTCATGAAAATAAAGCTAATAAAGTCGGTACGGGGTAGATTATATAAAATTTTACAGTACAGATTAGAAATTTTCAATTTTATCTTGGTAGCAGTAGATAGACACTGCTGTGGGGGTGTTTGAGCAAGCTACCCTTGGCTGGGGGTGGTGGCAGTGGATCAATTTCTTTACCCAAGTTGAAGGCAAGACAAGCCACAGAGGTTAAGTAGTAGCAAAGGTCCCGAGGTATGTAGCTGAATTTATACTTGGAATATTTATTCAAATCCCAACATATTTAGTATTAAAAGACATGTAGTTGACTTTTCTTGTTCCAATATGGTTCCCATAGGTATTGCTAAAATTTCAACTGGCCGCATCTGAATTGCAGTAGCTGTCTGCATGGATGGTGCCTGTAATGTGTGAAGCTACTCCCTCCTGTGGGAAGCAACTCAACCTACAGCAGGTCTAGAAATCCCTTATGCAACTGTCTGGAACAGAGTGCATAGGCATCGTATCACAGTGGGCTGTACAGGGATACTAGCCATAGATTCGGCTCACTTCTGTTCTTCCCATCAATTGCAGGAATTACTAACTGCCCCACCTGTTAGCACCCCTCCTCTAAATAGTCCACAGTGAGTTCAGCTTGGAAGCTGAATCTTGCTCAAGACACATTTAGTAAATATATATCTATAGCTTTACTTTTTTTTTTTTTTTTTTTGCGGTACGCGGGCCTCTCACTGTTGTGGCCTCTCCCGTTACGGAGCACAGGCTCCGGACGCGCAGGCTCAGCGCCCATGGCTCACGGGCCCAGCCGCTCCGCGGCATGTGGGATCTTCCCGGACCGGGGAACGAACCGGCGTCCCCTGCATCGGCAGGCGGACTCTCAACCACTGCACCACCAGGGAAGCCCTAGCTTTACTTTTTAAGGTACGTTGTATACATTATTGGACAGCCCCTCTAACAAAATGAAAATATTGGAAGTTAACAAAGGGGGTGGGAAATTATGTATCAGTGTAATCCAGTCATTGTTACATAGCAGCGGTCCCCAACAATTTGGCACCAGGGACCGGTTTCGTGGAAGACAGCTTTTCCACGGACAGGGGGTGGTGGGGTGGGATGGTTCAGGCTGTAATGTGAGCGATGGGGAGCGATGGGCAGTGGCAGATGAAGCTTCTCTCGCTGGCCTGCCGCTCACCTCCCGCTGTGTGGCCGGGTTCCTAACAGACCTCGGACTGGTACCGGTCTGCAGCCCGGGGGTTGCGGACGCCTGGCCTATAGGATCCTAAAAACTCTCTTAGTGCCACCTAACTGGCAAAGGAAAAAATAACGTAAATACAGTGTTGAGTTAAAACTTTTAAGGGTCAGGTTTATAACTTGTAATGAACTGAGGTGAATTGGGATCTATTTCAGTTCGTATATGCTGAAATGAAACAATTCATTTGAAAAACAATCCCCTTGAAATGGAACAGTCTAGCACTAGGTGATAGGGTTAACACAGGTGGAGCATCATGGTTTGACTTGAAACAAACCCAGCAAGGCAAAAATTAAATAAAAAACCCACTTCTGACTGAGGCCCTTCTCTTTAAGTTCTGAACATTCTTACTTTCTTATGAAGAAAAGGGTCTGACAAGAATAAAGGGGCGTCACCTGGTCTTTGGCAAAAAATTCCCCTAAAATAGAGTGATGCAAATATATTCACTATTTAAAAACATCACTTTGGCTGCTTCACGGTGAATGGATTAGAGGAAAGCAAGAGTGGAAGTGGGGATACCAGTCATCCAGGTGATAAACAATGGAGGAAAGTAGATGGATTTGAGAGATGTTTAGGAGTTATAAACCATGGGACTTGGTTTGTCAACGGTAAGGAAGAGGAAGAGTCAAAGGGAATCGTCAACTGTGGCTAGACTTTTCCAGATAGACCTTAAGTACACATAAATGGAAAATCTCTCAGCTTTGCAGTACAGACACTAATAAAGGGAGCTTGTCCTGGTGCTGGCACGATAAGAAAGTCAAGGCCTTTAGCCGCTTTTTACACTTGCATGACATGGCTCACTGAGTGCATCGTTGGTTACTGACACAAAGCAGTGGGTTCCGCTTTAATAATCTAACGATCTGGAGCACATCTTACTCAATGTGGTGAGGATGCCCACCATCCACTGGGCTTGGCTTTATGAGATTCAAGGAAACCGATGGGAAGATGAGCCTACCTAGCCGCCTATTTGGCTCATTTTTATCCTTCATGTGGCTGATTTGCTGCTTTAGAAATGAATCAATGCAAAAGTAACTGAACCGAGTTCAAGTTGTCATTTGTATCTACCCTCAATCTTAAACCAGTGAGTCTCTGGCTTGAGCACTTGACTAGGCATCTGGTTGCGCTACTGTTTGAGATGGGGGCCACAGTGGAGGAGAACTGGACCTTTTATTTTGCTGCTGTTGTTGTAACTGCTGTTGCTGCAGCTGTGTGAGAGGTAAAGAAAATAAATTCTGTTTTGGATATGTTGACTTTAAGGTTGCTTTGATATTCCAAATGGAAATAGGAACTAGGCAGTTGTATATATGGGTCCAGATCCCAGAAGAAAGTTGTGGGCTAAAGATAAAAAAGTGAGAACCCTGGGCTTCCCTGGTGGCGCAGTGGTTGAGGGTCCGCTTGCCTATGCAGGGGACACAGGTTCGTGCCCCGGTCGGTCTGGGAGGATCCCACATGCCGCGGAGCGGCTGGGCCCGTGAGCCATGGCTGCAGAGCCTGCGCGTCCGGAGCCTGTGCTCCGCAACGGGAGACACCACAACAGGGAGAGGCCCGCGTACCGCAAAAAAAAAAAAAAAAAAGTGAGAATCCTTAGCCAAACAGATAGAAATGGAAATTATGAACATGAATGAGATCGCCTAGGGAGAGAATATAGTTAGAAGAGGAGCAAGAACGGGACTCTGAGAGAAACACGTTATTTGTCAAGGACAGAGAGCGGGCTGAGAAGACAGATGTATATAGCAGAATAGGGAAGAGAAGCTTGGGAGACTGTTTCAAGGGGAACGTGATCAACTGTCCAATGCTATTGAGAGTCCTGTAAAATGCAAACTGTCCACTGGATTTAGAGAGCAAAGTTTATTGATGGGCTTAAGCGAAAGCTGTTTTGGTATAGTGGTGGTAGCTAAAGCCAGATAGAAATAGTTTTAGGAGTGCCTGGGACGTGAGGAGAGGACACCAAATATAGACAACCCTTGAGAAGCTTAACTTTGAGGGGATGGAGAGAGATTAACAGATTTTAGGAAGCCAGGAAAGAAGAGAGAGCAAAGTAGTAATAGTATATGTGCTAAATGTTACGTAAATTTAATTCCACAAACATTTGTTGATCACATGAGGGACACAGGGCGGGGCACTGAGAATTGCAAGATGAGAGAGTAGAAAGCAGTCCTTCCCCTCAAGGTGCTCAAAGTTGAATAGGGGAGAGACAGCTAAATAATTATGTATAAGGACAGTGCAGTAACACATGTGCTAGACACAGTGGTAGCATAGTATGTTTATTACGAAGGAGAACAGGGAAGACATTTGAAGTCACGTTTAAACTGAGTTATGAATTCTTAATTGTTTTCTCGGATGACTATGAGAAAGGTATCCCAGGCAGAGAGAAAAGCATCATTTACCAGAAAACTGCATACAGCCTTTAAAGAATATGGGTTCTTGGAATGGCATTGTCTAGATATAAACCCTGTCTCCAAAATTACCAGCTCTGTGACTTTGGGTAATGACCATACCTTTGCCAAGCCTCAACATCCTCATCTGTAAAATGAAAGCTGATAATTCCTATGTCAGATTTTTCGGGAGGCATAAAAGCTGAGATGCACTGAATTCAGCAGCTGGTACACAGTAGATATTCAATATACATTAGCTCTTGTTATTACTGTAGGATTTAAAATGCAAAAAGTGTGGCAAGGTATGAAGCTAAAGAAGGTAATCAGGAACCAGATCATGATGGATTTGTCAGGAAATTCAGCATTGTTCCCAGCACTAATGAAAAGAAACTGGTGCAATTATTAGAAGACAAACTGAAGTCAGGCTTAATTCTACCAAAAAAAAAAAAAATCTTCAGGAAGCATCTTAATTATAATCTCCTGTTGATGAAGCCTAAGGCAACAGCTATGTACAAGTACCTCTCAGGCTACTAATTAGGAGGCTGAACTGCTAACCTCTAACTGTGCAATTTGCAATTTTTTTTTTTTACATTACAACATCTTGTAACACAATGTATTATTTTTCATTAAGATTGTTGCTAAACTTCAGTTTTCTAATTCTTCTCTTTATATTTTTTGGTATCTAAAATGAAAAACTGGTAGTATGGCAACGCTTTGATTTCAGTAAAAAAGCTCTTTCACCTCTACCACCAAAACAAAACAAAAGACACTAGGATTAGCTGATCATGTACTATAGGTGACCTTGAGAGTATGATAAGGGCTTTTTTTTTTTTTTTTCCTGTGGTACGCGGGCCTCTCACTGTTGTGGCCTCTCCCATTGCGGAGCACAGGCTCCGGATGCGCAGGCTCAGCGGTCATGGCTCACAGGCCCAGCCGCTTCGTGGCATGTGGGATCTTCCCGGACCGGGGCACGAACACGCGTCCCCTGCATCGGCAGGCGGACTCTCAACCACTGCGCCACCAGGGAAGCCCTGGTAAGGGCATTTTTAAGTGTAGGGTTAGACGCCATAAAAAAACTGCAGGTAGATCTAAGGAAATTTGCATTGGAACTGTGGTCTCTATCCTTTTGTCATAGTTTGGATGGATAAAGGTTTCCCTAGTCCAAAAAGTCAGTGGTTTCTCTTTTAGATTTTTATTTTGAGGTAGTTCAACTTCTCACTTACGTAAGCAATATTCCTTCTGTAAAAGAATTTTTTGCTTTGAAAAGATAATTCTGGGTCACCACTGCCTAGAGTACTTAATTTAACCCACTGAGTAATTTTTTTAAATTTTTATTTATTTTTTTATTATTTTTATTTTTCCTTTCTGCAGTACGCGGGCTTCTCACTGTTGCGGCCTCTCCTGTTGCGGAGGACAGGCTCCAGATGCGCAGGCTCAGCGGCCATGGCTCACCGGCCCAGCCGCTCCGCGGCATGTGGGATCTTCCCGGACCGGGGCACGAACACGTGTCCCCTGCATCGGCAGGCGGACTCTCAACCATTGTGCCACCAGGGAAGCCCTATTATTATTATTTTTTAAACAAATCCATTTATTTATTTTTGGCTATGTTGGGTCTTTGTTACTGTGCACGGGCTTTCTCCAGTTGCAGTGAGTGGGGGCTATTCCTCGCTGCGGTGTGTGGGCTTCTCATTGCGGTGGCTTCTCTTGTTATGGGGCACGGGATCTAGGCACATGGGCTCAGTAGTTGTGGCTCGTGGGCTCTAGAGAGCAGGCTCAGTAGTTGTGGCGCATGGGCTTAGTTGCTCCGCAGCATGTGGGATCTTCCCGGACCAGGGCTTGAACCCGTGTCCCCTGCATTGGCAGGCGGATTCTTAACCACTGTGCCACCAGGGAAGCCCTTTTTTTTTTTTTAATTGAGGTAAGATTGGTATGTAACATTACATTAATTTCAGGTGTACGACATAATGATTTGATATATGTATACACCACAAAGTGATCAACACAGTAATTCTAGTTACCATCCATACAATTGACCACTTTCACCCATTTTGCCCACCCCCAACTGTCTTCTCCTCTGGTAACCACCAATCTTTTCTCTGTATCTATTAGTTTAGTTTCGTTTTGTCTGTTCATTTGTTTTCTTTTTTAGATTCCACATGTAAGTGAAATCATATGGTATTTGTCTTTCTCTGACTTATATCACTTATCATGATACCCTCAAGTTCCATCCATGTTGTCACAAATGCCAAGATTTCCTTGTTTTTTTTATGGCTAAGTAGTATTCCACTGTATATACATACACATCTTCTTTATCCGTTCACCTATCAAGGGACACTTAGGTTGCTTCCATATCTTGGCTATTTTGTAAAATGTTGCAATTCAAATGCATACATCTTTTCAAATTAGTGTTTTTGTGTTCAGCAAATACCAACAAATGGAAGAGCTGGACCATATAGTAGTTCTATTTTTAATTTTTTGAGGAACCTCCATAATGTTTTCCATAGTGGCTGCACCAATTTACATTCCCACCAACGATGTACAAGTGTTCTCTTTTCTCCACATCCTTTCCAACACTTGTTAAATTTTGTCTTTTTGATAGTAGTCATCCTGATGGGTGTGAGTTGCTATCTCATTGCAGTTTCGATTTGCATTTCCATGATAATTAGTGGTGCTGAACACCTTTTCATGTGCCTGTTGGCCATCTGTATGTCTTCCCTAGAAAAATGTCTATTTAGATCCTCAGCTCATTTTAAAATCAGATTGTTTGATTTTTTTGCTATTTAGTTGTTTGAATTCTTTATACATTTTGGGTATTAGCCCCTTATCAGATATATGATTTGTATTCCCATTCAGTAAGTTGTCTTTTAATTTTGTTGATGGTTTCCTTTGCTATGCAGAAGCTTTTAAGTTTGATATAGTCCCACTTATTTTTGCTTTGGTTACCTTTGCTTTCGGAGTCAATCCAAAATTTCAATGCCAAGACCTATGTCAAGGATCTTACTGCCTATGTTTTCTTCTAGGAGTTTTATGGTTTCAGGTCTTACATTCAAGTCTTTAATCCATTTTGAGTTAATTTTTGCCTATGGTATAAGATAGTAGTCTAGTTTCATTCTTTTGATGTAGCTATCCAGTTTCCCACTGTATATTCTTGGCTCTCTTGTTGTTAGTTAATTGACCATATATTTGTGGGTCTATTTCTGGGCTCCCTATTCTGTTCCACTTATCTGTGTGCCTATTTTTATGACAATATCATACTGTTTTGATACTATAGCTTTGCAGTATAGTTTGAAATCATGGACTGTGATACCTCCAGTTTTGTTCTTCTTTCTCAGGATTGCTTTGGCCATTTGTGGTCGTTTGTGGTTTCATACAAATTTTAGTATTGTTTGTTCTAGTCGTCGAAAAATGGCATTGTAATTTTTGATAGGGATTTCATTGAATCGGTAGAATGCTTTGGGTAATATGGACATTTCAACAATATTAATTCTTCCAATCCAGGAGCATGGAATATTTTTCAGTATTTTGTGTCTTATTTCTTTCACCAATGTCTTATAGTTTTCAGTATACATGTCTTTCACCTTGTATTAATTTATTCCTAGGTATTTTATTCTTTTGGATACAATTATAAATGGGATTATTTTCTTAATTTCTCCTTCTGATAGTTGGTTATGAGTTTAAAGAAAGCAACAGGTTTCTATACATTGATTTTGTATCCTGCAACTATAGTGAATTCATTTATTAATTCTAACTATTTTTCCATGGAGTCTTTCTTTATACAGTATTATGTCAGTTACAGTTTTACTTCTTTCCTTCCAATTTGGATGCCTTTATTTTTAAAGTTAAAAATATCATCCTGATATCTTCATTTGGGAATTTTCCACTCCTGATGAATCCAGTGGTATAATCTTTTTACTGGAATGGTTAGTGCTGATTTTAGTATTTGATATGGCACGTATTGTTATTTCTACTTTTGATGCGTGGTATGGAGTGATTTGTGTTACCTCTTACGTATGTGTGTTTCAACTTCCCTAATTTTTTTCCGATGGTCTGAGCTTATAAATTAGGCCTCATTTTAGCATGTTTATGTATATATACAATTGGGTCGATTCTTCAAGATGTTTAATCAAGCTTATCTGGTCCAATTAGTCGAACACAATTTCCTATGATAGGAGGTCCTGAACTACTGCCAACATTGTACGTCTTACTTTAGGTTTGCAGATGTTTAATAACCACACTGAGATGATCTAAGAGTGCAGGGCAATTTCTTTCAAGCAGTGGCTTTGGATTTCGAAATTTTTTGGGTTTTTTTCCCCCAAAGATCTACGTTAACATCTGTCACCCAGTACACGTGTGTATGACTGAATAAACAGTGTTACTGCAGAATACTTACTCGACTATCCAAGATGTTCCTGAAATTTTTCACTTTGTTTCAGATACAAGAAAAACTGTACCCTTTCCAGGTGGAAACCAGTTAAGCTGATTTCACGAACTACTAGTGGGTTGTAAAAGGCAGACTGAAATCGCTCCTCTAGTAGTCTCCGCTGCTTAACTTCTGTCCCAGCCTTTTGGAAATGCATTGCAGAAGTTACCGAGCCGCAGCTGCGGTTCATTCCCAGAGGGTGGGCAGGTTTTCTTCCTGGGAAGCAGCAAGGCGCCAAACTACAGCCCCAGAGTCGGTGGATGATGCGGGGCTCGACCCGTTTCCCTGCCTACCAGCTTCCTCGAAGTCCGTCCCGCCTCCTTTATCTGCTCTCCGCGAATTTAGTGCCTCCCAGGAGAAGTGGGCCGAGCGCCGAGCGATCGATGCCTCCTCCCCGCCCTGGGAGCCGCCATTTTGGGGGGAGGAGAAACACTTGTATGGGCGGCTGCGGGTCAATGGGATGTTGACTGGCTTCTGCTTCTCTTGCCAGCGCTGTGGAGCCGGGGCAGAAGCCTCCACCGGGGTCGCTCCTCCGGCTGCCTCTCCGGAATGAGGCCTCAGTTCCCGCGCAGGACGGCTCCCTTTTTCTTCCGAGAGTAAGTGGCGGCGCGGCGCGCCCCCGCGCGCCCTCCGCTGTCAGTTACCCCGCGCGCCCCCGTCCCTCCCCCGCCCCGCTGGGCGCTCGGCTCAGACTCGCTTGTTTATTTCTGCAGGAGCCCAAGGAGAGGCCGAAGCCGAGACGATGCCTGGGAAGCTGAAGGTGAAAATCGTGGCCGGGCGCCATTTGCCGGTGATGGACCGAGCTAGTGACCTGACTGATGCCTTCGTGGAGGTTGGTGCGAGGTCCTGCCCCTCCAAACACAGGGAGCGCCGAGCCCTGTGAAGGATCTTAGTCACCTCGCCCGCAGCCTCTCAGCCTATTCCCCTGTCGACCGCCCTGCTGGGTGCAGTGCTTGTACAGCCCTCCCTGGAGGGCTGACTGCCGAGACTGCAGCCCATGTGATAGGAGCACTGCTCGCAGGCGTCCGCGGCGCGGTGTGCCGCGCGGGGAGGCTGTTACTGCTCTGCCTGCAGGTTGACCCTGATGTCAGGACTCCTAACAGGCCACCTGCCAGTCAGGACATCCCAAGGTGTGACCACGCGGCCACTGAAACACACACACACAGACACACACACACACAGACACACAGACACACACACACACACACACACACACACACACACACCCTTCGTTGGCGGGGGGAGGGCAGCTAGCTTTTAATGCTAGAGTGATGGAGATGTCTAAAAAAAAAATTGTCATGATGAGCCAGAGCATTAGAACGATAATCATTTGGGCTATTAATGTTTGGAGTTGATAGATGCGTGATAATATACAGCCTGATTCAATATCAATATAAAATATTGTTGATGTTCCCTAAAGATTCTCTGACCTAATCAGACATTGCCATGGCAGTACTCAAGCTCAACTTCATTTTTATGTGAGAAACAGTTACTGGCTGTGTTATTGGGCCAGATGATAGGTAATGGGGATACACAGATTGCCAAAGCCTAGTCTTTGCTTTCCGGTATCTCAGAGACTGACCCACACAGTTTAGGTTAATAAATAATAGCTAATACGTATTGAATCTCATTATTGCCAGGTCTGTGCTAAGTTTTTTTCAATTCTTAGTCCTTATAACAGTCCTGCTCTTGTATTATTTTCCCATATTGTAATTGAAGTACCTGAAAGACACAAGTTTTTTGTTTGTTTGTTTGAATATCACATGGACTTTTGTTTCCAAGCAATATATACATGTAATCAATTAAAACATATCTGAAAGGAACCATGAAACCTGAGAACTGCTATGGGGACTTGCTGGTACATAGGAGCCTAGCAAATTCAGGAAACAAGGGAAAATGTTCTGAGATAACATTTGCGTCGTCAATCTCTATTGACTGTTTTTACAATTAAAAATATTTTATAACTTAAAAAAAACCCTAGGAACAGTAAATAATTTGCCCAAGGTGCCTTAACCTTGTAAATCTCCAAAGCCTAGTGGTTTGTTAATACACGGTGCAAATACTGCCTCTCCAGACAAGATGATGAGTGTTTCTGTAGACTGTGGAAACTTAATTCTGTCTCTGAAGGTTTAGGGAAGCTTCCTAAAAAAAGTGACATTTGAACTGGGCCTTGTAGGGTACCCAGGATTTTACCAGGCAGAGGGAACATCAGAGGCACAGAGTGGCATACATGGTGTGTTAGGAAACCATCTTAGTTTGGGATGTGTCTGAAGTCAAAGCGGATGTGTGCGTAGTGGAGGTTGTGAGGGATAAGGCTGGGAATGTAGGTTGGCACCAGCGCCCTTTTCTGTGTTTTTTGTAAATAGAGGGTAAATGGGGGAAGTTCTTCAAGCAGAAATGAAGTAAGATCATGTTTGGATTAGGTTGTTTCTTTGTAGGATGACTTGAATGGTGATGTTATCGATGGACTGGATAGATGAGAGATGAGGCAAGATCAGTTAAGAAGGTGGTAAAATTACCCAGACAATATGTGCACGTTTAGAATGGCAATGGGAATGGATTAAAGGGGAAAGATTTGAGGGACATTTCTTAGGTAAAATTCTCAGGGCTTGGTAACAAATGGCTTTTGCTGGTGAGGGAGGGGTTGGATTAAAGGGTGACTCATTAATTCCTTCTTTCAACAAATAGTTACTGAGTGTCTGCTCTTTGCCAAGCCCCATGCTAGTCACCGATCTAGCTGATGCATATGTGATGGTGAAGAAAATAGACTTGGTTCCTGTTTTTATGGAGTGTATATTTTGGTGGGAGAGCCAGACATTAAAAAGTAAAGAAAGAGTACATTTATTTATTTATTTATTTATTGGCTGTGTTGGGTATTCGTTGTTGCGCGCGGACTTTTTCTAGTTGTGGCAAGCCGGGGCTACTCTTCATCGTGGTGCATGGTCTTCTCATTGCAGTGGCTTCTCTTGTTGCGGAGCACGGGCTCCAGGGAGCGCAGGCTTCACTATCAGTAGTTATGGCTTGTGGGCTCTATAGAGCGCAGGCTCAGCAGTTGTGGCGCACGGGCTTAGTTGCTCCACAACACCTGGGATCTTCCTGGACCAGGGATCGAACCTGTTTCCCCTGCATTGGCAGGCAGATTCTTAATCACTGCGCCACCAGGGAAGTCCCAAGAGTACATTTATAATTACAAGTTGTGATGAGTGCCATGAAAGAAAACGATAGAGAATCTCAGGAACTTTAGGTTGAATTATCAGGGGAGGCCTCCGAGGAAGTGCCAGTTAGGCAGAGACCTGTGGACGAGAAGGAGCTAGCTGCTCAGAGTGTGCTTGTGTGTGTATGTGTGTGTGTGTGTGTGTGTGTGTGTGTGTGTGTGTCTGTCTTTGTAGGGGAGGGGCCGGGCAAAAGAGGCTGGAGGATAGAAGAGTCTCAGCAGAGGGAAGATCCTGAGGGTTTGCTTTGTTTTAAGAAGTGAAGGAAGATGTGTGTGCTGGCATGTAGTAAGTGAAGGGGAGAGTGCTGTAAGGTAACGTTGGAGAGTTAATCAGGGAGCCAGTTGTGTAGGATCCTAGAGGCCATGACTGAAGGTTGGATTTTATTTTCAGTTCAGAGGGAAGCACTTGTTGAGATGAGCACTGTTGTTGCTGCTTGCAGAATGAACTGCAGAGGGGAAAGAGCTGAAGCAGGCACCTAGTTAGGAGATTCCATTATAGTTCAAAAAAGAGGCAGTGAGGGTCAAGGTGATGGTTTTGCTAGTAGAATGGATGGATTCCAGATATGCTTTGAAGATAGACAGTAGGGGATTTGTTGGTAGACTGGAGTAGGGATCAGGGAAAGGGAGACTGAAAGGTGATTCCTAGCTTTCTGGAGTCACTGGGGCAATTTTCTCACTCTCCATAGAGTTGAGAGAGATTGAGTGGGTTGAGAATCAACTTCCATTTGGGCATGTTAAATTTGAGATGTCTTTGGTTCCTTTAATTGGAGTTGTCAAGGAGAAAGTTGGATTTGTGAGTGTGGTGTTTCGAAGAGAGGTATGAGTTAAAAATAAGCGCACACAGGCCAGTGCTTCTCAACTTTGTGAGACCCGGTCCTGCCTTTATATGGCAGGTATTTTGAAATCTTCCCTTTACTATCTTGGCATGATATCTATAGCTAATATAACCTATCTATGCCCACAGTTTAAAAATATCAATATAATGCTCTAACTGTAATATGATAGAGAAGTAAAAGTATTTTTTAATGTGTTTCAATATGGAAGTGCTTGTTAATGACCATGAAAGACATGAAGTAATCAGGTTGCACCCATGATATTTACTGAGCCTTTGTATATATCAGATACTATACTGGCTGTTGTGCAGCATGCTGGGGATAGAGCAGTGAGCAAAATGAAAGTTTCTGTAGTCACGGAACTTAGGTTCTAGTGGAGGAAGGAGTTAATCAAAAAAATAGTTAAGTAAGAGATAAAGTATGCTAGATGGTGAGAAGCTCCCCATGTGGAGAAAATAAAGCAGAATTCAGGATAGGAAGTACCTCCTCTCCCTGTAAAATCACGTGAACATGACTGCTCCTCTCTCAGAGTGAGACAGTTGTGTAGTTTTGGCATCTCGGATGGGCCTTCACTGCCATTGGTTATCTGATTTCCCAAAATACACTATAGTCAGCTCATGGGAAAAAAAGAGAGTTGTCCATTAATTTTCACAGTGGTTGCATTTCTTGACAGTTAATGTGTATTAAAACCCATCATAATATTCTATCTATAAACCTGAGTTAGAGTCTAGGTAGGTTTTTCACCCATGTGGCTATCTGGTGTGGATATTTGAAAGTCATGACATGAGACAAGTCTTCATTGTTGGGGACTGTCTCTTGAATTGCAGGACACCTAGCATCTCTGGTCTTCCTTACTAAATACTATTATTATTCGTCCCAAAAACGAAATTTTTGAAATTTAGAAATTATTCGTCCCTAAATTTGTAAAGTTTCTTTAGAAGTTGGTTCTGTCCCTTTTGCGAACCATTGACTTAGGGGAGAGAAGAGGGAGCGAGAAGACGGATGGATCCTTGAATGAACATGACATTAAGAATTTATTAGAGGTAGAGGACTAGGGGAAGGAAACTGAGATTGTTAGCCAGTGGGTGGGAGAAAAATCCAGAAAGTAATGTCTCAGAAGGCAAGAGAGGAAGTTTCTAGAAAGAGGAAATCCTCAACTGTCAAATGGCACTGAGAGGTCAAGTAAGGGGACAGAGAAATCACTGGATTGGACAACATAAGGATGTTAAGGGTCCTGGCTTGAGGAGTGTCAAAGACGGAAGCCCATACTGTAGTGATTTAGAGGGTTATAGTACATGGGAGTAAGGAAGTAGGAGAGGCGTGAATAGGCAATTGTTTCAGGAAATATGGCTGTGAAGGGAGAGAAGAAATAGTGTGTTATTTGGGGGGGAGTATGCAGTTTTTAGTACTTAAAAAAAAATAAGGTGGAAGATATTAGAACATGTTTGTGTGCTAATAGGAATAATCCAGCAGAAAGGGAAAGATTAATGCATGAAAAAGGGGATAATGAAGGATTACAATATAATAAAGGGATAAATTTTGTGATATGGGATAAAGGGATAAATATGTGATAAATAAAGGGATAAAATAAAAAATAAAGGGATAAAAAATAAAGGGATAAATTATGTGATATGAAAGATTTCTGTCTTTGTGCTGGGCTTGAAAGATGGTGCCATTTCCATAGGCAGAGAGGAAAAGGGGGCATTTTTTGGATGAAGAGGATAAATGATAAAAGCAAAAGGAGGGAATATAGCACATGTAATTGAAGGGAGGGTTCTTGTTAAATAGAAGTGGGAAGTAAAATTTGGCTGGGTAGAGAGGATGCGGATTACTAAGTGGTCTGAAAACGATGGGGAGAAGTCTGTACAGCAGATGCTCTCTTAACCAGTTTCTATTAACTGCCTCATTACAGTGCCCAGTGCTCTGCATTTCTGCCATAAACACATTCTTGAATACCCCATACCGTTAGATTATACTCCAGTGTGCCTGCTTCTCCCATCAGTTGGCTGATATGCTTTACCAAGAGGCAGTTGCGTTTATTCCCTAACCTATTTATGCCAACACTATTTGTTATTGTTATTTATTTAAATGTTATACAAATCAGTGAAATAAGTGGGATAATGAAGTTGATAATGCTGTGTAAAGCATTATGGATACAGTTGCTAAAAATTGCTCTTGAATTAGATGAAGATTGTAAAAACTCTAGGATTCTCTATCCATAGTTATTTTACCAGTGATTTTAAGTTTTACCACATTTTAAAGAAACCCAGACTGACAAACACAGATGATATGTTATGAGAGACTGGCAAACACAGATGATATGTTTTGGTTTATGCAAAAAAGATGACACAGAACTGTCAACGGTGGACCCTTACTCAAAGAAGAGGCTTCAGTCTTACGATAAAAGATAGAGGAATGAATATTTATTTATATGTTTTATTTGAAAATGTTTACTGTTTGTATCATTTTTAATGATTATCTGATCTAACCAGATTATTTGATTGACTAATCAGATATTGGTCCTGATTGCGTTGGGGTTGAGGGAATTTCTACTATATATGATGTGAGGAGTTTAGGAAGCCAGTGAAGACCAAGTAGTACTTAAGGATGATTATTGTGGGAATCTCCAGGATGAATAGGATGGGATTCTGTACCAGGGGAGTATTAATCAAAATATATCCCAATATTAATGTGCATGTTACAAACTGTTCCGCTAAACTACATTATCATTTTGTGTTTATCCAGGAGCCTTTGAGGGAACAGGGAGAGGAAAGGAAATTAATATTTAATGAGCATTTTCTACCAGACATTTTGCTAAGTCTCTACATACATTATCCTGTTTAATGCTCACAGCAACTCCCCTTTTCAGAGGAGGAAGCAGCTTTAAATAACAGGTTAAATAACTTTCTCAAGGTAATTTAGCTAATGAGTGGGGAAAGAGAAAGCGTTTACCTTACTAGGGAATCTTGTTAAAATCCCTGATGTTCTTTAACTAAATTGTAAGACATTCATTTAATTGCTGAGTAATAAAATCTCCTTCGAATTAAATAAGGCCAAATGAACTCTGATTCTTCTTTAGTAGAAGGGGAATCACCACAATGTTGGCAAAACATACACTCTAGCCTTTTTCTTCTTCTAAAATCTTGTCTTTTGCTTGTTTGTTTAGTATAGTGTGGGGACTATCAGATTTTTACTATATCTAGAATGGACAGTTTACCAAAAAAAAAAAAAATCACAGTATAGCACTACATTATAATGGGACAAAACTGAAGAGGGCTCTGAAATCATAGCTTAAGAAATGATATGCTGTTTTTGGCAGTTGAGCCAAACTCCTTAAGTACATTTGGCTTTTGAATGGTTTTGAATGCTTTTATGAATCCTAACGACATTTTACTTCAAATAAAGCAGTTTTTAGGTAAATTAAACAATAAGTATTTCTTCGATATTTTGAATATTGAAATGTAATGAAAGCTAGATAAGTAAGATTTCTTAAGTATGAGCAGATTTCTTCCCAGGTTTCTTTTTCCTTGTTTCATTTCTTTAACATTTGTGATTTAAAAGTAAAAAAAAAAAAAAATTGTGCAAGTAATACATTTGGCCCTTCGTATCCCTGGGTTCCACTTCCTCGGATTCAACCAACTGCAGGTAGGAAATATTTGGAAAAAAATTCCAGAAAGTTCCAAAAAGCAAAACTGGAATTTGTTGTGTGTGATTGCTGTTTACATAGTATTCACATGGTATTTACAACTATTTACATAGCATTTACATTGTGTTAGGTACTAAAGAGATGATTTAAAGTGTATGGGAGGTTGTGCATAGGTTATGTGCAGGTACTGTGCCATTTTATATGAGGGACTTGAGCATCCACAGATTTGGGTATCTGTGGGATGGGGGGATGGGTGGGAGGAGTCCTGGAACCAATACCCGTGGGTACTGAGGGATGACCGTACATGAATAGCTCCTGTTAGAAAAGATTCAAATATTCAAGTAAAACTTGAAAGCCCCTTCTTACTTACAACAGTATACTGTGTTGTCTACACCCTTATCAGTCCCTTCAGAGATAATTGCTGTCACTTCTTTGGCATGTATTCATCTACTCCTTCTCCTTGGCTTTAAAAACAAAAACAAAAACTTTTACATATCATATTTTTAAAAACAAATGTAATCATACTTTTTCTATTCTACTACTTGGTTTTTTCAGTTATTATGCCATTGACATCATCCCCTGACAGTACATGTAATCAACTCCATTCTTTAGTAGGGAGCATGTGATTTATTTAGTCATTTTCTTGTTGTCACTAGGTTTTTGTATATCTTTTGGGAAGGGGCCATATGTGAAAGTACTTCAGGAGAAATTCCCTGCAGTGAATCCAGAATTTTATAACTGAATCAAAACAGTTTTTGCCATTTGAATTTTATTTTAATTTTTGATGTTTTTGAATTTTAAATAATCCATTTAAAAAATAGGTAATATATGTGCATGGCTCAAAATCCAAAATGTACAGAATGAGTCAGCCTCTCATGGCCTTTCCTTTAACCGATCTGTCTTGTTTCGTTTAGTGGCCACTGTTAACATTTGTTGTATATCCTTCCAGAAACAATCTGTGCATATATAGGCACATATCATATGCCTTATAACATTTTACCATTTTTTTTCCTCCACAAAGAATGCCGTACACACTGCTCTGCAGTAGAGGGATGTATCTTGGACATTGTTCCATACTAGTGCACGGAGAACTGCTTCTGTCTTCTGTATAGCACTGCATTGTGTGGCTTTCCCATACTTAATTTAGCCAGTTCCTGATTGATGGACTTCTAGGTTATTTCCAATCTTTTGCTACTATAATGCTGCTTATATATGTCATTGTGCACCTATGTATGAATTTAAAGTGTATAGGCATTTAAAATTTTGATAAGTGTTGTCAGACTGCACTTTGTGAAGATTGTTCTAATTTGCATTCACAGCAACAGAGTATGAGAGTGCCTCATTCACACTGTGTTTTCAAACTTTTTGATCTTTGCCAACCTGAGTAGTAAAAATGTCGGTTTAGTTTGATTTCTCTTAGTATGAATGAGGTTTTCAGCTCTTGATATACTTAAAAGACATCTATATTTCCATTTCTTTGAATTTCCTTTTTTTGGTTGGTTTGTTGATCTTTTTCTTATTGCTTTGTAGGAACTTGTTAGAAATTGAAGAAATTAGCTGTTTGTGACATATTTGGCAAATCCTTTTTCTCACTTTCTTATTTATCTTTGACTTTATCATATTCCTTACCATGCAAGAACTCATTATTTTTATGTAATTTCTTAAACCTTTTCAACCCTCTGACCAAACTGCCTAGGTACCAAATGGTTGGTATCATTCCTTGATAATTCAAATTGCATGATAAAATAACTAGAAAAATATACAGAAGATAATAACTATAGGTTTGGGTATTTTGCTTTTAGAACATTTTCTGGACTGATTAAACATTAATATCTACAAGTATTATAATACCAATAGTAGGGTTGTAGGTCAAGAAGGAAAGGAGATTTCATAGATTATCTGATTAAACCAGCATTTCCTAAGTATCTACAACATGCAAAACTCTTTACTGGGTATCGGGATAAACCTTTAATGAATTTTGAGGTTAGAAAAGATACTTAATGGTGATAACTGATAGAATTAGGGAAGAGCTTAGAGAGATCAAGTTTAGGAAAGGTGAAACAATCTAGGAAGTAGTTTCTTAACTGTTTTGCTCTTAAGCTTCCTGACCGCTTCTCAAGTCCAGCCTGAGGTTTCACAATCTCCATTCTTTCTTAGAAGCAAGTCCCAGGGATTTAGCCTCCTTTCTGCCTTCTTCCTTTTCTTCTTATTTACTTTTGCATTTTGATTTAGTATCTGCCAAGACTGGCTATGAAACAGGGTAGTCTCCCCATTCCAACCCCTTTTATTGTCCCTGAAGATAGAAACATAAAACCCTTAATGACCATAGTTTATTGCTGATCACTGTGTATGCACAGGTAAGGATTTAAAAAGTAACAAATACTGAGGAAGTGAGAAAATATGAGGATATGTTACTAAGTTCTTATAATAATGGGCTGTAGTTCTGGATTCCCTTGATGAGATGGTAAGAGTCAGTTGTCCTTTCTACCTTCTGATTGTATTTTGCTGGTCCTCCACCCTTAAGACTTTCCCCTTTTGTCTGAGCTCCTGTTTAGTGAAGACCATGTGATTACTTTCTCCACACTGACATAATGGTCTGATTTTAATTTCCCTGTAGAGCTAGTCAGGCAGAACAGTGGGTGATCCCTTGTTCCAGGTGTAGTCTATAAACTTGCCTGGACCCATCCATACTTTCTTGCCTTTTGTCTCAGGGGATAGTTGTCTTTTATCCCCTTCATGGTTAATCCTCCTATTGTTTAGCTGATGTTAAATTTTAATTTTATTCACATTTTTAATATTTTTATTTGAACTGTTCTTACTTGTTTTTAGGTAAAATTTGGTAATACCACCTTTAAAACAGATGTGTATCTCAAGTCCCTCAACCCTCAGTGGAACTCAGAATGGTTTAAATTTGAGGTAAGTTTTTAAATGTCAGCATTTTTGCGGTGACCCTTTTTTTCGCAGGAATGATTGGACTACGTTTTATTTCAGGTATAGTAGTTTTCCTACACCATAAAAATATTTCCTAAGAATATTGAGTTTTCAAAAAATTATGTTACAGTTCAGAAAATATCATATATGAATAGGAGAACCCAGATTAAAAAGGTATTATATTATTATATAGTAATTTTCTCTGGATTTTAGCGTATACCAAAAATCACTTAAGAATAATGTACAGATTAAACATCTTTTTGAATTGAGATAAAAATACGTATCATAAATATTGCCATTTTAGCCATTTTTAAGTGTACAGTACAGTAGCATTAATTGCATTCACATACATACAATGTTGTGCAACCATCACTACTATTTCCAAAATTTTTTCATCACTCCAAAGAGAAAATACTCATTCAGCAATGACTCCCCATGCCCTCCTCTCTCCAGCCCCTCGTAACCTCTAATCTACTTTCTGACTCTGAATTTGCCTATATAAGTATTTCATATAAGTAGAATCATAAGTATTTGTTCTCTTGTGTATGGCGTGTTTCACTTAGCATAATGTTTTCAAGGTTCATCCATGTTGTGTAGCATGTATCAGAATTTCATTCCTTTTTATGGCTGAATAATAGTCCATTGTATGAATATGCCATATTTTGTTTATCCTCTATCTGTTGATGCACACTTGGGTTTGTTTCTGCCTTTTGGCTATGGTGAATAATGCTGCAGTGAACTTTGGTGTACCAGTATCTGTTTGACTCCCTGTCTTCAGTTCTTTTGGGTCTATACCTAGAAGTGGAATGGCTGAGTCACGCGGTAATTTCTGTGTTAAGCTTTTTAAGGAACTGCCAAACTTTTCCACAGTGGTTGCATCATCTTACATTCCTACCAGCATGTGTGAGAGTTTTGGTTTTTCCATATCCTTGTCAATACTTGTTATTTTATTTTATTTTATTTTTAAAATGTAAGCCATCCTAGTAGGTCTGAAGTGGTATTCACAGTATAATTTTAATGTGTATTTTTATTATGAATGAGGTGAGTTTGATTTCCTATGGCTAAGGACCATCTGCATTCTTTTACTTTGAACTGTCTCATATTTAAACGACCTGAAGAAGGTATTTAGGTTTCGGAGGTTCACTTCACCAGACTTGATGACCAGTTTAATACAAAGAATGTAGATGTGAGGTGTTATCTAATTGGTTTTGATTTGCATTTCCCTAATGACTAATCTCTCTACCTTTGCTTAGAGATAAATCTATAAGATTTCTTTTCCTGGAAATAAGTAATCTTTTACATTTGGTATATGTATACATTTATGGTAATGAAGATTTTTAAATTATAAGATTTAATTTTTAAGATATACTTTTTTAGGTGGATGATGAAGATTTACAAGATGAACCTCTCCAGATCACAGTTCTTGACCATGATACATATAGTGCAAATGATGCCATTGGTAAAGTGTACATTGACATTGATCCTTTACTCTACAGTGAGGCTGCAACAGTCATCTCAGGATGGTTTCCAATTTATGATACCATTCATGGTAAGCAATACATTTTAAGAAAATAAGTCACAGTCTTTTAATTTATCCTTAAAGACTTTCGTGTTGTGCCTGGTATTTTTAAAATACATATCTTCAAAAGATGTCTTCTCTTTTAATAGACATGTGGTAGTCTGTATTGTTGGTAGAATTGTAACTTTTCTGACCATAATTTGAAATAATGCCTGCTAAATTTGTACAATATAGTAAGCAAATGTATCATGTGAAAATCATCTAATATTGCTACTCTGTTTCTAAAACACATTTTAAAATGAATAATCTTGAAACTTTTCTACTTAAAAATTCTTGAAAGGAAAAAAATTCTTCAAAGGCTTTTTGTTGCCTAAAGCAAAGTTCTCAAAGTATGGTCTTGGGACATCTGTGGGTCCATGAGATACTTTCACAGGCTCTGTGAAGTGAGATGAGAACTGTTTTCAGGATAATACTTATATGACATTTGCCATTTTTAGTCTCACTTTCTTACAAGTTGTACAATGGAGTTTTCAGAGGCTTTATGATGTATGATGTTACCACACATTGAATGTAGAGCAGAAATTAGAATCTAACTATTTCATTAAGCTACACACTATAGAGATTGGCAAAAATGTAATGTAATGCCACTCTTATCACTAAAATTTCTTTTGTTTTTCAAAATAGTTATTTTTATAAAAGTGTTTATTTTGACATAAATCGATTTACTGCTACTTTAAATGAAGTAATAAGTAAATATTTGTCTAAATTCTCAATTTAAATTTATAATATGGTAAATACTGAAGGTTTTGACCCGCACAGACAAAGATTCTTTGAGATCTTCAGTAATTTTTGAGATTGTAGAAGGGTCCTGCAATCAGAAAGTCTGAGAACCACTAGCCTAAAAATATGTCATCTCTTTAAAATGGCAGAGGGACCATTATGGGCATAAGGAACTGGCAGATGCTTCTGCCTACAGTCTTGCATTTTTCTGTCTATTTTACATTTTTGACCTGGCAATTACATTGATAGTAGTTTATTATAAGAAGATAAGATGTTTGATGAGATTTATGTGTATTGTAACATTCATATTCTATATTATTCATTGATGTTTAAAATGGTAAAATAAATTGGAGAACAGGATTTACTTAAATAAATTAGAGCATCTATAGAATGAAAATAATTAGGAAACAAAGTTAGCATTGCTGTTATGATTGATACATTATTTTTAAATCATTATTTGCCTGATTATTTAATTATACTTTATTTTCTTAAGGTAGAAACTTGTTTTTCCTTTTGAAATTATAGGTATCCGTGGGGAAATCAATGTAGTTGTCAAAGTAGACCTCTTCAATGATTTAAATCGATTTAGGCAGTCGTCATGTGGAATCAAATTCTTTTGCAGTAAGTAAATATATTTTATTACTCATTTGACAGGAAATTTAATAATTGTTAAATATGAGAAATCAAATTAATGTTTCAGAAGTCTAATGGAAAACGTATTATACCTTGGTCTTAATGCCAGAGAGAAAATTGTGAATTTTTCAGAAGTAATTACTGTAGCTCTGGGAACTGTTTATCTGATTTTAAAGTAAATGATATCTAATTTTTCACAAGTTCATAGAAAGTTTTTTTAGAAAAATCCAGTGGGGCATGTGTGTGCATGCGGTCATCATGACAGTGACACTGTGGCCCACGGGGAGGCTGCCTCTGGCTGTTCCCCACATCCTCCCTTCTCTAGTCTCTGTGCCAGCCTCTGCCCACAAGAGTGTGATTAGAAGGAATCACATTAATCATTGCTGGTTACAGTCAGTTAACTCCAGTAGAAAGGGTAACAGGTGAAGATTTTTGGATCTTTTTCAGAATTTTTAAAGAAGAATCCATATATTAATGAGACAGTATTTACATAAACCTTATGTTTAGTGATATTGAGTCTGAGGTGGAGAATTAATTGTTAAAGCACTACATAAGATTACAGCTCTGAAATACTTAAGAATGACTGGAAACAAGATTGAAAATAAAGGTGGAATGTTTTTTCCTGCAATGCAGCAATTTAATTCATCCTTAGAGAAATCAGATATGGGAATGCAAAGTGTGCATTTGGGGGTGAGCTGTGCATTTGCTACCGTCCTAACTCAAAACCCAGCAATTAAGGGAGTAAACCCAAACGGACCTACACAGAAAGAGTCCACAATTCATTCAGGCCACATGTTGAAAGAAAATGACTGCATTGTTAAACTAGGTATGTGTCTGCATAATATAAAACATTGTGATATGAAACAGATGATACACTGTATCTGAACAGTAGCCTATGCTACTTTGATGTCAGCGGGTTGTCAGAGGTTAGCGACAACATAGGGGGAGAGGACTTGTCACACTTTCTCAGCCAATGAAAACAAATCCCATTAATGTCTACATTTGGGAAACAAATTTGATGAGGCTACACGTGTGGCATATTCAGACTTAATTCAAATGGGCTCTTCAAAACCAGGCCATACAGACGTGGAGCCATTTGTGGTGGATGGACGTGTATATCTTGCAGAAGTCTCAAATGGCTTTAAAAAGCAGAATTATTTAAAAAGCATAATTACTGGACACTAATTTATAGAGAAGATTGCAAGCTAATCATCTAACGTAGATTTTACTCTTGTAGCAGTAGGTCAACAAAGGTTAAAATAATTTTCACGTATTTGTCTTACTTTATAAAGGTTAATATTTTATTGCCCATTACAGTTCTTTCAAAAGTTAGAACAAATTACTTTTGTCAAACGTGTAAAAGATCTGACTATAATTAAGCTTTGAATAACTGTCAAAAAAAGAAAAAGCCAGTGGCATTTTATGCTGGTATAGGATGCTGAAAGATAGGAGTGGAGCACTAGAGGCGGCACTGTGGTACTATCCATAGTGACATAAGCATCTACAGGTATGGAGCCCTGCGGATGCCATGAAATATGGGTCACAATTAAACAGATCTGGGCAATTCATAGCCAGCCTGGACTAATAGGGTTGAAAACTCCTATGTAGTGGAGTTAGTTTCAAGGCATGCATATAGTTTGGTATAGATGTTCTCACATTCTCCCCTTTTTAATAAATCCTGTGACGTTTGTTGTTCTATGTATTGAATGAGTCTATTAAGTAGTATAGTGACTACTGAACCAATTGGCCTTATAACCATGGATTATTAGAAACTACAGGCCTGTGTGACTTCTCAGATTATGTCAGAAAGGTAATGGCTTGATTTTTAAGGCTGCAGTATGTGGTGTGCAGAACTTTTTCAAAGGGCTTCCAATGATTAGAGTGTTTTGGTATTCATTATCTGCTTTCTGATTTTTTTATATAATATCAGCTAGCTCACTTTAATTTTGACTTTTTTACACTTCGTATTGAACGCTATTTAAGATGGTCTGTAGCTATTTTCTAAATTATAAAAATACAGTTTATATCTTACTGTGCTTACTTGAGAAAGGCAAGAGGCCTCATGAAGGAAAATGATTATTTCTAAGAATAAAATGGAACTTAGAAGACTGTTTGATTGAAAGTATTATTATGATTGCGTTGAGGTTATCACAGTAAAAGATGTTCTTGTACTATGTATCCAGAAGGTAAGAACTTAGTTGTACATTTTTAAAAAGTTAAATTTAGCCTTGTGATAAAGAGAAGCATAATAGATAATTTTTTTTAACAGCGACATCTATTCCAAAGTGCTATAGAGCTGTAATAATTCATGGATTTGTAGAAGAACTTGTGGTCAACGAAGACCCAGAATATCAATGGATTGATCGAATTCGCACACCAAGGGCATCAAACGAGGCCAGACAGAGACTCATTTCTTTAATGTCAGGTATTTAAAAAAAAAAAAAAAAAACTTCATGGCTGATTGACTTAATCCTCCAAAATTCTTCACTTCCTTTTGACATGCTACTAAAACTTTACAATGAAGACTATGAATTGTTAACTGACTGATTCCCTATCCCTGGCCCCGTCCTCCTGAACACATGTGCATTGCCATCTTATAACAAGACAAAATCTGAATCAGAAGCTTATAGTTACTTCTTAACTAGGTAGTAAAAGGAAATTGGGCTTATGAAGTGGCATGGTAGAAAATGCCCTGAACAAGGAGTAGGAAACTGAGTTCTAGTTTTCCTCCTTGGAGTGTTTATTTGTTGTCAGAGCTTAGGTAATCTCTCTAAGGTGTTTTGTTTAAATGTTGCCTTTTCATAGTCCTTTTCTGACAACTTGTACCTCCTTTTACCCCTACTCCCCCGCCACTCTTACCCCATTACTTTTCTTTATTTTCCTTTGAAGAACTTATTTCCATCTAAAGTTTGTATTTATTATGTACATATGTGTGAGTGTATATATACACTCACGCATACATACATACACACACACACACTCACACAGATATATCAGATAATAAATACATTATATTTAATAAGTACAAATGTTTATAATAAATTTATGTATTTAAATAGAAAATAGAAATATATTTATACTTATATTAACATGTTAATTATATTTAATATTTATAAATACATACAAATGTTATATTTAACATAATGTTACACTTAATATATTAAATAATCTATGATTTTCTGGACTCTTTCCTATTACCACCATGTCCAGCTTTGTATTATGCAACATGCAGATAAGAGGCCGACTGTGTTTTCTTCCTTTTTTCGTAGGTGAACTGCAGAGGAAGATTGGCTTGAAAGTACTTGAAATGAGAGGAAATGCAGTTGTTGGGTACTTACAGTGCTTTGATCTGGAAGGCGAATCTGGGTTAGTGGTACGAGCCATAGGAACAGCGTGTACACTGGATAAATTAAGTAGCCCAGCAGCATTCCTTCCTGCATGTAATTCCCCGTCCAAAGAAATGAAGGAGTAAGTATGAATCGATGAATTGTTCTTATGGAGCTTTTTATCTTTTGTCTACATATTTTCATTTGATTTGAAAAATTTTTTTTTTTTTTTTTTTTTTGTGGTACGCGGGCCTCTCACTGTTGTGGCCTCTCCCGCTGTGGAGCACAGGCTCCGGACGCGCAGGCTCAGCGGCCATGGCTTATGGGCCCAGCCGCTCTGCGGCATGTGGGATCTTCCCAGACCAGGGCACGAACCTGTGTCCCCTGCATCGGCAGGCGGACTCTCAACCACTGTGCCACCAGGGAAGCCCTGATTTGAAACATTTTAGTAGAGTTGTTCAACATACATTTTTTCCTGCAGCAGTTTTCTTATCAGAGATGACTATCAAAATTTGAAGCTTAAAACTATTTAGATATTCCTAATATTTTATTTATACTGTCATGAAATTCAAATTAAGTAATATAAAATTAAACTTGTTCCACATCTTTAGACACTGTATATCTAAAGCTTATGCATTCTGAAGAATTTTACTTGTTGTCTGGGGAATGCTTAATACCCTATATGTGATAATCCAATTATGCCTATCATTAGCAACATAGTATAGAAAGCAGGAAAGATTGACCTGTGCAGGGGTCTCAAACTCCAGTGTCTACAGAGGCCAAGTAGTTTATATAAATAAAATAATTGGGTATAATGGAGAATACTGGGGACTGCATAAAGCAGATGTTGGCAGACTTTTTCTGTAAAAGGCCAGATAGTTAATATTTCAAGCACTGGCCATATAGTTTTTATGTTTGTTTACCCAAAAAAAAAAAAAGAAGTTTGCCAATCTTGATCTAAAGGAATTTAAACTCTTACATTTTTTTAAAAAAGTATTTGTGATCCAACAGAACATTTCTTTTGGCTCCATTTGGCTAATGTGTCATCGTTTGTGCCTAAGGCAGAGATTCTCAACATGGTGTTGGTGGTGCTATCAACAAAGAATGCTTGAAATGAAAATTTTCTGTCGTAATTCTTGGGGTGAGCAGGATGATTCTATTGGGGACCAGAAATGCTGACTGTCCCACACAGCTAGGGACAACTCTGTACAACAAAGACTTGTTCCATACTAAATGCCAATGGTACTTCCATTGAGAACCATTGCTCTAGAGATTCTTCTAGATCAAGGGTCAACAAACTTCTTTGGTAAATTACCGGAATGGAAATAGCAAGGACTCAACTCTGCAGATGTTGCATGAAAGCAGCCGTCAATAGTATGCAAATAAATGAGTGTGTCTTTGTTCCAATAAAACTTAATTATTTTCGAATCAGATGGCAGGATGGATTTTGGCCTGTACTGTATATAGTGTGCCGACCTCTGTCTTTTATCATCAGGAGGTCAGAGTTCTTCTGTAGTCAGAAAACCCAAAATGTTTCCCAGTTCAGCAGTAGTCAAGAGAGGTTGCCTAGAAAGCAATCACAATTTTTTTTTTCAAACAGTCTATGTAAAAGTGAGATTCTTTATCAACTTTTTCTTTTTGTTTAATTGTTCCTTTCTGCTGGCCTTTAGTTATTTGGGTTAAATTTTAGTCACAAGAGGGAGCACAGTATTACATATATTTTCTAATTTTATTTGGAAATATATTGATAAGTGAAATGTTTTAAATGATTTATTGAGTGAATTTGCTTTATCTTCCATTTAAAATCTGTCTTAAAAAAGATATGAACTGCCTTCTGCTACAGGTAAAGTCAGATTGCAGGTATAACTTTTTGAGGGATTTAGGGTTTTTTTCTCTTTCCGTAGCAAATTTAAGTAAAGAGCTGGGTCCCTCTTCCTTCTGCCACCCTCCAGCTTTATCTGTACTGCCTGAAGGGGCCTGGCCTTTGCAATTGTGATGTCTGAAGTTTTCCTCTTTTCACTGAATTACTTAGTGGAAAGAAAGCTGCAGTACCTGTTGGTGCCTTAAAGTGACATATGGATGGTAGGGGAATACATTTCGCCTTCATTCAGGAAGGCGAACATTAATGTAAATCTGAGCTTGTCTAAGTTTTCTTTTTCTAATTTTTTTGTAGCCATTTGCCTTAAATTGTCAGCTAATCACTCCATGAAGAATTTAAGTGGCTTCATTAAGATTTCCTAATGGCATATTACTGCATAAGTCATGTTATTTAAAAAAACAAAAACAAAACCTCAGGCTGCTTTATTTCAACCAGCTTCTTTGTATTTTTGTTAATGAATCAGTTTGGGCACTAGTTTAAAATTGTTTTATGAGTCACCTGATTATAATTATTTTGGTTTTTAATTTTAACATTGTTGATTCTAGACAGGGATTTGATAAGGTAGTTTGGATTATGTTCCTGCCTGAATAGATTTAATGTTAGAAATACCACTAGGGTATTCTTGTAAGGCAACCTTTCATGCAAGGAGATTGATAAGAATTAGGACTCAAAGAATACATTATGGTGATGCTCTCTCCATTGTACTTGGATTTTAATTTGATGTCATAATTTGAACACTTAATGATGTTCATTTTATTTTACTTTTATTAATGGTGTGTTCTGCTCCATCAGTTTGTGTTTTCCTTTTAGATATTTAGTGTATTATGGAGTATAAAGCTCTTTGGTGTTTCCTAGCTGAACTATCTTGATGGTAGAAAGTGCATTTAAATATGGTTTATTGATTCTCTAATTTAAAAAAAAAAGTACTTTCTAGGAGACATTAGTCATAGTTTCTCCTCTGTACGGCACCGATTCTTAGACTTTTTAACTCCACTAGCCACTTACTTCAACAGAGAAAGAAAAAACAAAAATAAAACCTCACCCAGTTGCTTGTGTAGAAATTAGTCACCAGTGAGATATTTGATTTTTACCAGTTAAACACTTTAAAAAATTAAATTAGCAACAAAAGCAGAAACATTTGTCCTATAGTAAAAGCAGTGATATTTTCAGAAAGTAGATGGTCTTTAAAAGACCATTATTGCCAGTTAACGAAAACTCATGTTTGGATCTTGATAAATTGTGATTATTGGGAATGTTCACAGGACAGCGGAAAAGGAAAAAAGGCCAGGAAAAGTTGGGCTCTCGATTACTTTTAATTTGAATTCTAAAAAATGGGAGTATGGTAGTTTTTCAGAGTGTAGTGACTTAATTCATTTCCCCTCATTGTGCATAAGGGAAGGCATTGCACAATGAAATAGTTGCTAATATGAAGTCTAGGATTCTTCATTATATAATATACCTTTTTCCCCATCCACTATAACTATGCTCTTTCGGCTAAATTTCTTTGTGAAAATTTAAGTGCCATAGATGTATGTTTCTGGTCTAAGTGTATCTGGTCTAAGTATCCTTTACATGTGCATAGATGTGATCTATTGCAGGATATTAGTTGATATCTTACACAATTTCAATTTAGAATGTAGTTTAACTAAATTCTGTTTAAGTTTAATAAGCTATTCTGTTTGAAAGCTACACAAAAGTCATTATATTGCTTAATTAATGTTTTTTTTTTTAAAGCGGTGTCCCTTTGCTTTGTTTTGTTCCCAGTGTAACCTGGTTTTAAGCTATATACTTGGAGTGCTGAAATATGGAATAATTGGATCTATTTATATTAATTCAATTCACTCATTTCTCTTTATGCTGTCATTTTCATATTCTTATATAACTCTGTCTTGATATGCTAGACAGAAACAGTTTTGTTAGTTAAACTTCCTTTGTAGAAAAATATATCAGCAGTTATTCATATCTCAGTTTCAAAGTAGTGTAAGAACATCATATTTGGCTTTTCATTTTTATGTGTGTTTTCTTCCTGAAATATTGTTTAGTAAGCTCTGTGGTGATCAAAATAATAGCAAACATTTTAAAGTAACTGAAAATCCAAATTTTAATCTTTTTCTTATTTAATTCCACTGGCAGTTCTGCTTGCTATTTTTCTTATTCACATTCCTAATTTATTAATCTGATTCTTTGTAACTATTTCTTAACAAATTAATATTTAGCTCTTCTTTTTTATCTCAACTTGTTTTGTGCATGCTAGGGATTAAAAAATAATTCCTGTCCCCTAACTACAAGCTCCTTTGAAATTATTTTAACATAACTTTGCTATCTCTTGTATGTATTGTTTTCTTTTCTTCCACTTTGACCACAAATTCCCTCAGGTCTCCGCTGGTTCATCCTCCAAGCCATGGATGCCGCTCGACTCACAACAGCCCAATTCATACTGCTACTGGCTCACGACTTACTCAGAACTTCTCTGTGTCTGTTCCCACTCTCATCTATACTGGTACGAGACTGCTCAGACTCCAGAGCTGGGGAAGCAGGCCACGGGCAGAGTGGCTGCAGAGGGCAGGCAGGCAGGTAGCGTAGGCAGGTACCACAAGTCTTTGCTTCCTCCTTTTCTCACTCGTAGTCCAGTGGCACTGAAGAAATCCTGTATTTAGCCGCCGCAGAGGCTCTAACTACATGGAAGTGAAAGTGTTCTTCCAGCTTCCAAAGTCTCTTCCATAGATCCTCTAAGAACCCTATCTTGTATATGTATACTGTGAGTTTTTAGGAGAATCCTCCAGTATGTATTTTTGCCATTATTTCTGCATTTGGTTAGAAATAAAATTGATGATTGGACTCTAAGTGACATAGCTGCCAAAGCTTCTGATTTGCTTATTTTCTTTATATACAAAACTTGTAACAGTAGGGTCTGTTTCATTCTGTGGAAGAGAGCTGTTGGAAAACAGGTAAGCGACTCTTCTGCATAAAATGCAATGTTTCTGTGTAGCCTATATTCATTTTCCACTCTGCTGTGTTTTTAGCTGTGGCACTCTTGATGCTATAGGATAAGGAAACATGTTTTTCTTTTCAAGATATCTGTGTGTGCAAATATAAAAAATATTGTGAATATTTACACACACCATTTGCAGTCATCATTTTTTCTTTCGTAACTTAAAAAAGCATTGTTTGTTTGAAAATATTTTTATTCATGTATTTATTCTTTTTGTTTATTTCTTCTTTTAATGTTTTTTTACCCCCTTAGTCTGCCATTTCATGCTGTTTTGCTTTTTTACTTGGCTTATTAACTGTTTCAAGGCAGATAATTACTTATCTGGAGAATGATGAATGGTTAAACAGCAATTGGATGTCTTTGGCCTCATACCCAGCTCCACACTTAAGAAATGACTGCTGGCCCTGCCCCAATACTTCCCTGGTGTTTAGATCATGCTGCCTCCGTCAAGTCCTTTGGCACATGATTACTTAATATTTCTCCACCTTCTTCTGGCAGGATTCCCTTCAATGAAGATCCCAATCCCAATACTCACTCATCAGGACCCTCAACCCCTCTGAAAAACCAAACTTATTCCTTTTCACCTTCCAAGTCCTACAGTCGACAGTCCTCTTCTTCTGATACAGATTTGAGTTTGACACCCAAAACTGGTAAGGCACTTCCACTCACTTTTTCTCTTTTTTTTCCAAATATGTTTATGTTCCTTATTAGCTTTCCATCCAAGCCTTTCTTCCTGTTTTTGGCATTTAAGTTAAAAGATAATGTGAATACTGATCATTTTCAGTTACTACAATTAAAATGTGAAAATTTTGTGTAGTTCAGAAGTTATCTTGTTCAGAGAGCGACATTTTGTTGATTTAATCATAGTGTAGATAAGAAGGCCAGAATTCATTTTTGCATGTAGTCATTTTCCATTTCATGCTCAAATTAAGAGGAATAACATCGTAAAGCATTTGGATAGAAGGTAACACTAGTAGCTTGCAATCCAATTCCTCATGCAGTATAAGCATTTTTGAATTCATTGTTTCTATTTTGGAATTTAATTCTAAGATTTTATTAAGAAAAAATCTTACAACTGATTTGGTTATTTTGGAGTACATGTATCTATTTACTAGCTTATTATTTAAAATATTTGGTTTTGCTAGTCTTACTCTCTAGGTTAGAAAATAGCATTTTTGCTTTACTTATTCTTGCATATTTGCCAGGGTATGAAATTTATAATTTTTCCCTCTCCTATTTGTATTTTGTTAATCTCTGAGTTTTTGTGAATATGTTTTATGATAAAAACTGATTAAAAAAATCAAATTAGTTTCTTACTCCTTAAAATAGAATTAGCTTATTTAAGTCATTGAATTATTCTTCTTAAGAAAAATAAAAAATAAATAAAACATTTAAAAGTTAATAGTTTGCAATTTTTGCAAATAGCATTTTTGTCTGGGAGTTTCCTTGCCAGATTGATGAAAACATTTTGCCTAGTTTATTTGCATTATTTTTAATTTGTCATCTTTAATAACTTTATTTTTGTGTTAGACAAGAGATTTAGAAAATGACCCCAGATCTTACGAAAACAATGAAAAGAACCAGCACTACTTCCAAAGTAAAGAAAGGGCATTTTTAAAAATCCTATAGACATAATATCTATTTTTATAAATGTAGTCACAAAATGTAAAGAAGATAATTATTAACACCTAATTCTTTGAAAATAACTGCTTTATTTTTACATGTATAATTATAAATAACAACTTAAAATAATGTGATATTTGATAGTAATGGATGCTTTGGAATATGGCATCTTCACCATATTTGTGTCATAAAAACTGAACCATTGAAATTGTAGTGAACCAGTGAAATTGTGTTTTGTTTTGTTTTTAAATAAAGGCTGAGGTTCTGGCCTTGAAATTCATAACAATGAAAACAATAAAGACCTAGGATAGCATTTGAAGAGTAAGTTTTCTTAAACATATTTTTGAGGCTTTGTCCACTGGTTGTTTATTTGTGTATTCCAGGTCACTTTTCAGTATTTCTTACCTTCCTTTTTTTTTGCCATACTACAGACACATTTTTGAAAGTATTTCCTTGGTCTTTCTGTTTCTTTTTTTTCATTCACCAGAAAAGCCAAGTCTAAAGAAGATTGTGAAGTAATAAATTAACTGAAAGAGACTTCTCTTCCCTTAGCTTTCTAGTAGGCAATCAATTGTACTATCAATGAAAACTTTTTTGCATTTTATTTTCTAGCTCCAAATTTTTAGTTTTTAAAAATTAACTTACAAAAGAGCTATTATTCTCATGTATTTCTACATTTATAAGCTGTCGCTAAATTAATCATTTTGTTTTACTATAACTATTCAATACCTCAATCGCATATTTATAGGATATTAACAATTTTTAGTTGTTTGGCCTTATCATGGGTCCCAAAAATATCTTCGAATACTCCTGAGGAGCATTGCTATTTCTCATGGAGATTTAAAGTGGCAAAATTATGAATGTTCTAAAGTTCCTAGAGCTGTAGTTCAGCATGTATTTCATGATAGATTAGTTGTTTATGATTGATTTATTATAGGTAAATTGGAGAGCCAAAAAAATAGAATAAAGTTAATAAAACTTAGACTGAGAAAGTTGTTTTTCTGTTTGTAGTTAAAGCTATCACCCACCTTCAGATGGGTCTTCAGATGGGTTTTTAAAAAATTTCATATTGATTTAAATATTTTTATAGAGTCTAATTTTTGACATTTTACAAGGTTTTATTTTCATTTTTTTTTCAAGTATTCAACGAGTAGGAGTGGAATTTTAGAATTCTAGTGTTAGGATATTGATGTGACACCTGACTCAAGCCAGTTTTTACTTTTTTTGGTCAGGCTTTTTGCCATGTATGTTTTTTGTGATCCAGAGGGTATTTCTTTGGCTCTTAGGTACTCAAATCTTTGTAAATATAAACAGTACTGTGATAGGATTTGCGTATTTAAAATTTTAGAGGAAAAAGAAAATCATTAATGTACATCTCAAAGATGGACAGAAAGAAGTTAATATATTATTTATTTAAACTTAATGGCGACTATCTGCCTAATGTGGTAGCAAGTGTTGATTTTTTTTGAATGGGTATTCAATTAAAATACTCATAAGTGGTATGTTTTAGTTAATAACATTTGAAGAACTATACTTTTACCACTTTGAATAAGTTTTTATATTTGAGACAACAAATTTCTGGCTTTAAAAAATGTGGTACATTTTAGCTTTACACAGCCTTAAGCAAAAAATGGCAGGAAAGTCAGCTAAAAGTAATTAGAATGGCATAAAATCCTATGTTAGTGATTTAAAAATTTTTAATGAGTGCAGAGTTTGTAAAGGTTTTGTTGAATTTTAGACTCTGCCTTTTATTTATATTATGTTGAATAGATGATCTTGCTGATGACTTCATATGCTTACTTGATTTGTGTATGCATTTTACAGTTCATTTCTACTGTTATGTTTTGCTTCATCATTGCTTTCCTTATCCTGCATTTTCTGGTCATCTTCTGAATCTGCAACTTTTCTCTGCTACTTTCCTCCACAGCACCTTACCCACAGGGGGCTAGGATTTACCTGTGTCCCAGCTCCCCCTCTCTCTCTTGTGGTTCCCTTCATCTTAAAAAGTCCTGTCTTCTCCTCTCGGAATCTAGCCTTCCCCCTCATCCTTCTAGCCTTGTCAGCCCAGTTCTGAGGAAAAGTGTTTCTTTCAGTGAAGAGCTGTTCCTGGCTGCTTCTGGTAGGATCATATTATGTCAGCTTTTTAATCCCTTTATTTTAAATCATCTTTGAAAAAAATTAATTATTTCATACCATATAGAAGTATTGGGTATTTTACACAGCATGTACTCTTATTTTTCTTATTGGCAGGCAGTTTAATGGTTAGAATTATTATGAGGACATGATTGAGGATTACTTGATGGATAATTATGAATATTCTGCTAAAAGAATTTTATGTATTAAAAATTATATGTCTAAGGACACGTAGATCTGCATATTTCCAATAATTTTTAGATTCTCATTACCAGAGTTTCTGTTTTAGATGCTTTACTTTCTTTCCCTTCACACCAACTCCATTCATGTTGGACCTATACCATCATGTTGCTAAACCATATAGTTACATTAGTAAATTATTCTGTTTGAATCAGTTTAAGTCTCATTTTGGTGATATTCTTTCATTATCCATTTTTTTTCTGTCCATTGCATTAATTTTCAAGTTATTCTGCTCTATTTTCTGATATTTCATTTATCTCTACAAAATTACGTTTTATTTTATGGTTTTCAATATGCTTCATATAAAAATCTTAGTTTCATTTCTGTGTTTAGTATTGTATAGTCTCTAAAAATTACACTTTAGGTTACTACAAGAAAAATACATTTCTTTTTTATTTTTAAAGAACAGAATGGGACTATACACATGCTAACTTTTGTTTCCTTATCCAAGAACAGCTAAAAATGTAAAAGTAAATTAGTTCCTTTTTTAAGTCATCGTACATAGTAAATCTGCCTGCATGTATCTTCAGTTTTAAAAGGTGGGACTAAACTATAAACTCTAGTTTGTAGAGTACTGGCTTCTCACCTGTCCCCTGCTTTCTATAATTCTTTGACCATAATTGGTCTATTAGTATTATCAAAAGAATAAACTAAGATAGGGAAAGAAATTTAAAATTAAGCCTTTAAAAAAATACATCTAAGAGCTTGGGAAATGTAATTCTTTCATCCATGACTGTGTACATTTGTGAGGTGTCTATTATATGCCTCTGGTTTTTTAAAAAAACTCTTTACGTTAATTTTTGCAAACGAGTGTTGAAAACTATGATATGACTATTAATACTGTTTTGTCATGAATGTTATGTTTAGGAATGGGAAATTATCAGAAAATAGATGTGACTATATTTCAGAATTGCCTGAAATTATTCATGCTCTTTAGAGAATTTTAGAATATTTTAGATAAGCCCAATTAGTGCTTTTTCTCTATATATATTTACTTTTAAACAAACATTTAATTTTCTCTTATTTCTTTTAGTACTCTTAAATTGTTAGCATGGTATAAATAATTGGTATTATATTGATTATTTTTTATTAGAAGATTCAACTTTTAAAATTGAATATTATATAAAAATTTATCACCTTAATATAATTTTATAAATGATTTTTAGAACAAATTAAGTCCAAAGCTTGCTGTGATCAGTAGGACTTTGGCATCTTGCTTCTAAAGAAAACTTTGTGAATAAAAAAAGTAAAATATGTGCTTAGTTGCCATCACAAATACTTTAAACTTTCTTTATACTTTATACTTTCTTTTTAACAGATTTTGACTCATGATATTTATGAAGATGAATGCAATTAAACTGTCTGTTTCTCTAGTTGTTTTTTGGTTGTTATTTATGTACTGATGTTCTGTAGGAATGGGAAGTGGTAGTGCTGGAAAAGAAGGGGGGCCCTTTAAAGCTCTATTAAGACAACAGACTCAGTCAGCATTGGAACAGAGGGTAAGAGTCACTCAACATTCTTTATTCTTACACTGTTAATATGATTTTATTATCATGCTTCCATGTACTTATAACATTTTTATAATTTTATAATAAGTTTATTTTATAAACTTATTTTTATAAACTAGTTTTGGTCATGTATCTATAATACTGTAATTTCAATCCAAAATATATTTAAGGTATCAGAGTAATTCATTTATGAATAATTACTTTTAATTTGGAATAATTCTATAAATATTTTTGTTTTGTCTTCCAATATTATATTAGAAATAATCTATTTGGAAATATCCATTGAATGATGAAATCATTTCTGATTTTACATTAAAGTTATAGTATGTAAAAGAAAATAGATAATTTTCTAGAAAAAATTTTATTGATGTTATATTAAAAATAATTCTTTAGTATATTAATATATTTATTTTCTGAGATGATTTTTATCACTGGCCAATGTCCTTGGGGTTAAGAAATGCAGATTCCATATTTCTACAGATTAACATAGATAATGTGGTTGTTCAGTATGTGAATGCATCACTTTTAATTACTATAAATTTGTTTTATTAAATATGTTGTATGGAACAATGAATAGTTAAAGTTTTGGGATGATTTTCTCTTTTTATTTTTTTGTATAAACGTCATTGCTAAGGGAGGATCACCTCATAGGTTCTGTAGGAGGCGGGTATGTTTCTGAACCTGTGTGAGAACCTATTTCATGTATCGGTAGCTTTTGTAGTTTGAATCTTGATCATTTAAATTTTATTTAAGCTGTTAACAAATGTTGCCAGCTTTTTTTCTTTTCATAATGCAAAGTTTTCTTTTTTTAATTTTAATAGCACTATGAGGCTCATTTTTTTTTTTCTACTTAACTAATACAGTGCATGATTTTATATGTCATGTCAGTTATTTTAAGGCACAGTTCCATAGCTTTCATTATGTCTGATTTGGAAGTTATAAGCGTTTACAGAATTTTCTTTTACATGTTCCATTTTATACTAGCATTAAATTAAAATAAAAGAAACATAGTGAATGGCTGTAAAAGGGTGTATTTTATAAACCAAAGGTATTTCTTTTCTAGAGGTTGACTTTTGAGAAGAGTGTTTTTCAGATCCTATTATTATAAACAGTACAATAAGTAATTTTTTTAGACTTTCTTTCCTAGTGCTGAAAGTATCTGTGTACGCACTGTTTGCCTTTTAGACGAGGCTCCAGAGAACAGAGCTGAACAAACAGAGCGATGGGACTTTAGCAATACCTAGTTCTTTGCCTTATGCTCTGTCAGGCAGCAGTTGCCTTTCAGCTACTCTCACATCTGGCAGGCATACCAACCAGGCCATCAAGTAGCCCACCTAAACATTCAGACTGTGCATTGAAACCAAACATAGACTAACAACATGGGGAAGAAGGTCAAATAAAGGTGTGTGTCACTTACAGTTTTTAGGCCAGAGAGCTCTTACCGCCTCCCTACTCCCAGTTTTACACTCTCTCGAGTCCTGTACACTAGGAATATTTCCTGTAATCTAATTACCATCCTAGAATTCACAGGAACAGAAAAACTTGAGTTGCCTTGACGTTTGCTATAATGAGATTTTGCTTGTATGTTAAGCCCATGACTTTACTCTCTGTACTAAGTTTGAAGAGCACCTAGCTTTAAAACAAAAAAAAATACTAATCAATGAAAATTGTTTTGGATTTAGTTTGGATAATATTTATGTTTTCAAATATGCTTTCAAAAATTCTTAAAATTTTGGACACATTAACATATTGGGCATACATTACTAGATAATCCTCGTGGCATTAACAGCAAAGGTATGGAGAGCTACAGTTTTCATTTACAACTTTATAAAGCCTCAATTGGCAATATATTTACATTACCGAACCTTGCAGTGGCAGTTACTTGAATTTGTGAGCCTCCCTCTCTACCCTGCGTACGTAATAATAGAAAAAGCATTATCTTGTTTGGCTTTCCCATTTACCTGTGGTTGCCATTAGTATGGGAAAAATATGTACAGAAGTATGAAGAATTCTCCCTGTATGTGTACAGATATACCTTAACTCTGCCAAGTTGAACACTCGATCAAATTGAACACATGATCTACTTACCATTTTATATATTCATTTTAAAATACTCATTTCTACCCCTTGCTACCTTTAATAAACTATATGGCTTTTTTTTCTTATGGAAAAGAGAAGCTTTATTTGTCCATCATTTTTTTATTTTATGAGTTATTCAAGTAGCAGTTCTCAAAAATAAAAGTGTTATTATTTTTTTTCTCTCACAAAAGCATTAAAAAATAAGTTGACAAGATCTTGGTAACAGGTATCAGATTACTGGAAGATGAGAAATAGAGATAAAACTTTTATTTAGATTTAGGTTCTGCCTATGAACTGTTTGCTGTAAAGCAAATAGATTTATTTTTTCAATATGATTTTTTTTCACTTGTAAGAAAAATGAAGTTACTTTTTAGATTCCGGGATGTATATTCTTCTTCAATAAAGAAACCTAATTGACTTAGTTTAACCTAGTATTTCCCAAATATATTTTACCATGGAGTCTTCCATTTAAAGAAAGAAACTTTCTTTAACTTTGGGAAACTTAGATATAAAGCAAAGTCTTTTGACAAATTATCATTTTAGAAGTGGGGATAAAATTATATAATAAATCATAGTAGGAACCTGGCATGGAGTTTTATATCTAGAAAGTTTACTCTGGTGTCTTGAGATAATAAAAAGAATCTCTGATTTCAAAAAAAATTGCTTAAATATCTTCTAAGAAAAATCCTATTTAAATCTTAAAAAAAAATCCATTTTGTTCTCAGAATTTTCAACTAGCCTGTCTTTGAGCACATGCTGTTAAATGATTTATGCTGCATGTACTTGGCTTATGTCAAAGTATCAACATATGAAGTCTTATCTAGGCTCCACAGGGCAAGATTTTTTTTAAAATGTATGTATGTATGTATGTATGTATTTATTTATTTATGGCTGTGTTGGGTCTTCGTTGCTGCACATGGGCTTTCTCTAGTTGCAGTGAGCAGGGGCTACTCTTTTTTTTAAAAAAATATTTATTGTTGTATAATTGATTTACAACGTTGTATTAGTTTCTGCTGTACAGCAAATTGAATCAGTTATCCATATACCTATATCCACTCTTAGATTCTTTTCCCATATAAGCCATTACAGAATATTGAGTAGAGTTCCCTGTGCTATACAGTAGGTCCTTATTAGTTATCTAATTTATATACAGTAGTGTGTATCTGTCAATCCCAATCTCCCAATTTAAACCTCCCCCCTCCCTTACCGCCCGGTAAACCATAAGTTTATTTTATACATCTGTAACTCTATTTCGGTTTTGTAGATAAGTTCATTTGTAGCCTTTTTTTAGATTCCATGTATAAGCAATATCATATGATATTTGCCTTTCTCTGTCTGACTTACTTCACCCGGTATAACGATCTCTAGGTCCATCCATGTTGCTGCAAATGGCATTATTTTGTTCTTTTCTATGGTGGAGTAATATTTCATTGTATATATATACCACATCTTCTTTATCCATTCCTCTATCAATGGACATTTAGGTCGCTTCCATGTCTTGGCTATTGTAAATACCACTGCAATTACCACTGGGTTGCATGTAGCTTTTCGAATTATGGTTTTCTCTGGGTATATGCCCAGGAGTGGGATTGCTGGATCATATGGTACTTCTATATTTAGTTTTTTAAGGAACCTCCATACTATTCTCCATAGTAGCTGTATCAGTTTGCATTCCCACCAACAGTGCAAGAGGGTTCCCTTTTCCCCACACCTTCTCCAGCATTTATTGTTTGTAGATTTTTTGATGATGGTCATTCTGACCTGTGTGAGGTGACACCTCATTATAGTTTTGATTTGCATTTCTCTCATAACTAGTGATGTTGAGCATCTTTTCATGTGCTTTTTAACCATCTGTATGTCTTCTTTGGAGAAATGTCTATTTAGATCTTCCACCCATTTTTTCATTGGGTTTTTTGTTTTTGTTTTTTTAATATTGAGCTGCATGAGCTGTTTGTATATTTTGGAGGTTAATCCCTTGTCGGTTGCTTCATTTGCAAATATTTTCTCCCATTCTGAGGGCTGTCTTTTCGTTTTGTTTATGGTTTCCTTTGCTCTGCAAAAGCTTTTAAGTTTCATTAGGTCCCATTTGTTTATTTTTGTTTTTATTTCCATTTCTCAAGGAGGTGGATCGAAAAAGATCTTGCTGTGATTTATGTCATAGCGTATTATGCCTACGTTTTCCTCTAAGAGTTGTATAGTATCCAGCCTTACATTTAGGTCTTTAATCCATTTTGAGTTTATTTTTGTGTATGGTGTTAGAGAATGTTCTAATTTCCTTCTTTTGCATGTAGGTATCCGGTTTTCCCAGCATCACTTATTGAAGAGACTGAGGGGCTACTCTTGGTTGTGGTGTGTGGGCTTCTTATTGTGGTGGCTTCTCTTGTTGTGGAGCACGGGCTCTAGGCGCGCGGGCTTCAGTAGTTGTGGCACGCAGGCTTAGTAGTTGTGGCTCGCGGGCTCTAGAGCACAGGCTCAGTAGTTGTGGCACAGGGGCTTAGTTGCTCTGTGGCATGTGGGATCTTCCCGGACCAGGGCTCGAACCCGTGTCCCTTGCATTGGCAGGCGGATTCTTAACCACCAGGATATTTTTAATATAAGGGCTTTCCAGAGAAAATGTCTTCTGTAGTCCCTGGCATTCCCATCTGGACATTGAAAGCAGGGTGTGCTTGGGCTGATCTTAAGGAGGCTGTCCTTTTCAGTGAAAGAGAACCTATAGATTGATCAGGTATAGTAACGGACTAGAGATTAAGATCAATTCTTTAACTCAGTGTTTTAACCAGAAATGGCAAGAAGCCAGGTGATAAAGTCTGTGGTTCAGAGAGAACCTAAGCCCTCTTCATCTCAGTTTTTGACCTGAAACACGGAGATGGTAGTACCTCTGTCTCAGGGTGTGGGAAAGATTGTGAAGCATAGTTTTAAGCTACTGTGCGTAGGACTGGCACGCTGTAAGTGCTCCATAGTAGTCATTGGTGATGGTAGTGGGAGGATAGGTATTTAACAGTCAGCTGAGATACTGGCAGTAGCTCTTCTGAGAGAATTGTCTGAAGATGCTAGTTTGGGTTGGTTAACGATGTCATTTTAATTGTAGGTTAAATTTTGTGTGTTAAACTGAGGGAGTGTGCTGGATGAACTGGGGACAGTTAGGACAGAGTTTAAGTTGGTAGCGTGGGTCTCCGCCTCTTTGGGCAGCCATTCCCCTACATTTTCTGCTGTGACCGGCTCTAGAGTGATGCTTTCCCTCCTGTCCCTTTATCCCATCTTCTGAAATCTGGGGAGAAGAGTCAAAGAATCCTGAATAGAGAAATCATTTAGGTTCATTTTTTTCATACTTATCTGAAATCTTACATGCAGATGGTTTCCAGCATGGAATTTACCTAATTTATTTCTCAATTTTTGGTGGAAGTACTGTTTTCCATTTAGCTTACAAAATTTTCATTTTCAGTGTCTCTTACCCAGAATATTTAAAATGTTAACTATCAAGATTAAGTGTAAAGTGTTTTTTTATACTTGGCCACAGTAGTTTGAGGAAATTTAAAAACTTCCGTATTCTTAAAATTGAAAAACCTTAGAGATCTAACTTATTAGGTAAAATACTAAAGTTTCCAGTAACATAAGCTTACCTGTACATTCCTCATTTAAAACTTATATTTTAAAAAATTTAGATGGAAATAAGGAGCTATCTTGACTAACCATTTTATAATACTTTTAAGTAAAATTCTCCTCCCGTCGTCTCCCTTCTCTTCCTTTTCCTCTTCCTATCAGCTGGGCCAAACCTGTCCACTTCCATTGACTGTTTTTTTACACCTTTCTGTATAGCCTAGGTTTTTCTTGCCCTTGTTAAAGATTACTTTTAAATTCGAATGAATTTATTTCTAAATATGTATGTGTGTGTATGTACACACACACGTGCACACACATATTTTTTAATACTGTATCTCATGAGTTATTGAGGTGTGCAGGACTGTTTGCCTCTGTGGTAAATGGCTCCAAGTTGCTATGCTGTGTGAATTATGCTTTGGTCAGTTCGTATTCTCCATGCTTTAAGCAGACAATCAGTAATCTTGCTGTTTTTAATGTGCCTGCTTCTAGTAATATTCTTTATCTCCCAGCTTTTATTTGCTGCATTTAATCTGCTGTGGGTCCAGAAAAAAAGATACCAATAGATTTTAGAATATGTTCCTAACATTATACATTTATAATTACCATATATCATCATATGAATATGGTCTGTGGGGATCTCTTATGAATGAAGTACCTGAAGTTTAGTACTTGGAACTAACAGTTCTTTTGACTGTTGAGGGCCCTGTTTTGCTTATTTTCCAGTTCTCAGTTATGTTCTGAATAGCTGAGGCTACTGGTAAGTGACTTCTGGTTAAGTGAGCTACATTAATCTTGCAGCTAGACAGGTTGGATGTTAAGTTTCCCATACTTGCATCCAATTTGTACCACGCGAGAGGCTTCTGTATTTGGGCAACCACAGGAACTCCCCTTTCTTTCTGGGTGTTGTTTCAATGAATTTCCTTTCTCTGCTTTGCCATTTCTCTCTTGCATGCTTCTCTTTGTCTCTAAATTGACAAGTTTGATATCCTTGAGAGAGAAGGGGAGAATAAAGCCTAAAAGAACTTGTAGAATTTTATTGCCCGCCTTACTGTCATCTGCATACCTCTCCCCTTTCTTAATACGCATTTATGTTTTTACATTTTTTTCCTGCTGCCCCCATATTAATAGAGAAAATAATCTCACACAATGATTCTCTGCCCACCTGAACTTGACATTGGCTCTTCTCTTCACCTTTCTATGTAGCTCTTAACCTGGTCTGCTCATCTCTGTCTCCTCCTCCCTGAGTCCCACATTCTTTTCCATCTCCTGCCCCAGACCTTCAGTCTTTACTGGTAGCCCGGGATAGGGTATGTGTGTTGAGGGATAGTCTACGCCCACTGAGAAGTAGATGTGGGGTAGCGGGGCAGGCAGATTCCCCCCGGCCCTCCTGTCTCATTGCCACCTTGCATCAGAATAGGAGATTGCGAGGAAGGAAGAGTGTGTTCAAATACCTTTTTTTTTGGGCCATGCCGTGTGGCTTGTGGGATCTTAGTTCCCCGACGAGGGATTGAACCTGGGCTCTCAGCAGTGAGAGCGAGGAGTCCCACCCACTGGGCCGCCACGGAAGCCCCCTGTTCAAATATCTTAATTTGGAACTCTGAGAACGTTTTTTTTCTCATTTAGAATTGATAAAAAGAGTGTTCGGACTTTGTATAACATGTGGGAAAATGGATTTAGAGCTCTAACATCCAAGAAAACTTTTAATTACAAAGCATCTGTAATGCATAATTGGTAGCCTTTTGTAAGGGGTAAATTCATTTCCTTATGGCAAGCTTTTTAATAAGCACATTTTTTGTACTTCACACATGGTCAGTTGTTTTCTTCCCCCGTTCTTTCTACTAGGAATTTCCATTTTTTACCTTGACGGCGTTTCCTCCTGGATTCCTCGTGCATGTCGGGGGAGTTGTTAGTGCACGCTCTGTGAAGCTTTTGGATCGTATCCACAATCCTGGTATGTTCTTTAGAAGTTTGTTTTCGATGTTTCATTTACTTACATTGTGATTATTAACATTGATTTTTATAATTTTTTAAGCCAAATCTATCCAGAAAGAAGAATGACAAAGAAAGTATGAACTGACGCACGTTGCTCTAAAATATTTGCAGTAATCTTAATTAAAAATAATTAAACTAAGTATATATTTTAGTTACGTTTGTATACAGAACAAATCTTGATTCATCTTTGGCCAAGGTGTATCACTTTGAGGGAATCCTTAAGTCACTTTTGAGTCAGCTATTATTTTCTTTGACCCATGCAGATAACAAATTTTACAATTTGATCATTGTGGCCATTAGCTTAAGATGTTAATTCTTTTCACTAGCAATAATTCTTTATGGATTTTGAGTAATTTCCTTATTCATAAAAGAAGTATTGTTTTAAAATGTAATTGTAAACATTGTGTAGAGTACCTTAAGAGTTTAAAAAAGGCAACTATTCTCTTTGGGTCCTTGGTTTCTTTTATGTAGCTATTTGTTCCATATAAGTGAACAAGAAAAAATGACAGCTCACTTCTTTAAAACACGGGGTCTTGATTATAAAAGAGAAGAGGCATGGAAGTCCTAGTAATTTCAAGCCCTTGGACTAAAAATGCTTTGATGATTTTTCTAAACCTAAAATAAGCATGATAAGTATGGTAGGAACTTTCCTATGGACTCTGTTCTCACATCTCTCATTGACTAGATGCCCAATAACTTGCTCAAATCACTTATTATTTTGATGACATACCTTAAACCTGAAGTTATATTAATATTCTTACTTGGCACATATCAGATATGTTTTTGAAAATTTTAAATTGTCACTTCCAGTAACCTCTTCCTGGGGCTTGTACCGACAGCTATATGAAAGAGAAAAATGCTTTGAAATTATTGTATGCAAAACACAAATAGTGATTTTGAGGATACAGAGCATTACCATTCTTTTAGATTTTTAAGAAATTTAATCTGTGTCCTATGGTTTGATGTCATTTGAGTTAAGCAGAATGGAATTTTTCTAGACCCTGAACAGGATTTCAGAAAAGCAAGACTAGCTAGGATTATTTAACTCTAAAGCTGAGCAAATACATCTTTTAAGCACAAGTCTTCTCTTTTTCTTCTCTGGTTTATTTTTTTTTCCCTGTTCCTTACTTTTTGAGTCAATCTGAGATCTTATCTTCATGTAGTATTTGCGTATTCTGCAGTAATTAAAAGGCATGTTTAGACTGAGGCCAGTTTACTGGATTGAGACCTTGAGGACTATGCCAAGTTTCATATCTATGTGTTTAGGAACTTGAATTATTTGGAAAGTGCAAGGAAATACTGAGTTAATACTTGACATTAACTGGGTGACCCAAGGCCAAGTTACCTGTGTTTCTGTGGACCCTTGACTCAAATATTTTGATAGACGGCACCCACCCATGGATCTAATAGCTCCAAAAATTCAGGAATATATTCAGTTGTTGGTGATGTCTTCTGTTTATTGAAAACATTTTGATGTCATCATTGCTTCCACATACTCTGAGTAAGCTGTAGAGTCTGGGAGAACAAATGAAGGTTACTTAACTAAGTTTAAGTAGAGAGCCATATTTTACATGGCATTACTTAAAAACAACAACAACTGCTTTTGGGGGTTTTCCATACTTGCCAGTTTATTCTAGCTGTGTAAGAAATGTAAGAATCCAGACCCAGGGAAGAAAACACAAATCCTTCCTTATTACAGAATATATTTTGTGTATTGTAACTACAGCTCATCCATTCTCTTCCTTTCCTTCTATATCAGAATATTTTTTCAATTCACATGGAGAAATTCTCAGTTACTAATGTTTTATTTCCCAGAAGATTGTGGGCATATACATATAAATACTTTAATGTTATGTAAGTTGTATTTCAGTTTTGTTTTATTTTCAGTTAAACACAAATCAATTACATAGTCTAATGGTTGAGTTATTATATTATTTTGATATAGTTATCACATTCTTTGCATTGTGTTTTTTGTATGTGTATTATGCATTAAAAAGGAACATTTGCTTAACATTTTCTTAATCTCCAGGCCCCTTAAATAATTATTTATGAAAAAAATTTTAATTTTGAAAAGAGCTGAATGTTAAAACTCAGTTAGCATCTACCATAATGATGATGTATTAATTTTATGACACTGAGTTACTCTGCCGAGAGAAAATTATGATGGATGAGGTGCATGTGCTAATGTTAAAAGTGCTGTATTGGACTCTCAGATGAATCTTGCAGCTATTTTTTGACTAGTGAATATGGGAAATTTTCTTTTCACACTGAGTGTAAAAGGAAAAGTCTTATTTTAAAATCACAACCACCTACTACATGGGTTGTTATTTTGGAGTTATTTCTTTTAGAACTTCCCCTTTTTAAATATTAAGCAAACAGGGTCATACAATAAGGGAAAGAGTGGGGTGGTTTTGAAAAGGTAATTATCTTTAATTAGACTTTAGTTAATGTTAGATTATGATAGCATGTTCCTTCTTCTCTATCTATTTCTACTTCTTATTAACTCTGCTGTCTGTGTCTTTCTAGTTCCTGTCAAGTGGTGTTGTCAATTGTGTTCTTATTTGTAGTGTTTTTTGTTTTTTTCTTACTATTCTGCACCTAAAACTGATCTACTAATTTGCTGTTTTGAACTCAGCCTTTGTCGGAATTATGGGTAACACAAGATCTTACAAACTGCTAGACTGGAATAGTTTCAATTCAGGTATTTTAATGGTCATTCAGTACTACCTATGCTGACAAAAATTATGGCAGCTCAGTGAAGTTTTTAGAAATGTTCTAGATTAAATAGGCTTAATGTCAATTCAGTTATACAGATACATTTTGCAATACATATGTGATAACTTTTGTAATCTCCATGGAAATGGCAAACAAAAATGTGTTAACTAAAATGAATTAATCAAAACCATAGAAATACCATAAATTATGAATGACTTCTGTTAGGTGATTAACTTTCAGAATGATAACTTTAAATTATATTTATTACATTTTGGACAGTTTTTTCATATCAGGTAAATGACACTGGCATTAGCTTTGTGATTAAGGAAATATTAATTGTTAAATGTATAAGTATTAAATGACTAGTTTAATAATCGTAAAGTATATTTAAACTTCAATTGAGATTTGATTATAATATATTTAGTGTTCTAGAAATATTATAAAAGTATAGCTTAGCATTTTTATTTATAATTCTAGAGTGTTCCAAAATTTGGTAAGTAAGAGCAGATTTTGGGGGGATTAACAGCTTTCATAAGCTTTCCTCCTTCCCCTTCGACATGAGAATATATTTTTTCTTTTTAAGTAATTTTACATATGAATATAGTTTGTAGCTTTTAAAGAAACTAAACTAAGATAGCTTTACAGCTGATGATGTGGTTTAGAGTCAAAGGCAATTTTTCTTTTTGTTAAAAGCATGTTCTGTTAATGTAAATATCTACTTTTTTATGTTATTTCTATTTTAGATTTAAATTAAATACTAGAGCCATTTTGATTTAGTATCAGAAACTGGTATTTTCCTATAGAACTTTTTCAGTTAATTGCGTCAGAAAGTACATCTATTTACAGAAAAATAAAAACAGAAGCACCAGGAGGCTTAGCATTTGAGATAATATCCCATAATCTTTTCAGTATTGTAAACTTTTTTTGTTCTTAGGAGTCCAGGATGTAAGTTCTGATGTAAGTAGTGCATGTTTGACTATGAAGTAACTCATGTTCATCATGTAGATTTACCTAAAGTCAGTCTAGTACACAATCTGATCAAGTCCAACCTTTGCAGATTTAGACCGACATCAATTGGTAAATCTTTGGGGAAATTACCTCTATTTCCTATCCAAGTTTTTGCCAGCATGTTATCACATTGATTAGAATTAATCATTTGTAATGTCATGCTTTATACTTAATTTTTAGTGAGAAATTAAAAATACCCTGCTGGATTCATTTAATAAAAATAAGAATATGTATTTAAAACATAGGCAGATTAGGGTAGTGGGCAGAGAAAAAGGCTAATTACATAAGTACAGGACATTGAGGGCATAAATCATTAATAATTTAAGGAGCCTGAAACCTTGTGAGGGCAAATATGTTTAGAATGAGAGATGTATTAAATGATAGAACAGTTTTGGAAAAGTGGAAAAGGCAAAAGTTAAATCTTGTAGACATAATAAAGACTTTGTCCCATGTAAGCAGAATTACAGAATCTGGCGAGGAAAAACATGGTTGAGGAAGCAGTATATCTTGCCATCATTTAAAATAAAGTCCAGTAGTAAGTATAAGAAAGAAAAGGTGGATATGTTACAGCGTATTAAAAGATGACGCTTTTAGTTTAATGCGCTCATAGTTGTATGCTTTTGATTGAGGTGTTAGAATCGTTTGATTCCAATAGTTGGCACATATTCAGAAACCAGGTTTTTTTGGATACTAGTTTCAGAAAAATAACTTGATAATTCTGAAAAAAAAGTGATTTATTTGGTAAATATATTCAAATCATTTATATATTTTTCTCCATCATTAGGGAATATTTAGCCACTCCTGTCCTGTATTACCATAGAAAATCAAGAATTGACCACATCAGTAAGAAAAGTAGTTGTTGATACAGTTTCTATTAATGCTAGAAACTGTTCATCAATATTGTATTTTCTGGACCCTCTGAATACCAGGTGTTAGATGCCTTCCAAGAGAAAAGAGAAGGGAACACATGGTAGTCAAACATACTTACTAATTATTAGACATTCCTATTTCAGAAACATTAAAATGTGGGAAAATATAGGAGAACATTTTATATCACACAATAGTATTTCATGAAATACGATATATCATGCACACATTTATTAGAATTTATTTTTTGCCATACAGTTCACTAGATAATAGGTGTGCAAAGGTGCCAGTCCTCCTATTTTCAGAAAGCTCATATTCTGGGAGGATAGAAGAATATGTAAATGGATTACTGTGTGTTATGGAGTGATACAAGATACAGAGTTAAAGAGGAAGGCAGGATTAACGCTGTGTGGCAGGGAAGCTTATAGAGGTGGTAATTCTTGAGCTCAGTGTTGGATGGTATATGGGAGATTCACGCAGATTTATATTTCAGACAGTGTATTTGGAGCCATGTTAATACATTCTGTGAATGTAGTTCTGAAACTTCAAGCATGTGCAAAACAATATCCTAGCCATTACTCATTCGATGATGTTTATTACATAGCTACTTCATACTTATTTTAAGTTTTTTGCCGTTAATTTAGAATATCTTTGTTAGTTTACCTTTTTTTTCCTGCCCCCTTTTCTCCTGCTTTGTTGTCTTAGTTTGTGTTAACTACAAGTGATAGAAAATATTTTTATAGAGCAGGAAGAAGGGAATTCAGTATCTGAGAATTTATTTAAAAATTATTACCTTTTCTTACCTTGTTTCTTATTTTTTTGGCCTGGTAACAGACTTTGAGAAAGACAAGATGAATCTTGCTGCTAGGAAGGAGGATGTAACATTTGCGGATCTGTATGTGACATGCCAGGAGCAGGAGGTGCATAGGAATAAGACAGGGTAGCCCATGACCACATTTGCATTAAATCATTGACTAGAGGTTGGAGAATGGATTTAAAAGCAGCAAGACTAGAGACAGGGAGCCCAGTTAGTAGACTGCAGTGGTACTGGCCAGATAAGTGACCTAGGATTTGGTGGTAATAGGAGCGCTAAAGGTTTATAGTACACTTACTATGTACTACATACTCTTCTAAGTGCTTTATGGTAGTAGATCATTTAATCCTCAAAACACAACCATGACATAGGCATTATTCCTATTTTGTAGATGAGCAATATGAAATGTAGCAGTTTCCCCAAAGTAAAATAGAAAGTGACTGAGCCAGAGTTTCAACCTTACTACTTTGGCTTCAGGACTTAAACTCGTAACCATAAATTTACGAACTATTTATAATGTAAAATCCACAGGACTTGGTGATTAGTAGGATGTGGTGAGTAAAACAGGCTCTTGGCAACTTTCAGCTGAGAGAGAAAGATAGATTATGGTTATTCCACATGTCTACAAGTCTGACATCCCAGGGGGCATGTGGAAACTCAAGTCTATTTGAAAGTTCAGTTGTAAACTTTTAAGAGTAAATTTTCATAGCCCGAGCTTATTGTTTCTCAGATGGCTATGATCTTTTTTTTTCTTCTGAGTTTACCACTAAAATTATTTCTGAATAGCTCACACATACATGTTTCTTAATTAGTAATAGTCTCAGTGAGTTGAGTAAAATTTGTTATTTTTTCTTGTGTAGGATGCCTGTCAGCTTAGATAATTTTTTCAGGAAGTGACAAGAGGAAATATAAAGTAGTTATATAATGTGGTTTGAAAAGTACTAGTTTGAAATAGCTTATAAACTTAGACAATATTTTTAAGAGTGTTTTTAAGTCCTGAGTTAGTAAAACAAGGTGTTTGAAAACTAACTTTTGTTTCTGAGAATATTCTAAAAAGTTTTTTTTTTTTTTAAGTTTTAGACAGATTGTAGATTTTAAGACATTAGGCTGAAGATTTTCTCAATCTTATAGTAAATGAACTTTGGCTAGTGATAATGCAAGCTCTAGATTAGTGGTCTGAATTTAGAAAATATTACTCTTTTTTGTTAGTTTTTAGAACTGTAGTTGTTTAGAAATTTCACTTTATTTTGGGGGCAAAAATTAGTAGTTAAAACCTAAGAAATGTATAGTTACTGCTTTAAAAATATTTAATTTTAACAAAATATGAGTCAGCTGATATATAAGGAAATATTTATAGAATATACATAGCAGTCTGATCATGCAAATATTTCTTCAGTGGTTGTTTGTGGAGTGCCCACCATGTCTTGAGCACAATGCTGGGGATTGGGAACACCAGTGTTCATCCAGTGTAAATCCTCATCCTTTTTACATACCTGGTCGAGGCTTTTTGTTATACTATTTTGCTCTGTGAGTGTGTGTGTGTGTGTATGTGTTAGTTAAATGGAGATAGGCTTTCTTGGAACTTGAATTCTGCTGATAATCTCAGCAATTATTATTTTTCTATGTCTGAGAGACACTCATGAGCAGCTGTGCAAACTAAGCCTAAAGTAGTTAAGCAGCTTTTGGTTTTCAGTATTTTAATAAGGTTTTCAGGAAATAGATATATAGAGTTCAAGAAGGCATAAATATAGCATGCGTGACATGTGAGCTTTTCTTTATAATGTGACATATAACTGTAATACATAATTTTCCCTCTATACATAATGTAACGATATTCATTACTTTTCATTCTTTACTGTTAAAAAAAAAAGTCAGATGGGTAATCTCCTTAAGTGTGAAATTTCACTCTTTTCATATATATGTGTATGTAAAGTGTAACTGGATACTGTTACATTATTTTAATGTAACATGTAAATGTAATATATCATTCTCTCTCTGTATAAAATAATGTAACTGGCTGCCAGTTACATTATGTATAAAGAGTGAAATTTCACAATCAAGGAGTAGATTACATATTTGACTTTTTTTTTTTTTTACAAATAGTAAAGACTCCAGTTTGATCCAACATGGATTGTATCCCAGCCACCATCCTAACATTCTAAATTACTATGTCTTGAAGTTTTCTCTGACTTGCACATCACTTCTTCTATAATGAGACTCTTCTTTTTAGTCTTTACTGAATCACCATCCAGTTTAAGGCTGTATACTCCCTTGAACCTGAACTCTCTAATTTCTATTTCATTAGGGGAAATATGTCTTCTTCAAAAGGTTGTTTTGGGTTGGAATATTAATTTCAGGTATTTGAGAATGTAGCTTTTTGTGCTGTCCGTTAACAAGATACACTATCATTGTACTGAAAATCCTACCTAACACTTCATCTTTCTTGCTTATTTAAAAATTAGATTGAATAACTATCCATTTCCTATTTTTCTTTCAACTAGATTAAAAGATTCCCAAGGACAGAGTTATTCTCTTCTAGAGCTATATAAAAATAGAACTAAATTGAACACTTTAGGTAGTCAGCGTTTCTTAGTTGCAAGTGTGTAATTGCCTAAAATCTCAAAGGGATTCAGTTTTATAAAAGCATGTTATGTTGAGTTGTTCATTTCTTTACTTTTTGAGGTGTAAACTATTACTGTCATTTTAGGAATCTTTACCAGTGTCACCTGTACTTCAAAAACAAGATAAAATGCTAAAACGATGGCAAGATATCAAGCTATGGCCATGCTCTAGACAAGTAACAGTGGTAAAGTGAATTGACTGTGGTGTCAACCCAGGCATGAAGACATTACCCCTAAAAAAGGCATCAGTGAGGTCTAGAGCTCAGTTCATGCCTACGATTAAAAGGATATAGTAAAAGATTTGTGTATTAGCAATGAAGAGTTTTGACCCTTAGAAGAAAAACATAAAATAGTATGAAATATAGTTTGTATAAATATATAACTTTTAATATCTCCTAAAATGATAATCTTTTTATAATTATAAGTAATTCTATAGATTATTAGGAGGAGCATGGTATTTAAAGTGAAAATATTTTTTTCTTGACATCTCTGAAATGTTTATTTGCAACCCTCGCATCTCAGCTGTATATCCTTCAAGTGACCAGATTGTATACAGTTTCATATATGGCATGTATAGTTGCCAGCAAATTTTTAAGCCGGACTCTTTGTTTTGCCTTTTATATTAGTATGGTAACTCCTTAGTTTTTACTTTTGTAGGGTGAGTAAAACACTTCAAATTCACTAGTGTGTTTCCTGTAAGAAATGTAATTAGCTGTTTCTAAGCTTTAAAAATTCCATTAATAGGGATTAAATACTATGATATTTCTGAATTTTCAGTGGTAATAAGTTAGGCAACTATGATATTTCTGAATTTTCAGTGGTAATAAGTTAGGCTGAGTTATGATTACTACTTGAATTTTCTCTGGCTCATCTCTGGCATTAAGTATAAAATAGGCTTTGAAGATAAATTTAACTTTTCTGTAATATTAAATAAATTGATTTATCCTAATTTTATCTTAATTAACCCCTAAATTTAATAGCCAAAAAGTTCCTTTGACTTCTTGCTTACAGTTGTAGGTAATTATTGTTAATCCAATTACTAGTTTGTGATTAAGTGCTCCTTACTGTATGCTTGCCTTGCTTTCACCTAGAATCTAGGGCCATTACTTTCTGTAACCATTTCAGTGAGCTGCCATAGTTTTCAGTCTGTACTGTCACCTGATCCAAGCATGCGCCAAAACATCCACTGTTTCTGGCTCTTGTCTGCTGAATCTGCTTTGCAAAACCCTTCGTTCTTTGAGCTTTTGCTTTAGCCAAAAACCAAATTTAAGAAATTCTTTGGAGTGTGGACATATGCCATTTGCTTCCTTAGCCCCCCTGTTATGTAACTCTTTAGCTTTTATTAAGCTTGTAAATACTTTATTAAGTACAACAGTGGCATCCCCATGTGTAATTGTGTGGCTCATGTGTCAAAAATAAAGGCTGCTTGTGAACTTGTCAGAAGAGAATGAATGCTCTACTTGCGCTGCATTCAGCATTTTTTCTTGTTGTTTTTGTTTTTTTTTTAATCAGCCACTTATTCTTTCATAGTGTTTGGTTTAATTATCTGATTATTTTATGTATTATACCAAGGTAAGTCTGATGTAAAAAAACTTTGTATTCTCTGTGGTTACATGTATCTCATAGTAATTATTATTACATATTTTTCCATTTAGGCATGCTGGCCTTTCTAAATAAATAGATCTTGAACTTAAAATAAGTAACTTCCTCCATTTTTCATTAATTTAAACAACAGTATTGTGGATTACTTCCTGTAAAATTCATTTTTAAAACAGAAAAGCTACCATGTATTACTTGCAGCAAGATGTAGGCAAACCTAATGTGAGAAATCTAAAAATGTAGTGTACGATTATTTGGTTTAGCAAGTAGTATTGTAAACTACTGGGATGATGTAAAAAGTAAATAGCATGTTCTACTATTAAATTTTAGAAAAGTTAGACTTTTTGTTTTACATAGTTTTTCAGGAAAATAATTATTTTCTAAACTGAGATATATTTCTCTTATTTGTGATATCTATTTTCAAAGAATCATAAGTACTTTGATAGATTGAGCAACTACTTGAATAATAGTTCATCTTAATGATGTAAAATTTCCCTATTAGGAAAGGATGATGTTAAATAGATATCCAAATTGGTCTGAAAACATGTATGTCCTAAAAAGAATGGATTTGAAAGTGTATTTGTGCTGTTGACGTCTACATGTCAGTTAGGAATATGAAGAAGTTCTTTAACATAGTAGTGTATGTGCAAAATAGGGCCGCCTAATTGTCTCACACATTTCTTAATTCATAATATTGATTGCTAACACCATATTGTAGTAGTTTCTGTTTCTTTTCCTTCTTTATTTTATCTCGTACTCTGATCTTTTCCTAAGTTTCCTGTAGTTTGCCTTTCTTTCTTTTCTTCTGAAAGAAAGTTTTAAGGTAGCTCTGTATTGGATCCAAAACTTTAAATCAAGAACTGGCTGGCATCATTTGTAGTTCTGGCTTTTATCTCCTCATTTCTCCCCTTTGCTGATCTCCTCCCTGCGGGGGAGATCATAGGAATGTGAGCTATACCAAGCCTTTTAACCTTTCTTTACTTTGCTGTCTTCAGTATTTCACTAGTGAGTATGATTCTACTTATTTTGAAAAACGTATTTGAAAACTGCTTAAGTACTGAAATTCAAAAAGAAGGCTTTTGGATTGTTTGATTTCCAGTCTTAATAGTGCCTTTTATGTGGAAAATTTACAGTAAGAACTTAGCATATTATTTAGAGTTGTTTTTTCTATTCCAAATTGTTCCCAAACGGAAGTGCCACAAAGAGAAACAAATTAGGATATGCTGATTATAGACCGTTTCTTTTTTAAACATCTTTGCACTTAAAAAGTTACTATATATGCAGCTGCTGTTCATCAGTAGTTTGCAGCTAAATGCAAGTGATTAGGAAGTATGTGTGACAGATGCTCCATCTATAATGCTCCATTACAAGCAATATTGGACTCCTTATGGTAATAAAATGCAGTTCTGTGATTCTAAAGCATTTTCTTAATGACAGAGCCACTTATGGAGTTACAGTGTTCTATCTGAAATTTGTCCTTATGAACATTAACCAGATTCTTTGTATTAATCTTTTAAATGTATTTGCTTTCCTTATTTTGCATTGGCCAGTCCCTTTATTTCTTGCCACTTTGCTTCAGGACCCACATCTCTTTAGAAGAGTGGCTACAGATGGCTTTCTGCTTTTTCACATTGACAAATCTTTGCCTTGGAAAGAACCCAGAATATAGCACATTATAAAAAATAGGTACCAGGAAATGAAATCAGAATTTAAGTTAAATTTATGGATATAACTCATAAGGTATCCACTCAGGGAGGTGAGACATAGGATGTCCTTTTAGGTTAAGATTGGAATCTGGAAACTCTGGGTCTACCTTTCAAGTTGTATCTAATAAAATACATCCCTGTAGGTGTCCCTTAAAGTAATAAAGCAAATAGAACTAGGTGGTTTATCTTCTAGCAATCGAGTTTAAAATGTTAAACTTTTTGAGAAGTAGCATTAAATTAAAATGTTAATAAGCTTTTTGAGAAGTAGCATTTTAAAGATGTGAAGTTTTAAAAACTGTTGTAGAATAGTACTTCTTTGCCTTCCAGAGTATGCTTATTTTAACCATTTCTTGTTCAAATAGACAACGTGCTATTGAGTAGTGAACTGATTTAAAATTTATTTTTCAGATGAACCAGAAACTCGAGATGCGTGGTGGGCAGAAATCAGACAAGAAATAAAATCACATGCCAAAGCATTAGGCTGTCATGCTGTAGTGGGCTACAGTGAATCAACTAGCATCTGGTAAATGAAAACAACTTGATTTTCTAGATGCTGTAAGTTACAGATTGTCATCTGAAAGGGGGAAAGCTTTATGCAGATACAGGGAAAAGAAGAATAGTGGAGTGGTCCAGGAGCATGGGCTTTTTTAGAGTATATCACACCGAGGTTCATATGCCAGATTTGCTACTTAATTAATGTGAAACTTTGGGAAGGTTACTCTACTCCTGTGAGCCTCAGTTTGTACACTGAAGTGGAGATAATAACTGCCTATCAGTTAAGGTTATTGAGGGATTAAATGAGAATATAATACTGGCACATAGCAAGTATTAACTCTAGGCCTACTTTACTCCAGTTTGTGACTCCACTAACTCCTTCCTCTGGGATTTTGGAACCCTTGATCTATTGTAAATGAACTTGCCATGTGTCTTTAAAGTTCATTGTAAACTCTTTCTGCCTTTGTTTTTTTACTAACTGTAACTTAACTTTCTCCTGCCAACAAATCATCCTTTCTAACTCTACCCAGTTAGGAGGGGACTTCCATACTCCTAGTTCTCAATCCACTTTTCTCCTACCTTTCATTTGGATAGCCTCTCCTCCTTAACATCCATGACATTCCACAGTTTAGAATTTTCTACCTCCAAAACTTTCTTCTGCCTTGTTCATTACCGCTTGGCCAATCTCCTCCATTTAAACAAGGTTATCTCCCTTCTAACAGCCTGGCATTGTACTTTCTCATTCTCAAATCCTCTATCCCCACGTGACTTTCAGCCTTATTTTGGACCTTATTGTCGCTTGAAACTGCTTCTCTTTAAAAATTTGAAACCATAGGGCTTCCCTGGTGGTGCAGTGGTTGAGAATCTGCCTGCCAATGCAGGGGACACGAGTTCGAGCCCTGGTCTGGGAAGACCCCACGTGCCGCGAAGCAACTGGGCCCGTGAGCCACAACTACTGAGCCTGCGCGACTGGAGCCTGTGCTCCACAACAAGAAAGGCCGCGACAGTGAGAGGCCCGCGCACCGCGATGAAGAGTGGCCCCCCCTTGCCACAACTGGAGAAAGCCCTCGCACAGAAATGAAGACCCAACACAGCAAAAATAAATAAATTAATTAATAAACTCCTACCCCCAACATCTTCAAAAAACAAACAAACAAACAAACAAAAAACAAAAAAAAAATTGAAACCATAAAATTGCCCTCTTGGATCACAACTTAATATTTTTCCACCCATCCCATTTGCTCATTTACACCTAGTTTGTTTTGACCCTTATCCTAACCAAGAGTTTTCCCAGTTCCTTACATAGGTTCTGACTTTACTTGCTATCTGCCATCCTTGAACCCTACTTTCCACTCGTTCAGAAGTTTGTATTGGATATCATCTAGAAACTGTGTGACCTTCTGCTGTCTTATTTTTCCACCTTGTGTTGGATAATTCTCACTGCCAGCTATTACATGGATAACTCTCTTGTGGTGGTGGCGATCATTTTTGTTGGAGAAAAAATGATTAGACTGTAGTAAATGAGGATGTTACAGAGCCATGCTATTTCATCTTCTGAGGACCCTTTCTTTTCCTTTGCAGACCACGTATTATACCCTTGAACTGCTGTATTCCTATAGTAGCTGTTCTACTTTTGTTAAACGACTAACTTTGTTATGCTTATCCTGCCTTACTCCCCAGGTAGTCTTGCTTATTCATGGATTTCGTGTCATGCACTCTCCGGTCTTAGGGATATGGTTTTAAAAGACACAGTTCTTGCCATCAGATTCACATTCTCCTGGAGAATTATGACAAGTATAATATATTTTATGATAGAGACATCCTAGGATGCTTTAGGATCTCAGAAGGCTGGAGGTTAGAAGTAGGATTGGAAGAAAGTGTTAAGGAAGTAACTGAAGCTTGAACTGAATCTTGGGAGATGAGCATGAGTTATATCAGTGAAGAGAAAAGGCATAGGGAGGGTTTTCAAGGCGAAAAGACTAGCATGTGGAGAAGGCCAGAGGTGTAGATCAGTGGCTGGAGATAAATCGCAGTTGCAGGAGTCTATAGAAATGAGTTCAATTAATTTACTTAGAAGTTTGCATTCACCTGATACAAATTTCTCTTTTCCCTCTAGACCTCAAAATGTCTTTGTCTTTAAATCCTATCTTTACTAGTTTTTTCTGTTCTAACCCATCCTACTTACTATTATTGGATTCAGTTCCCTGAGATGCATACCTTGAAATGCACACCTGCTCTTGTAGCTCCTTGATTTGGCGCCTTCTGTGGCTCCCCGTTACTTTTTCTGACGTTCTCAGTGCCCACTTAAACATTGTAAGCCTGGCCTCTTACAGACCATTTCTTTTATATCCTTTCTTCTGGTCCATTTACTCTTTGTTTCCAGCATTTCGTCCCTAGACTGCTACTTTTCTCACTAGCTTTGGGTGATCTCATTCAATAATTATGTTGATTGTTTAATTTTTTTGGCTTTCAAGCTGGGTGGTATGTAATCAAGAGTTTCAAAGAATTCTTTTGAAAATCAGTTTTTATCATACATATAATGATGTACCAAAAGCTCTGTTTAGTTTATTTTGTATTTTATTTGTTTCAGATATCTTTTTATTATTAAGTTTGAATTAAGCTATAACAATATAGATATTTACATAGTTGTGCCTTTAGAATAATTTTAATACAATTCAGTATACATTTAAAGAGTATTTTAACACAGTTTGATGGGTTATTGCTGGATATTTTGAAACATTCCAGTCTTTATCAGCTTTACCATGTTTTAAAGGAGTCACACTGCTCTATTAGAAATAAAGTGCCTTTCCATGGAAAAATAAAAAAATAAAAAACAAACAAAAAACAATAAAGGAATCAGTTGTCATTAATATTATGCTTTATCTTTTACAATTTTTAAATAAGAAAGAATTCTTATCCTTTCCATTTTAACAACATTATTTCTGTTTTCTATTCTAGGTTTAGGAGGTAATCCTGTGATACTAATATTTAGTAGAGTCTAACTTTAAATTTAAATTGTCACCCTTGTATCACTTTGATAGTTAACATTTTCCAAAGTTAGATTCCCTGAAAATGTTAACTTGTTTATGTTTTTTTCTTTTGTAGTGAAGAGGTCTGTATTTTATCTGCATCCGGCACAGCAGCTGTACTGAACCCTAGATTTCTGCAGGATGGCACCGTGGAGGGCTGTTTGGAACAGAGGTTGTCATGACAGCCTGGCTTATTTTCCTTAAGGGCAGAGAAGGGAGAGGTTGACTTTCTTCCTCTCAGAGCTGGGCTAGTCCTTCTCTATGAGGGTGGGTTATAGGTGTGCAATTTTGAAATCAGGACCAGGCACTTTACTGATTTTTACTTAATCCATAGCAACAAAGAAGTGTTGGGTTCTGCACTGTATGACACATCACTATTTCTATTATCTTGATAAATTACACATATGATTACCAATCGAAGGACTTCAAGTATACATTTTTTTGTTTGCTACAGTGTAGAAATAATTTATTTTATTTGAGTTTTCTCTTCCTTTCCTTTTCCTTTCTCTTACCTCCAAAACAGGAAAAGGTCATGAAACAATTTTCATAAAATTCTTAATTTACAAAACAATCAAAATACTATGTTATCCGAAAATTATGTATAAAAGCTTCAATTATGTTATAAAAGCTTCATGAAATATAACTTTAATATATGTGAAAGAGAAAGCAAAAATGAAAGCATTAGGTAAAATGAGATTACTTTTTGGTTTATTTGATTATTGGTCCCTTTAATCTGTTAGCTTCCATAAATGTCATAAGTATTTTCCATAAAACGATGAAGTTATCAAATATATGTACAAAAAACTATTAGTTTGGTACCAGAGTTTGCCCAAATAATATAAATTTTAAATACCCCTTGCTCTACACTATGCATATTTATTTTCCCCCGGTATTAATGTATTAGTGTATATTAAGGAAAAAAGCAAAAAAAATTCTGTATGTGATCAAATTTAGAATAAATTTGCAAGTCTCTGTATAGCAAAGAAAGATATGCTAGCTCTGGTAGGCACACAGAAGACCTTGGTCAGTTTCTTCTTTTGTCAGTATTAAAAATGGGTTTTGACCATAATATATTTCTGAGCATTAAAAGTCATGGTAAATAGGAAAGTGGAGGTGGGACATTTTGAAGTATATTGAACAATTGGAATATTCCTTTGAGAAAACTGACTTTGCCAGTGAGTTGTCCCAGTCCTGTCATATAGTTCTCACCTGTGTCAATAGATTCCATTCTTCACTAGATAGAAGCCTAATTAAACAAACAACCTTTCCCATCCAGCTTGGTTGTTTCGGTATTGTGGCCTGGATGGACACAGTGAGCTCTCTTGAATGGCAGACTGATGCAACAGATACCATCCCTACTTGTAAAAGAGGAAAATGTCTTTTTCTTTCTGCTATGAAATTACTAGTGCTTACTAGAGAAAATTTGAAAAATGTAGGAGAGTAGAAGGAAGAAAAAAATTCCCTAGGGTATGAGTATTCAAAGATAATGCCTTTTGTACATTTCATATTTCAAATGCTTTCATAAATTTTAGCACTTTTATTTTTTATGCCTTATGATATTACACCACTTATGTTCAAATTTCTGTGAGGTGTTTAGTTAAAAATTGCCCCAGTTTTCATCTTTCTGTGTCCCCTTGTAACACATGGGCTTTGGATTCAAATAAACTGGCATAAGAATCTGAGGTCCGCTACTTAGTACTTAGTGTGACTGAGCAAGTTACTTAATATCTCAGCTTCGTTTCAGGCCAAGTGGAACTAGTTTTTGTTGCCCTCTGTTGGGTGTGAGTATTTAGCTATAGTTTTCTTACTTAATCTTCAAAAAAACCCAAAAAAGACCCTTTCTAGGTAGATATTGTTGTTACACTTTTATAGAGGAGGCTCTGAGAGGTTAAATGACTTGCTCAGAGTCACACGGCTCTGCCCAGATCTGTCTGATTCCCCTGTTACTTCAAATAGGCGAGAGTGCCATCTCAACAATAAAAGAATAATATCTGGGAGAAACTTAATTTGATTTAGAGGGTTATTGTGAAAATTCAGTAAAATAATGTATACAAAGAATACAGAAAGTCTGACTCTTGGTAGGTGTTGTATGAGTTCTCTTTTCCCTTTTTAATGTGTCTACTTGCCAAATTTCAACTTTTAAAGGGTTGCTTTAGATGAAAGGGATTTGAGAACCCACATCTTACCAGAGCCATAGAAGATGTGGCTGTGTGAAAGCTGGGATTTCTCCATGGAGCTTTCCTCTGTTTCCCTTCCTGTTCTCCTCATTTCCTCATATTTAATGACTGAATAAATACTTAATCATTCTAAAATGATTTCATAAACAGCACAATACAACAGACATTTTACAGTGAATGGGGAGGTTGTGGGTTGTTCATTTGTGCTTTATGTATGATGGATATTCATTTCTGAAACATGGGTGTTTTGGTTTCGCAGAAATGCTAAAACAGACATCATAAATTAGAAACTTTAGAGTATGCCTAGCTTTAACTTACATTTTTTCCTCTTAAAGAGATTTGTTTTTAACCATAGAATTTTTTCAAATTTTTAGGTTGGTTAAAAAGTTTTTTTTCTTAGGAATTATTTTGTGATTTTATTTGTGTTATCTTTGTCACACAGTAGAAAAATGTCACGCTTATTTGTTTTTATGTTGTATCCCAAAGGAAAAACCATTGGAATAATAGTGGTTTTTGTCAGGTGATAAGTCATCAAACATAAGAATTGATGCAAAATGACTCTACTTGTATAAGCCTCTTCTTTCATAGCACAGTGCATGGTTCTGATTTCCTGGTCATTTCTTATCAGTCATAGTGGTACTTAACTATGGTCGAAGTTGTGGTGTAGTTTGTATACAAGTACTGGATATGTAATGTATGTTTTTGAAAAAATGCATAGAATTTTCAAGAATAACTTTTTTTTTCTTAATGTATTCTTAATAGGCTAGAAGAAAATTTGCCTGCAGGCTGTGGATTTTGCCATATACCGTATGATGAACTGAATATGCCATTTCCAGCTCATCTCACATATTGCTATAACTGCAGGAAACAAAAAGTTCCCGATGTTCTCTTTACAACTATAGACCTCCCAATGGATGCAGCAGTTATTGGAAAAGGTTGTCTTATTCAAGCAAGGTATGTTTGTGAAGACGGTATTTGGGGTCCTTGAAGGAGTATAGGGTATGGAGTCAAATAGACGTATTTTCAAATATCTGCTCCTTCCTACCTGTGTGATCCTGTGCAGGCTTGGCAATTCTATCTGAACCTCTTATTTTACTCTATGGAAAATATGGAGGAAAAATATCCTCTTTATGAAACTCAGATAAGTTTATATGCAAAAGCAGTTTTAAACATTTAAATTCTGTACAAATGTGTATTATTATGAGGATTATTAATTAACCTGTTGCAGGCTGGGGGTGTGACTCAGTATGCTTTAATGACATTAAATATCTAATACATTGTGGAAATTGACTTTTTCATCTTTTTAAGAACAGTGCTATGTGGTGTTTCCTTTACAACTTCAGTTAACTGTTAAGAATTCCATTTAAAGTGTACTGGAATAGGAAATGCTAAATTGTGGTTGGCACACAGGAAACAGCTGCAGCTATCTAGGTCACCAACAACTGCCAGGCTACCAAATCCATTGAGCATTTCTGTCCTCATTTTACTTAACATCTCAGCAATAATCACACACTTGATCATTTTCTCCTTCTTGAAACTTTTGACTTCACAATGCCACACCTCCTCCTTTTTCCTACCTTTATGTATAGTCTTCAGACTCCTTGTTGATTCCTCCTCATTTCTTGTTCCTTGAGAGCTGTGAGTTTGGACCCCCTTTCAAAGCTTTCTCCCTAGTTGAACTTGTCAACCCCTATAAGTCTGTATGCTGTCTGTAAGTCTAGGACTCCCAAATTTATAGCTCTAGTCCAGAACTTTCTTCTGAGTTTCAGACCCATATACTTTCCTGTCTGCTTTACACATCATTTTCTTAGGCATCTCATACTTGTTCCAAATTGAACTGCTGATTTTCTCCATTTCTTTCTTTGGTCTTTTCTGTTTTCATAAGTGATACTTGGCTGTATCCAGTTCTTCCAGATATGGTATTCTACCTCCCCATATCAAAGTTATTACAAAGGCATGTTACATCTTCTTCTAAAGTATGTTTCTAATCCATTTACTTTTGCTTTCATTCCCTGTTGCATCTTAGACCTTCCATTTAGGATTGTTTTTCTTTTGCTTGAGTTATCTCCTTGAGTATTTTTTTTTGGTATTTGCTGGTGGTGAACTATTTTTACATGTCTGAAAATGAATCTCTTTTATCTTTAAAAGATATTTTGGGCTGGCAGTTATTTTCTTTAAGCACACTGAAGATACCCTTCCACTGCCTTCTGGCTTTCATTGTGACTGTTGAGAAATAACCTATTAGACTAAATGTTGTTCCTTTGAACTATGTCTATTTTTTCCCCTCAGGCTGTGTGTGAGCCATTTTATTTGTCTTTGGTTTCTGCAGTTTCCCTATGAAGTGTTAGGTATGGAGTTCTCTTTATCCTAATTGTTATACCTTGGGCTTCTTGAATCTGTAGATTGGTGTCTTTCATGAATTTAAAAAAACTTTTAGATTAGTTCTGTGTTTCATCTGTTCTCTCTTCTTGATACTCCAATTAAAAGTATTTTAGACTTTCTCACTGCCTCCTCTATGTCTGTTATTTTCTTGTCTTATGTTTTTAAATCATTTTGTTTCTTTATGTTATATTTTGGATGTTTTCTTATTTATCTTTCAATTCTTTAATTTTCTCTTCAGCTGTCTTTAATATGCTATTACACCTAATAATTGTGTTTTTAAATTTTTGATAATCTATTTTTATTCCCAGAAGTTTTATTTTGTTCTTTTTCAAATATATACTATAGTCTTTGATTGATTCTGTAACTGATGATTTTAATATCTAAAATCTTTTTTTTCTGTTGTTTCTGCTGGTTATTGTTCATTGTGTTTTACTTGCTTTGACTCACAGAAAGTTGCAAAAATTGTACAGAGTCCTGTGTACCCTTCAATGAGCTTCCCCCATTGGTGACATCTCATGCAACTGTAGTATAGTATCAACTAGGAAATTGACATTGTTATAATACTGTTAACTATGCTACAGACCTTATTCAGTTTTACACTTCTTTAAACTTGCATTCATTTATGTATTTGTATATATATGTATAGGTCTATGCAGTTTTATCCCACAAATAGATTTGTGTAAACCACCACCGCAGTCAAGATACAGAACTGTCCCACCACCGCAAAAGAATTTCCTTATGCTACCTCCTTAAGTTTGTACCCGGCATTGCTCCTTGCCCTGGTCCTGTGATGCTTTTAGGAAGATTTTTAAAGATATAGTTTATTCAGTTTTTTTTTTTTTTTTTCTGTTTTAGGTAAGAGGGGATTAGTCTTCATCAGCAGTTCTCAGAGTGTGGTACCTAGACCAATAGCATCACCATCTTAGGGGGACCGTATAGAAATGCAAATTCTCAGGTCACGTGCCAGACCTGTTGCATCGGAAACTCTGGGGATGGTAATTGTTTTTTAACAAGCCCTCCAGGTGGTTCTGATGCAAGGCAGAGTTTGAGAACTATTGGCCTAAATAGCCTGGCTTGCCAGTTTGGGGATCTTTCCTTCATCTTCACAGCTACCTGTTTTAGTCCAAGCTCTCATTGTCTCTTACCTAAATTTAAGCCTTTTGTCTGCCATCCCCACATCAGTTCTCGTATCTTTACTCCATTCTCTGTGTAGCAGTATAAACGATGTCCTAAAATATACTTTGGATTGTGTTACTATGTAAAACCTATGTGGGGGTTCCCATTGCTGGCAAAATAAAATCAAACGTCTCACCATGACCCGAAGCCCCTAACATGCTCATGCCCATGCTTAACTGCACCCTCATCTGGGCTGCCCTCACCCTTGCTCACTTCACTTGACCTACAGTGGTCTCCTTTTGTTTCTTCTAATATGCCAGCTCCATTCCGTCATTGTCTTTTTCCAGCACTCTCAACTCCATCGTGCTTTTAAGATCCCAGTTCAGGTGTCATCTCTGCTGTGAGGCCTTATGTCGAGTTACTCCCACTTTTCTTCACCTGGTTTATTTTCTGCACAGACTGGATTCTTAAGCATTATCTGTGGTTGCCTTGTTTCTTTGTTTATTCCTACTCCCCTCCCCTCTGCCCCCACTGGAATATAAGCACGAACAGGGACTTTGTGTTTTATTCATTGATCAGTGCTCACCACCTAGAACAGTGCCTGGCACATGGTGTACACTCAAGTAGGCTTTGTATTCTTTTAATGAGTAAATTAAGTTTTTTCCTTTGCTATCCACCCATTATATGATCACAGGGAGTTATGAAACCTAAGATGCAAAATTATATTCTCTAGTGATTTTGATCAGTATTTATTTCATTTCTAGAGATTTTGAGATTTTTTTCCTTTTTATTCAAATAGGACTTTTAGCAAAAGTATGTACAGTGAAAAAAGTGACAGAAAAGAATAAAACTTAAGTCCGTTTGAAACAAGTAAATGTTTTATCAAGCACACTTTTAGAAACTTTAAAAAAATTGGACATTTCTTAAGATTGTACCAAGAACACTCTCCACTGACTAAATTATTTTCCTTAACAGGTTGTGTCGCTTAAAAAAGAAGGCACAAGCAGAAGCAAATGCCACAGCTATCAGTAATCTGTTGCCATTTATGGAATATGAAGTGCATACTCAGCTAATGAATAAACTAAAACTCAAAGGAATGAACGCTTTATTTGGACTGAGAATTCAGATTTCAGTGGGTGAAAATATGTTGATGGGCTTAGCGGTGAGTTGCGATGTTTTGTTTTTGTTTTGTGATTCCTATAGTTGTAGATTCTGTTTTATGTGATTCAAAGAGTCTCCTAAAAAGACTTATCTAAAGATCTGGCATTAAGACTTTTAAGGCTTTAGGGACATTATAAGAAGTAAAAAAAAGCCTAGTGATAGGCTTTCAAATGTTTTTATATTTATAAGATTATTATTTGAAATTAAATTAATAAACTATTATATAAATTTATTTATATTTTATACTATTATTATATTTTTGTATTCTGATCATAATTCCTATGGTCAGATTTCTAAGAATTGCCAGGTATAGCTTGTTTTGTAAGTTGGCCACCACTGTTCTGAACTTTATTATTGTTTGTACATTGCTAAAACAGGGTTTCTCCTTCTTGGCACTATTGACATTTGGGGCTGGATAACTCCGTTATATGGAGCTGTCTTGTTCATTGTAGGATGTTTAGCAGCATCCCTGACCTCTGTCCACTAGATGCTAACAGCTTCCCCACAGCGTGACAACCAAAACTGTCCCCAGACGTTACCAGATGTCCTTTGGGGGACAAAATCACTCCTGAGCGGGGAGGACCACTGTGCCAAAATAATCTTTCGTTTTAATGGAGAAAATCAGTACATGAGAGACATGTGCACCAGTGCTCAGCAGTGGATTGTGCAATAAAATACGTGTGTTTCTGAAGTGCTAATAAATTGTGAGGCAGTGAAAAGCTCTTTATCTCACCTTCATGTTCACCTTGGCTTATTAGAAAATAAGTTCTGACTAGAAAGTTATCAGTGGGGAAAGTGAGAACTGCCTTTTTAAGTAGCCAGAGAACTAGATACCTGCAAAATATTTATGGAAATTCTCTCATATTCTCCACACTTTGCCAGCCAGAATTTTTGTCTATGTCACCAGTACTTTTCAAATTGGAATTCTCTGTCATCTTTCTGAGACATGCATAGAAATTTAATTTTAAGAAATTTATGGGGGACTTCCGTGGTGCTTCAGTGGGTAAGACTCCGCACTCCCAATGCACAGGGCCCAGGTTTGATCCCTGGTTGGGGAACTAGATGCCACATGCCACAACTAAGAAGTCAGCATGCCGCAAGGAAGACCCAGTGCAGCCGAAATAAATAAATAAATTTATGGAATTTGGTTTCTTTTTCTCAGTATGCATTTGTAGATAAAATGCTAAATTGTTTCCTGCTTCATCTTTCTATAAAAGCAAATATGCAAATTTATGTATGTAGGGGATAATTGTGTGTTGATGATTAATTAGGAAATCTCACTTTTTTAACAAGATGAATTTGCAGTGATTAATAAAGGTAATCTGATTCATATTAAAATACTTGATATTTAGATTAACTTGGGGAAAAGAGTGTTAGTTATAATTCACCCATCTAAAAACTAACAAGCTTAGCGAGGGCATAACGTAAATGTGTAGTCAGGCTGAATACAGAACTGTAGCTATTGGTGGGTGTCTTGGGAACTAAGAGCTTGGTTTAGATTCAGAAGTTTAAAGAACATTCTGCCAATTGTAGCAAACACTTTTGATGGTAGAGCCCCAGGAAACTAGTTTGTGACCCTGGTATAATTCTTCAATGCCTGCTTCAAATACTGCCTTTTCTGATTCTTACTAACCTTTTCTTCTTGATCACTAGTGGCACTCGTTATAACTGTTTGAGCTTTTGATCTTTGTGCTGTTTTAGCCTGTGCAGTTAAATCTCAAGGTCCTCCTGAGCTACTAAATCTCAAGTAGCCTCCATGATAGCTAATCTCGGACGAGTGCCTCCTGGGTGTCTGGCACTGGGCTGCGCCAGAAAGAACGTAATATTATCTTCACTTTATAAGACGAGGAAACGGATGCTGTGATAGGTTGAGACTTGTCCAAAGTGATATGGTTACATGTACCGGAACTCAGTTTCAAACCCAGGCCTGTCTAGTTCCGGAGTTTGTGTTCTCAGCCATTCTGGGCTGTTGCCTCATTAGTGAATGCAGTTAAGCAAGTGTTAGAGATGGGGCACTATGGCGCAGAAGGCATTCTGAGCTTGAGCATCAGAGACTGGGTGGTGAGTGCAGTCATGGACACATGAACAACCCAGGAGAAAGAGCTTCTGGGGATCAGTTTCATCTGGTGTACAGACTTCATCATAGAGTACTATAACGTTTCTAGGAAAGACTTTTACAAAATTGGCAATTGTGTAATAACAATAACAACAACAACAACTCTAACAATTCAAAATACGCAAATATCCAGAGTTAAAAGAATTGTCTTTTCTCCATTCTACTCCTTTGATGTTAACAATTTGATGTTTGTACTTTTATACATTTTTTTTTGCTTTGCTTTCCTTACAGAAGCATATTTAAACATATATGTACATAGGGGTGTGTGTGTGTGTGTGTGTGTGTGTGTGTGTTTTATCTTGTTTTGTATTTCCCCTAATAGTTTTTCAGTACTAATGGCATGTAGTACTGTTACAAAGTCACAATTTAGTAGTTATTTAATTAAATATTTAAAATAAGTCTGTATCAAGTTTCCTCTCTTGGTGATTATGGAGGCAGGATGGTATAGTGAAAAGTTCTTGGTATTTGGAGTCGGAAACAGATTCAAGTCTCTTCCCCACATTTATTGACAGTGTGATCTTGATTAAGTTTCCTGTCCTTTCTGAACTCAGTTTCTTTACTTGCTTTGCATGTTTCCCTTTTACTTTTGCCACTTTAAATGTAAGCTACTCATTCATGAAAAATTTACTTTTCAAAAACTTTCAATCATATTTTTTTTTTTTTTTTTTTTTTTTTGCGGTACGCGGGCCTCTCACTGTTGTGGCCTCTCCCGTTGCGGAGCACAGGCTCCGGACGCGCAGGCTCAGCGGCCATGGCTCACGGGCCCAGCCGCTCCGCGGCATGTGGGATCTTCCCGGACTGGGGCACGAACCCGTATCCCCTACATCGGCAGGCGGACTCTCAACCACTGCGCCACCAGGGAAGCCCTTCATATTTTTATAACCTGTTTTTTTCAGTGCAGATTTTTACAATCATAACAAAAAACTTTAAAGTCCAGTTGGGTATGTAGTGAAAAGTAAATCATCCTTTTACTGCTGTCCCCGACCTACCCAGAGTTCTTGCTGAAGTAACCAACCCCTGTTACCAGTTCTGATTTTCTGTGCCCTTCCACATATGTCCTATGCAAGCACTGATGCTAATTATCTTTTTCCTTCAGGGCAAGGACCACATTCCTGAACATGAAAACTTAAGGACTATTATTCTTTAGATATTTTTTTCTGATTATTTCCCCATTATTTTTACCAGTCAGCCACAGGTGTGTATTTAGCAGCTTTACCAACGCCTGGCGGTATTCAGATTGCTGGGAAGACTCCTAATGATGGCTCATACGAGCAGCATATATCTCATATGCAGAAGAAGATAAATGACACGATTGCTAAGAATAAAGAATTATATGAAATCAATCCTCCGGTAAGTGAAATAAATCTCCACTGTGAATATGTAAGTTGCTATTTAGATTTTAGTACATTTTTAGGTTCTCTTAAAGATTTTTCTGCCACTGTCTAGATTTGCTCTCCTCATTGCTCATTCTTTCACCTCCCTTTACATCCATGCTCAAATGTCTTATTTTTTAGGGAGGCTGACTTTGACCACCCTATTTAAAAAATTAACTCTCCTGTCAATTTTTGGTACTTCCTATCCTCCTTCTGTTTTATTGTTTTCTGTTGCTCTTACCTCTATGTGTCTTTATGTGTGAAATACGTTTTTGATTTTTGTCTACTGCTTGCTACTCCCAATAGAATGGAGCTCCATCAGGGCTGTATTCCTAATGGCTAGACCAGTTCTTCCTGGTAGTAGCCTCCTGATAAATACTTGTTGATGCCTAAAGAAATGGCCTAAAATGTTCTTTTTTAGTAAAAAGAAAGATTGCTTATCTGTGGTAAAAATGTTCAAGAATACAGAGTCTTTTCTTTCTCATTTTGTAGTCACTGTAATAGGTACCCTGTCAGATTTATCTAGGGCAGGTTAATGTGAAGTGTAAGTAAGATAAATGGATGCGAAGGTGCTGCAGAGGTAGCTGTGTTATGAAACTGTGTGGTTGTAGTCTTATGCAAGGTATGCCCTAGCAATGAACATTGAAAACATTTTTGAAAAACCTTTTTTAAAATAATCCTTTTTTTTTTTTAAAGATAGTTCTGTTACACCAACAACAGGCTGTGTCTTTTACATTTGTGCTTACATACCCACATTCTCTTGATATTCCTGTGGCCAGCAGTTATTTAGAACCTCTGATTAACTGTGATCTTTGGCTAAAAAAATGGGTGAAGGCTTACTAACCCATATAAGATTGTAGCCTACACTGACCTCAAAAAGATCATTATTGTAACTATCAAAGTTTATTTAGCTAAATAAGTTGCATAGCAAATACATGTATAATAAATATGTGTATTATATAAATATACACATACATAGATACATATATCATATTCCACATTTTACTATGTGAGGCTTTGAAAAATTACCACTGCATAAGATATGAAAGATTAGAATCTTATTTGGGTACATAAATCGTTAATTCTTTATAGATTATTAGGACTTTTAAATGCTGAGTAGAAAATACCTTCTGAGCTGGAAGGACCGCCAATTCCCTACTAATTGTAGTGTCCTCTTTTTACACTAGATGTCAGTGTTGCCTTGCTGTGTCTGTGACAGTTTCTGGATTAGTGTATGACGGTTGCTATTATCAATTAAAGGAAATAGCTATGTACTCTATAAAAGGTTAATTAGTCATAAAGGTTATAATTAAATATGGACTATGAATACATTTTACGTACTCCCCTCCCCCCTGGTAGTTTTCTGTTAATATAAAAATGTTAAACCAGACTGAAGCATACAAATATCAAATCATTAAGTTGAACACCTGAAACTAATATGTTACATGTCAGTTGTACCTCAATAAAAAAAAAAAGACTGCAGTTTACCGAAAAAACCCAAAACAGAAAAAGACAGTCATATGATGTAAAGCAATTATATTTCTTTTAGGAGATATGTGAAGAGATTATAGGATCACCCATTCCAGAACCTAGACAACGCTCAAGACTTTTGAGATCTCAATCAGAAAGCTCTGATGAAGTTACAGAATTGGACCTTTCACATGGGAAAAAAGATGCATTTGTTTTGGAGGTATTATTGCATTGGACTAATTTCTTAAAGTTTTTGGAAGATAAGATATATATTTTTACAGTCAGGTCCTAAATTGGTGTGATATTTTTGTATCATTACAACTGTGAAAAATATCAAAAGAATATTTTATTATAGAAATTACAGCAAACTTGGTAACATATCTTTTGTTTAACAAAAGTTAAAAAAGAGTTTTGGAAAATTAGTTTTGGAAAAATTAGTGTTTGGGTTGAAATATAATTAAAATATTAAACTTTTGCAGCTTTTTTTGTAAACTTGGATTAATTTCAATAAGAAGTTTCTCTTCTTTCACTTACTATAATTATTACCTGCTTTATATGTCATAACATGTTACTATAATTATAACATTTTTACATGTAACACAATAATATAAGCACTGTGAATTCTGAGTGTAGTGTTTTTTTTACTGAATTCAGAGGGTGTAATTGAACTTTCATTGTAAAAACACATCCAGAATGAACTAACTTTCTTGGAGAATAAATGACAGGAAAGATTTATGGAGCCTGTGCCCTCACAGATCTTCTTCCCATGCACTCCCCTGTAGAATGGTTAGCTTTGAAAGGATAGACGATCTTCCTTTGATATTGAAGGAAAGGAAAATAAATGAGGATACTTAGAAATGTTTTCTGGTAAGGTGCCAGTTGAGAGAAAAAATCATATGCCTGGATCTCAGTAAAGCAGGAAGGTGACAGTAGAATTGTATTGGGATGGGATTGGAGGTTTGAAGAGTCTAGAATAGTGCCCTTGAATGTGATCAGGATGTCAGCTGTGGGAGATGCTCAAGGCTTAACTGAGGTGAGACTGTTACCTTGTAGGAAACTCAAACCATGTGAATTTGTGCCTCTTTCTCATAATCTCTACAGTCTGAGAATGGAGAAAAAAAATGGAGGTTGGTAAAAGGTTAAGGAGTAAAAAGTTCCAGGGTAAAGTTTAGAGCAGTTAGTTGTACTCAAAGTGCCCTGTGATGGTGGCATCAGCAACAGCTGGGAGCTTGTAAGAAATGCAAACTCTGGTGCCCCTACTTCAGACCTAGTAAATGAAAATTTCAAAGTGGGGCCCAGGAATCTGCTTAGCAAACCCTCCAGATGAGGGTTACTTTCACTTTGATCCAGAGCATTTTTCATGTTTTCTGATCCAGGGATCCTGGCTAAGTAGAGAACAGAAGTGCTTGGAATATGGGCAGAAGAGGGCAAGGTGTAGAGAGATGGGGGTTATAGTTGATGCTGGAGATCTGAGTGTAGAATGTTTTGGGGAATACCACAATCGAGTTATGGCCTTGACTGTGAATGGCTAAAGCAAAGTGGAAGTGAAAGTGGTTCTTGACATCTCTCGGGTGTAAGTCAGGACTTAGATCCCCAATGTACAGATGAATGTCAATATATGTCCAGTTGGATATGTTCATTACTTATAATTCACAACAGAAGATTGTGATGTAGGAAAAATGGAGTTTGTACTTATTCTTTTAAGACATGCCTTTAAATTTACCCCTATGTAATTTTATTTTAAAGCAGTTCTGTATTTAGTCAAAAGATTTTTTTAAATTGCACTTTATTAATTTAAACAAATAGAGATAATGATTGCTTGTTATCTTTGTAAATCTTTTGGAACATGCCCTCATAAAGACTTGAGAAAAGGCTTGATTTTTAAAAAACTCAATATACTTTATAATGTATAATATTTCATTTAGAAGTATTTATAATTATTGTGGAAAAATTTATAGATACTACAAAAATTTTTTCAAGTTTTATATTTTAACTTACGGAAAAATGGCCCTACTTTTCCTTGACTCTTATGTTTTCTATTTAATAAATAATAAAAGCGATTTTTAAAAATTTGAAACAATTATATATTTACTACTTATGTGATAGGTTCAATCTTTCATTTTCAGATCGATGACACAGATGCTATGGAAGATGTACATTCTCTACTCACTGATGTTCCGCCTCCTTCAGGTGAACAGAGAAAAATTACCTGGAGATGAGACTAGTTTTGCATATCAGTATTTCAGTTCATAATTATTATAGCACTAACTTTATTTTAACAGCTTTATCGGTGTTACTTTTTGTCACGTTCTTTGCTGCTCCAAGATTGAAAACATCGTTTAAAAATATTTACATTAGAACTTAGGTGAACTGATTTTTAATCTTTTTGTTTATGCATTACAAAAAAAACATGGTAATTTATTAACATGGTCTAAAGTTTCCCAGAAGTATAGAGTTTTAGAAAAAAAGAATGAATGGATCTTAGTTAGAACTTCATGTAATAATTGAAAAATGTTATTCTTTTTTTTTTAATTAATTAATTTATTATTCATATTTGTCTGCATTGGGTCTTCGTTGCTGCATGCGGCTTTCTCTAGTTGCAGCGAGTGGGGGCTACTCGTCGTTGCAGTGCGTGGGGTTCTCATTGCGGTGGCTTCTCTTGTTGCGGAGCTCAGGCTCTAGGCACGTGGGCTACAGTAGTTGTGGCACATGGGCTCAGTAGTTGTGTCTCGCGGGCTCTAGAGTGCAGGCTCAGTAGTTGTGGTGCACGGGCTTAGTTGCTCCACAGCATGTAGGATCTTCCCAGACCAGGGCTTGAACCCGTGTCCCCTGCATTGGCAGGCAGACTCTTAACCACTGTGTCATCAGGGAAGCCCCGAAAAATGTTGTTCTTTAATACAAAAATAAATGAAATGTTATCATACGTTTTCCCTATAATTTATTTTGACAGGCTTTTATAGCTGTAATACAGAAATTATGCCTGGTATAAATAATTGGACATCCGAAATACAGGTAAACCTTTTATTCTTTATTTTAAGCAAATATAGCATATATGATTTTAGCAAGTTTTTTCTTAATATATGTTTTTCTTCGGCCTCTTTACTGCAGTTAAAAATCTTATCTTTTAAAAAAATACCACAGTAGTTATGATTGTTTATTTTCTGTTACAGTATTTAGTTCAAAATAATGAAATGACATGCCATTATATCTCCCCATATTTAGATGTTCACATCAGTAAGAGTAATCCGATTAAGCAGCCTTAATCTAACTAATCAAGCCCTCAATAAGAATTTTAATGATCTCTGTGAAAACTTGCTCAAGGTAGGAACCTTTTGACTAACTATACTTTAGCTAAAACTCCTCAGGATCATGAAATTAAAGAAGAAAAGTATTTATATTGTCTGGAATACCTTACACAGTTGCAGGCCGAATTATTTTTATTTACTTATCAGTCTTAACCTGCCATCAAGTAAAATGCTAAAGATGTCCTCTCCATCTTAATATGCCACACTATAAAAGGAATATATTTTAAGTTATTTCATAGCGTTAAACTTCATAAAAATCTATATTTGTAAATTTAAAAAACGCCTTATTTTTTTATGACTTAGAAATATGATTAAATCTTCTTGTCTGCTTAGATATTAAAAATGTATTCTTAATGAAAGAATAGATGAAACAGAAGTGTTTTACTCTACTCAACTTTATTTGCCATAGTATAATGTACATTAAAAGATCAGTTTTTATAAATTTTTAAATTAAAAGAAATATTACTAATATTTTCTTTTGTGTAGAGCCTGTATTTTAAACTACGGTCTATGATCCCCTGCTGCCTTTGCCATGTAAATTTTACAGTATCTCTCCCTGAAGATGAATTAATTCAGGTAACTAAGGTTCAGTCTGTTATTAAAGAAGATTTCTAACTTTAGTCTGTTTTAATATTATACATTTGCCATAATTAAAGAAGTATAAGCTGCTTTACTTCAAAATATTTTTAAACGTACTAGTATGAGGCAGACCTTGTCTGTCTGTTTCACTTTTGTGAACTCTAGTTATCTGAAGGTGTACTCATATGTATGTTCCAGCGTATGTACACTAGGTGTGCTTCTGTACGACTTCTCTAGACCCCATCTTTCAGAGAAGGTTTTTGAGCTCTTTCTGGAATACCTACGTTTAGGTATACATGTTGGGCTTAGTTGTAGTCTGAATGTCTGAGCTTATGTGCAGTTCTGGTTGAGAATCTTAACCAGGAAAGGCAAATTAGCCAGTTTGTATAAGTTGTTCCATGGTACTGAAAAAGAATTATAAGAAGCTTTTTTGGGGAATGATTGTTTTGCTAATCATATTGTTTCTGTGATTCTAGGTTACAGTCACAGCAGTTGCAATAACTTTTGACAAAAATCAGGCTTTACAGACCACAAAAACACATGCTGAGAAGTCATTGCAAAGAGGTAAACCTGTGGTAGATGGGAGCATAGTTCATGTTTGTCTGTGTTATAATTCAGTGATAAAATATAGAGGATAGGTAGAATAAATGACGTGTTTCTTGACAAGATACTGTCACTTTTTCTGTTTTCTTTATCAAGATAACTGTGTGGATAAGCATATGGCTGATGATATTTTTCACACATGAATAGGTGGTTGGCTGCTATTTACATAGAAAATGCTGCTGTTTTTTAGAGTTAGCTTATAACATTAGTTCTGCAGTAATTTAGAGGCTCCTATCCTAGGAGCTCTGGGGAGGTCCTCAAGGCATCTGAGAACCAACTGATGTAGCAAGCACCATGGATTTTTCTTAGGAAAGGTCCCATAGTGTTCAGCAGATTCTCAGAGTTGTTCTTTATCCAGTAAAATTTAGGAAGTACCATGCTTAATATATTCCAAAGAAATGCAAAATCTTAGAAACCATTTGTGTGTTCTGAAAAAAGAGAAGAGGGAAATAGTATACTTTCTAAAGTTTAATGACTTACTGGCTAAATAAATATTCATGATTAATCTAAAAATTTTTAAGTTGAATATATCCTACATCTATAGCATTGAATTAATGTCAGATGTATTAAATGATTATGCGTTCAGATATTTATCAAAAAATATAGATAATAACTGGTTTAAGTGTCATAGAACTAGTATAGTACAAAAAGTAGGATAATAATCATCATTAGTGAGTGCTTATTCTTTGCCAGGCACTGTGCTAAGAGATTTATATACATTACCCTTTCTAAATCTCACAACAGCCCCACCAGAGAAGATAGCAACCACTCTCAGTGTCCGCAGGTGAAGGACCCCCATGGAAGAAAGCAAGGACAAACCAACCAGAATTAACTGAGTTGGGGGGGAAATTATATGTTATCCCAGAGTAATTTTTAAAAAATTAATAAGAGATCATTACTAATTAACTTGTGTTTTTCCTGCCTCTCAAGCCTCTACAGATAATGAAGAACTTCTGCAGTTTCCCCTCGAACTCTGTTCAGATTCACTTCCTTCTCATCCTTTTCCACCAGCTAAAGGTTGGTTAAGTAAGGGAAATGCAAGCACAAATACCAGTTTCTAGATCCTTTCTCTTGCTTCTTCACTGTAGGTAATCTTAACTTAATTTTGAGATGGAGATTTATTCTTCATTTCCTCATTGTATGTTTCTTCATGTTCATAAAGGGGAGAGAGTAATGTTCCTTTTATTTTAATTTCTCAAGTAATCTCATCATGACTTATTAAGGTAATTTTTTGTGTGATATTCCATTCTTGTAACTCAAATGTATTAAAGTTTTATTTTCAGAGATTTGGATTTCCCAAAGTAACTATTCACATATGGTATATTTTGATATTTATATTATATCTGGTAAATTTTTTTCTAGCAACATTAACCTTCTGCAAAAATTTTTAGATTTTCATAGACAAACAGAATACTTATTTTCTTCAGAAGCTATGTGGAGAGGTTTTGGGTGGAGGTTAGTACAAGTGAGAAAGGGATGAGCTTTCTGTCTTTTGGGTGTCTTGGTTATATTTGAGGAACATTTTTTCAAATGCAAAATGATTGTCCCTTAATTCACTAGCAGTAGATCTACTTAGATCTGTACAATCTTTGGAGAAAAGTGGGAGGTGGTTTTTTCCATTTCTCTTCTGATTTCAGTGTAATTTTTATTATAAAAATTTCAGAATTACTGTACCTTATCTTGTAGCATTACATACACAATAAATGTAGTTTGTGTTTTTTCCTAAGTTTTTTATTCTTAGAAATGATGCTTTTGTTATTTAAAACCAAATTGGCATTTCTAATTTTTCTGTTTTATAATACAAGTGACATTATTTTATGGTTTCTACTTATCAGTTACTTTATCTGATACCGTATTAGTTATAATACAACATAGTTTTATATTCACATTGCCTATATGTCAATAGAGTCTTTACTAAATCAGTGCAAGGCCTGTGTAGATAAATAGATCTTGTCTCATATTTTGAAGCTGAAAAGAAGCTACTTTCAGATTCTGAACTTTCTAACATGGTAACTGTGGTTCTTTTTCCTTTTTGTCTAAATTAAAATTCTAATTTAGAACTCCATAGAGAATTTCTTGAAAGAATAGAGAGGAAAAATCAAATCCAAAGACAATCTGAGTTCAGATTTATAACTTAAACATAGCTTTCAGAACAAAAAGCAGAACAATCTAGAATCTTCCTTGAACTGACTAGTTAGGATTTTTTTTTTAAACACATATTTTCTACAGAAACTTATATTTAACACAGGGTTAGTTCCAAACCACTTTTAGGTATCACTTCATTTATCCTTACCCAGCAGTGGTGGCGAGGGGGAAACCAAAACCAAAAACCCAGTCAGCAACGACGAAATGGTTTGATCAATTGCTAACCTATACAAATATTTATTTGTGGATTTGGGGTCCCTGTTAGCCCAACTTTACCATGTTGTTAATAGCTACTGAATTCTGCAGAAGATTAGATTTAAACTCTGTATATTGGCCATATCTATATTGATAACTTACAATTTCTGCAATAGCTTTCAAAATATTTTCAAAGGTAATGAGAACTAGTGCTTTTTGAAGTCATTAGTATATTTTGTACAAATGATACTCTGAACTTAAAAACAAGGAAAGAAGAATTTGAGTAGAATAAGTCATATCTGAACAGTCCCTAAAATATTTGCAATTTATTTTAAGGAGCATGGAGAGGGACCATAGGTGGAGTAGTAAACCAAGAGACCTGGCTTTTCTTCTCAGTTCTGCTACTGATAAAGTGTGAGAACTTGGGCCAGGTAACCTCTAATTAAGCCACTTTTAGTTCCTCATTTGTAAAATGTGAAAGGATTAAGATTCTCTCTAGCCTTTAAATTTCTCTGATTTCTTGAGTTTCTATAGTTTATGGTTCTTCAATTATTAACATGTCCCTATTATTAAAAATGTAAAAGCTAAATTATGCCTGAGGTCACACTGAGCTTCTGTTAATTAATTTTCCAAATAACTTCAAATCAGTTAAACCAATGATTTTTAAACTCTGTTCCTCCAGACCATAGAGTTTCTTCAGAGGTGCCTCATGGCCTTCCAGGAGGCAAGGTGCCGGCGGGGTGAGAAGATAGGTCTCTAGACCCCCTACTTCTGAACTAGAGCAGCTTCAATGCACTACGCTTTATGTATCAGCTTTCTATATATGATTTTCTTGGAAGAAAGCGTTTCAAAAAGTTTGAAAATCACTGAATCAGATCATACCACCCTTATCGTCATCATCATCGCCACCATTGTCAGCTTCATAATGATCAATATCATCACATCTAATGCTAATATATATAAAACTTTAATACTAAGTGCTTAACTATAAAACCTTTGTGCCTTTCCTTGAATGTTACATTTTAAAATCATCAATGAACACTAAAAAGTTTATCTGTTTACTTTTTTTAAAGTCATGTAAATTGTGGTTTACGTTGCATCCTTATGTATTGTCTTTGCGTCCTCATGTCTTGCCAGGAGAACATGGGCTATGATGTATATATTAGAAAAAGTTATCTCGAAGTGTTTTGGAAAATTTGAGGATAGGATGGGTTTTGAAAAGGTCTGAAAAGTGTAATAATAAAGTGTTATATCATGAAAGTAGTAATTGAACATTGTAACATGAAGGAAGTCTTTGAATAGAGAATAGAAATATCTGGGAAAAGTTAAGCTTAGCAGTTTAGAGGAAATAGGTGGGAGAGAGAAAGGTGAGGGTGAGGAATAAATGCTCAGAGAACTTCTCTACTTTCTTATCTGCAACCACAAGAGGTTTAAAAGTTAACTACTAATACTGATAAGTAAATAAATATATAGTTTTTGTAGTTTTGTTAGGTTAGTTAGCTAAGCTGATCGAGATTTATCTTTTTTAATTCTGAAAACTTTGAATACTAATTTATTTTTCATGTTCTTATCACAAATGGGATAATTTATTAAAATTTTTTATTTCCTTTTATGTTGACAGAGTAGTCTCAAGAGCTATGCACAGTCTGTTTATTAACACTTCCATCTTTTCACTTGTAGATAAACCTTTCCTTATCTTTTTGTGTTATTGAAAATGAGTGAGTATTATGTGAAGAAAAGATGCTTCAATAACATGTTTCCTAATTGACAGTGTAGGGTAAGCTTGGGCCTGAATTGTCCATCCATGCTTAATTTTTTTTCCTTCCATCTTTTGTTATATTTGTTACATATTTTGTTTCTCAAGGTAACAGAATAGTTTGATGTATGTCTCAAATTTGTGGTTGATTTGGTGTTACCTTGATAGTTACCATGATTTTTCTGATTTGAAATATTAAAACATGCTGAGCCTAAGTAATTTCTTAAAGGACATTATCATGTGAAGGTCATCAAAATTCTTTGATGAATACTATGAGGAACAGAGATGATGTGGCATCACTATAAATTCCTTTTTTTAATGAAACTGTGTTAAGAAAAAAGATGACTATAGCAAATTTTTTATACCACTTTCATAATGTTTTTTCCTCCTCATTAATATCTACATGTCAGCTTTCTGAATATCTGTCACTTCACTCTGGAATGGTTTTTTAAGAGGCTTTAAAAATGATATATATTTTTATGAAATGAAAATGAAAAAAGATGGAGCAAATATAGTAAAAATAGGGAATCTGAGTGAATGTAATCTGGGTGAAAATTTTTTAAAAATCAGGATATTTCTCATGAACTGTAATTAATCTTAAAAATTTTATGCATGTAATTTTTATAAAAGGTTGGCATGTTACTTTAGATACATGTCTAAAGACCTGAATCTTGAGATATTTGAAACCATATTGAGGGACTTAAGAACTTATATTAGACAAAAGTGTTTGAATTATATACCACTATAAATAGATCTCAAATACTTTATAAACCTAATCTATAATAGGATAATTGCTTTCATTAAAATTCTGAGAGTTTAAGGCTATAAAAGGGTTTAATTAAGTCAGTTTTAGTGTTTATATACTATTGGATAAAACTGTATAGAGGAAAAGTTTTTTATATCACCCTTGTTTCTGTGTCCATTTTGCTTTATGCTGGGGTGGTATCCTCATGTTCAGTGGCATTAGCTATAGCCTGGGAGAAGTTCTTTTTTCACTGAGCAGTTGCTGATGAATAAGACAAATATAGGTCAAATTCTGGATTTCAGTAAAAAAGAAAACAAGTTTGCTTACACCCTCAATATATTATACTCCATAATTAGGTATCCACATTTGAAGCTTTTTTCTTTATTTTTATGGTCGGCTATCAGAATTACTTTTTGTTAAACCAAATTTGATTTTAAAAGATAGTTTAATTTTTTAAACTTAAATGACTTGCCTCACATTATTTTAACTTGTAATTAGAAATATAAATCTATAAGACCTACAAAAGTTAGCTTTTCCTTCTTCCTGCCAACTAATGGTTCTGAATTCTTACAAGTATACATAATTCTTTATGCTAACTAAAAATGTTTTTATGTATTAAGAGTTCATTCCATGTCTGTTTTCTCTCTTATTTTTTTAAGATATATTTTGTCATTGTGACCAAATGGTAGCAACTATGAAAAATGCTAAAGTTCTTCATGTTATCCATGGCCACAGCAGTGAGTGAGGGCTCCTGAAAGGAGAAAAATGCTGAGGGGAAGGAGAATGAGAGGAAAACAGAAACTAAAGAGTGGAAAATGTGAAAACCTCATCCAAGAAGTGGGAAGGAGAGAAAGAGTTGATGGAGAAGTAGAGATAAGGAATCTTAGCTTTTCCAAGAGCTTGAGGGCAGTGAAATCCAGAGTCAGAGGAAGAGGGAGTGAAAAGCAAAGAAAATTGAATTGGGTTATTGACCCAAAACAAGGATTATTTGGAAAAAAGGATACAAAGGATGGGAGTGAGAGGAAGAGTGAATGATGGGGATTGAAGAAGAAAAGCAAGTGAGTTAGAATGTTGCACACCCGGGGTTGGAAGCTTTAATGACTCAAATAGGGCAGCTAATGTCTTTTGTCATCTACTGTATGTATTACCTGTGTAGCTATGTAGTTGAATTTTTTTTTTTTACTAGTGAAATATCCAGATCGAAGCAATTTGTGTCTTTCTATATGCCTTAGTAATTTTTAACTATAATATGGCAATTTCATTATCAATCCACCAGTATTTAAAGACCATTATGGACCAGATTTATACTGAATGTTTATGTACATCATTTGTTTAACTCAGTCATTAAGCCAGATTTTATAGTTATAAGACATAGCTGATCAATGCATTATAGATTGATGGAAGTGCTTAAAGGGACATAAAACCAAATTTTGATCATAATAATTTAAAACTAAGAATGGTTAAACAGGAAAATAAAACATACAGTTTAGAGACTCCAGATTGCATATATTTTAATCTGCCAGAGAACCTTTTCAGAATTTGCAGGAGGTTTTTCAAATTTTGTAATTTTCTTAGGGTGACTGGAAAAGATTATCTCAAATACTTTTTAGTTATTCAAAGCAAAGGTGATCTGTAAATTTTAATGGTAGAAAGTAAGTTGTTAGAAGAGTAGTCAGTGTAAAACTCTATCATAGCTAACCCATACCTTTGTCATTGGTCATTTAGGATAATGGAAGCATCTCAAACTTCGGAAGCACTGGCAGGTGTATAATTGAGGGAGGAGGAATTCTTGCCACATTTTTTTTTCTGTTTTTCATCTATATGCTCATTTCCACTAAACTGCTTTAATCTAGGTTAATCCCCCTCCCCACTCCGCTAAGGCCTGTTAAAAATTGCTCAAGTGTAGTAAGAAAATAGTCAATCTGCATGTTCTGTTTGCCTCAGTAACTTTCTAGGGTTGTTTTCTGAGGGATAGCGGGATTATCAGTAACTGGTGACTTCTTTAAAAAGCAAAATTGTATTCAATGGGAAAGGAAATGCTAAGAGAAGTGGGCTGCTGGGTGGCTTGATGTAGACTGTCTTTGCAGCTACAGTGGGGCCTCTCATACGAAGTATTTGTGTCAAACTCTTCCCCAGAGATGTGCAAATAGCCAGAACTGGGTGCCAGCTCCTCAACAAAGCCCAAAGGACTTTTAATAAGATATTTACCCCTGAGTATGAAATATGTTGTCTTTTTAAGTATTGGCGTAGAGATTGCATACGTATTTATTTATTCTTAAGCAGAATTACTGCTTTGTCAGTGAGCCAGACAGCTAATATCTGCAGTTCCTTCTCTTGTGAAAAGCCTGTTATTACCTGGGAAGCCAAACTGTAATTGGAAGGAGCAGAGTGACCGAGAGTCTGAGGTCATTAGATATTTGAGGTGTTCAGACCAGTCCGAGGTGCTGACGTCCAGCTGCTGCCAGGACCAGCTCCTCTTGGGCCTTTTCTCTGAGAGAAAACATGAGCATCCTGGCAAGCATGTTAGGAGATGAACCTGCTCTCCTTCAGTGAGGTCAAAAATCTTGTCGCTCAGCCATGTCTCTAATTTAAAAGTTTTGTTCTTCTAAAATTTTAATTCAAACACATTCATATTTGAGGGCAGGGAATAAATATTTTCCCTCACTTGTTTCTCCTCTTCCCTACCTTTCGTAAAATTTTTTTTGGAAAAGTAGTAAGTGTACTAAATGTACATGGTGAAAAATTCAAATACTACAAAAAAAATCACATTGTCCAAAATAAAGCTTCCTTCTCCCTTCGTTTTCCTTCGCAAGAGGAAGATACTCTTTAACAGGTTATTGTCTGTCTTTACAAGGATACTCTATCCTTTTTTTAAAACACAAATATTCTACAGATCATTGTATACCTTTGTTTTTTTCCACCTGGCATATTTAGAGATGGGAACAGATACCGTCTACATGTTTAAGCTCTTTTCATGGGTACTTGCCATTAAATTATATACAGTTGCTACTAGAGAATTCCGTATTACCAAGATAATATCAAGGTATAGAAGACAATTTTAGTAATTTTCACTTTTTCTTTTAGTTTCCTTCCCATCCGCACATTTTAAAAACTTTAACAGAATACCTAATGCCGACTATATTTTCTGTGTCTATACTTACCGAGGCTATATATACTGCACAGGACATACGAGAGCTCTGGAACCCTCCTGGGATGTATGAGCCTGGGGTGGGCTATTTACTGTCCCAGCTTCTGCACTGGGTCTGTTTCCAGGCTGAGCTGTCCCTAGAGATCTGGTAAGCCTCTGAATGTCAGTTCTGTTCTGGTCTTCCTCCTGTAGGTCCCATCGCTTCCTGGGCTTCCATTGCCCCTCAGGATGCTGAATCAGGAGGATACTCCCTCTAGAACTACAGTCTGAGGGCATGATGGTCAGGGCGCGTCCAGCGTGCGCTCCTCATAGCCATTGTATGGACCTCACCTAGTGATCCCTTTTATCGGACAGTTCTGTATTGTAAGAGGATTGTCAGCCACTGTACACTCTCCAGTATAGCTTGTGGTCATTGCCTTAAAAACTGGGGGGTGGGGTGGGTGCGGGAGATACTTCCATTGCACCCAATCAACAGAAACATTCTATAAATCCAGTTTTTGAAAAGTATAACTTTTGCTAATTTAAGAATATTACCAGAAGGTCAACACATTAAGCAGAGACAAAATACATATATTTACTTAGTTTATAATTTAAAAAAAGACTGGCTGACCCAAATTATTCTTAGTGTCTTTATGTGTTATTTCTATCTTGGCCACACTATATTCTCAGGTCTGAAATTCTTTGAAACAAAAATTCAAATAATGCCATTGTGGATAGAGCCTGAACATTAGAAATGGATTATGAAGTTTTCTTTCTTTTATAGTACTGTTTAAATTTGTACAATGACTTAAATATCTATAGTAAAAATACAAACTATCAGGGAGAATGCAGGATGCTGCTTTCATGAGCCTACTGTAAAGGGGATTCTAGTTTGGGATTCCTAGTTATTTCCGTGGAGAGCGGTCACCTTTTAGTTCCACAAAGTCTTGATAGCTCCAGAAGGAGCTGCTGAAAGCAAAGGCCTTGAATGAAGGGGTTGGTGGTGAGGGGGCAGGTCGGCTGAGGTTTGTGTTTATCTGTGAGAAATAGGTCATTGCCTTGTCTGTAATTTTTAATCTTACTGGCTCTTCCGCCACAAACATTTCCCTTCTGTTTTTCATTTCAGATTTTCTTCCCAGTAGGTTGACCCTTTTCTCTGTTCAGTTTTCTCACATCCCGCTTCCATCCCACTAACATTTGTTACTGTGTTGATATTTTGTGTGTAGAGTTTCTGAAACCTTTTTTGTGTTATACTAACAAGTAATCTTTCTTGGCATGGTATTTATTAATGAAGCTAGTTTTCATATATCAATAGAAACTGTGTTTTAAACCTAAATACTTCTATTTGGTTTACTTTTATAATGAAGCCATAAAGATTCCCTCCTATTCGTCTGGCTTTTAGAGAGTATTAACCAAGAGCAAAGAAGAGATACTTGCTTATACTTAGCACCCAAGCTAATGTTGTTCATATTGTCTTATTAGAACACCTGGAGAGTGCAAGTTCTAACTCAGGTATACCAGCTGCACAGAGAGGTGAGTTTGTCTAATCAAGCAAATAGTCTCCAAAGGTGTGAAATTCTAGTGTGGTGATTCATGAGCGTACAGACATCAGAGAAATGCACTGGACGATGGAATAGACACCAAAATGTGGCTTTATTGTAGTTAGAATGTGTCTTACAAAATAGTAATTAAACAAATATTTACATTTTTAGCATTTTAATAGTGTCCCACTTTCTAAAACTAAAGCTTTAGCTTTTTAACATTGTTTTTTAGCTCAGCAGTAGTAAAAGTTATTCTTTTTAAAATGAGAACTTGTTAGGCTCACACTTGCCCCTCACCCCATGTTATCAGAAGCTTTGTCGCCAAAATGAGACATGGAAATAGAATATTGACAAAAATAACCCTTTGGCTTTCTTGTTACTATTGGTAGAAAGAAGGTATTTTAATAAAAGATAAGTTAACTAGTGATTTTTTTTCATGTATTCTTCACCGTTTGATTCTCATTATTTTTATTTTTGATTTCAGGGTAAAATTAGGGCAAGGAATTATTCACAAAGTTCTGATTGTAAATTAAAGCCCTGAATATAAACAGCTAAAACAGTGTGAAGTAAAAAGAATGGGAAATGAAGTTAGTTAAAACACAGCGTATGGTCCTTTCCCTGATCTCTCTGTTAGACCCGCTTCCATTCCCCCTAAGAGACCACACAGCTGTGACATCACCAAAGATGCTCAGCCAGCCAAGAACTTGGTTTTGGACAAATCAGTGTCTAAAGCTTGACTCTTTACTATCTCTCTTACCTGACTTGAAAAGGACCACTTTTTCCCCTAAGTTACGGTTAAATTACGTCATCGGAAGGAGTGTTATGACGAGTAAGAGACGTCATCCATATTTTTTCTTTGTTTTTTCTTTTGTTTTCTGTCTGTGTTTTCAGCAACGTCAGTTGATTACAGTTCCTTTGCAGACAGATGCAGCAGCTGGATAGAGCTCATTAAACTGAAAGCTCAGACCATAAGGCGTGGATCAATTAAGACAAGTAGGCCGATGTTTCTACCATGTTACAATCTGAGAAGCATATCCTTGATTTCCCAGTGGTGAAGGCTAGACCTGACTACTCAGTAATAACATTGCCAATCAATCATGTATTGGAGTGTGAAAGCTGCAGACTCTAAAGGTCATTTAGCAAAAGCTATTGAAGGGCCTTTAGATTTTTTTAACTTTAACTGTAGGGTTGTGTTTTTAGTATTTTATTTTTGTGAAGGTATTCTTGCAAGTATATAGATATTATATCATCTAGTGTAAGGAAATGATGAGCTCTCTTATTGAAGAGACACTCTTCCAGGACCCAAGGTACTAGGTAGTGTACGGTATTTGTCAGTTTACTAAGAGCGATATCCAGAGTGATAAAAGAATGAGGTATTTCCAGAGAGAAAGTGGTCAACTCTTATCTCACTGCTAGATTCAGGATCAGTACTTACATGTTCTTTATCTATACTCCATGTGTTTTGGTAGACTTTGAGGTATTTGAGTGAAAGATTTTACATTAAAGGGAAGGAACTGTGTTTTAGGGAGAAGATCACAAGATATGGAACCAGCCAGATATGGTTTTGAATCCTAGTAGTGCCATTTTAATAGCTGTGTGACCTTGGGCAAGTTATTTAAGTTTTGTGAGCCTCAGTTTCCTCACGTGTAAAATGGAGATAACACCTACGTTGCTGGGTTGTTGTAAGGATTATATATATACATATATGTGTGTGTGTGTATATATATGTATATATGTCTGGTTTATAGTAGTTATTGGATAAGTGGTAGCTATTATTTGTTATTTCATGAACAAACAACTTTTAGACAGCCAAGGTCATTTGTTGAATTTTTTAAATTATTATGAGTTTGATCGAGAAGGTTTGGAAAAGAAACCTACTACAACTAGTTAAGATATGGTTTATCTACAAATTGACAATGATGAAGTCGTCTGAAAAAAAGCTGCACTGGGAAATGTAACAACTTTCACACTCTCCTTGTAATAATTTGTTCCTACAGCAGATAATTTTTAATGCTCTACCGCTTTTTCTTCACTTTATAACGATCATTGTGTGTGTAGCTCCACCTCATCAACATTTTCTTTTGCAGGAATGCCATTTTTCTTCCAAAAGATTCCATTCCAGCATTTCCTCTTATGTTTTCCTTTCTCTCTCTATTTTTAATTGCATGCAGTGCATGATAATTTCTTTTCTTTCATGACATGGCTTAGCCTCACAGACAGCTGAATGTTGTCACCACTTATTTGGAAACCTTAGGGAATAATTGAGTCACCAGCATATGATCTTGATGCTTTCTCTTCTTTCTCCAATTTTAGCTGTGACAGTCGAAAAAGCAAGTCCAGTGGGTGAAGGAAATTTCCGGAATCGTTCTTCTCCACCTTGTGCAAATTCTACAGTTGGCGTGGTTAAGATGACACCTCTTTCCTTCATTCCTGGAGCAAAAATAACGAAATATCTTGGGATAATTAACATGTTTTTTATTCGGGAAACCACTTCTCTTCGTGAGGTAATTTTATAGTTGTTATTTAATTGTTTTTGTGCGTTTTCTGTGGTTGAAGATATTAGTATCAAAACCAAACAAGTTTCAAATTGGTTGTTTATTTGCCAGAAGTAACACACACACACACACACACACACACACACACACACACTTTTTTTCATAACCTGTCTGGATTGTCTCTAGCAGCTAGTATTATCACAAGAGTTGTGTTGTGTTTAATCCCATTTGTTATTAGAAACTCCAGGTCCTTATCATGTGGTAACTAAAACAAATAAATGTATCCGCGTTTGATTAGAGGTTTAAAACAGCCCTGAAAGAACAGCTTAGTCTTCTCAGTAGGTATTTGCCTGAGATATATTTAAATAGCAATTTTTAAGGGTTTACATTTAGAAATAGTAAGGGACTGTATCATGGAGAGATGTCTTGGGGATTGTTTATGTCATTTAGCTCTATCGTTTTCTTCCTCTGAAAAAAACTGAGGCCGCTTGTTTTTTTCCCCTCTCGCCGTCAGTGTGTAAAAATGTTCAAGTTCTTACCTCACACTGGCTGGGTATCATTAAACTTTAATTTTTTTTTTAAGTAACAGCAGTTCTAATCTTCTACTTGATGTAGTCAAAGTTAAGAATCAGAGTCAGCCTACTATATTTTGCATTACAGAGGAATTTAAACTCAAGAAAAGATTATATTTCTATTTGTCTTATGTTTTGGAGCAGAACTGCTAAGCAAATTACTGTGAATGGGGAAATTTTTTAATTATTTAGGTGTGAAACCCAATAAACTCTTCAAAATTTACTTCAGCGGTAGTTTGTATTTTTAAAAAGTGTGTTCATTATAAACATGACTTAACTATGCTTTTTCCCCATTGCTTCATTAGCAGTGTTTCTATACTTTCTTGGAAATAACAGCTTGCTTATTAATTTTTGATATCATGCTCACCCTCCTGCACCTAGCACAGTGCCTGGTGCAGAGTAAACATAAGTTGTTTTTGTGTAAGTGAGGGAGTGACTTCTGACAGATTAACTAATTAGATAGATGTTTCCTTTAAGATAAATTACTTTTAAAATCATATTCTAATTGTGTTGAGATGGGAAAGAAACTATCTTAAGATGCTCTCAAAAACCTTTTAGTGTAGAATTAAAATAGGAGACACTTTTATTAAGTTTGACAAAGAAATTTGGGTGTGAGAAGCTGGCATAGATTGGTGAATTGACCTTTTCCGGTTGCTCTTACTAGCACATGGATATTGTACTATTGAATCCATAAAATTTTATTTCCTAAGTGCCTTCTCTACTGCTTAAGCAACCATACCCCAAAATGTTACTTCACAGTAGATTTCCTTTCAACAGAGATTTGTAATATTAACTGTATGGTATAATATCCCAAATTTATTCATTGCTTGGTGAATTATTTGCTTACAATTATATAATCTTTTAAAAATTACCCCTCTGTAGTCTCTGTTACTCTGCTATCAGAATTTCTTGATTTGAGATGGAGGAGGGAAACTGATAAAAGTAAAAGAAAAAGCTGTCCCGGGTGATGATTGAGTCAGAGGCAGGCTGACACAACTCAACTTAATTCCTTAATTACAAAGAGAGATACCTGTACAAAACTTTATGTAGCATCCTGTGACTTTTCAGAAAGATGTGACCTGGACGAATGGTTCTTCTAACAGTGTATTGAATTTTGTCCTTAACCTCCAGTTTAAAGTTGGAAATTTCTTCCTAGACTATAAATAACATCCAGTAAAATTTGTGGAAAACTTAGGTTGAGAAGCATTTTAAGCTCTCATTTAGCCTTTGGTTTCTGTTTTGTTTGTTTTTGAACACTGAAAAAGTTCCCCAAACTATTGGATTTAATTCCCTAACTAATATGTACGGACCACTTAGTACGTGCATCTGTTGAAGTAGGTGTTAGCGTATGTAGTTGTGAGCACAGCAGAGTCAGTTCCCGACCTGATGGGATTTAGTCTAGTGGAACTCGGGCATGGTGGACAGTAAATAAATAATCATGTGATTAACAGGTAACTCCTAGTAATAGTAAGTCATGTAAAGAAATAAGACAGGGCCTGTCAGAGAATATAATGGGAGAACTTAATTTAGATCTGATAAGGAAGGTTTCTCTGAGGAAGTCACATGTAAACCAGGACCTGAAGAATTGAGTAAAAGTTACCCTGGTGGAAAATTGGGTGTGGAACCTTCATGTGCAATGACCCCGAGGCAGGAAAAGATGTCACACCTTTGAGAAACTGAAAAAGACAAGTGCGACTGGAACCTGGTTCATTTTCAGAATAGGAGATATGGATAGCAGAGAAGTCTCATTGTTTTTATTTACCATCAATTTATTTGAATGATGATGGGAACGACTTGATAGAGGGAGGTGCTGAAGATGGAGGGACAGTTAGAACTCTTGCTCTGCCATCTGTCCACTAGCTCTGTGGTCCTGGCTCGTCATGGGCACATCACAGATTCTCTGAGCTTCAGTTTCATCATCTGTAAAATGAAGATAGTAATCCCTGTCGTAGACATGTGCTCAGTAAAGGTTTGTTTGTTCATTCATGCAACAAATCCCCATTATGGAGGGAATTAAAATGATCGTCCGTTATATTAAGATCACTTAAGATGTTTTAATATGTATTCTTTGATGTTTTATGTACATTAGTTTACACATGTATCCAGTTTGGTTTTTTGCGCGTCATCATTTAGGAAGGAGGTGTCAGTGGTTTTCTCCATGCTTTTATTGCTGAAGTGTTTGCGATGGTGAGAGCTCACGTGGCTGCACTGGGAGGGAATGCTGTTGTCTCCTACATAATGAAACAGTGTGTCTTCATGGAGAATCCAAATAAAAACCAGGTGAGATGGGGTTAAAAACCTCTGATGGCGGGAACCTGTGAATGTATCCCATGGCCTTTTCACCTCCCACCTTCCCCCGAAAAAGAGAATTGCTCTTCAAAGCTCTTTGACTCTAGAGGCTTAAAACATGTTTTAATGAATATGTTGGTAACCATGGTCCTGCATAGGTCAGATGCTGTTTTCACATCCCCAGTGACTAGTTATTATTCTTAAATACCTCTGGAAGTTTTGCTCCTAAATTACTGTTTCCTCCACCTTCTTGGTGGGTCGTTGGGATCCAGTGATGGCTAACGGAGGACAGTTAAAAGACGCCCTCTGGTTTGGAATGTGATGCTGTCCAGTTCTAATCGCCCTGCTGGTGAAGAGTACATCATGATGGGGCCACACTGTTTATTTCTAATAAGTAATGTAATTCTGTTAATGGGGACAAGGGAATGTTGCTTAGGTTAAATCTTAGAATAAATTTCTTTTATCAGTTTTTTAATAACTCACTTACAATTGTTAAAAATCCCTTTAAAAAATTAAATAACTGTATTAATGAGTTTGTTTGTTTCCTGTGAATTGCCTTCTTATCCTTTGCTCATTTTTCTCTTGGGTTGTACGCTTCTTCAGCTCTACGGCACTGCCCCCAGGGTAGCCAGAAGCGTATGAGCGTGTTGTTGAGTTTGTGACTGAACATGTCCTGTTGTTCTTATAGGCACAGTGTCTTATAAACGTAAGTGGTGATGCAGTGGTTTTTGTTCGTGAATCTGAATTAGAAGTGGTGTCAACTCAGCAACCTGCTGCCACCTGCCAGCCCTCATGTACTGGAGGAGAAGTTACAACCTGAAGTCCGTTAGAAAGAATGAGCTTCACTAAATGACATTCATGGGTCTCCTGTGTTTTGTCATTCATTTATCTTACTAGATGTAAAAAATGGACTTGAGAGAATTGAGGAAGAATTGATACATTATGAGTATATTCGATTTGTCTGGAATCACTTGGAGGCCTGAGAATGTTCAAATCTTGACATTTTAGTTTGGCCAGCCTAGACGGACAGGCCCAGTGGAGCCTTGACTGCACCTCCCCCCCAGGAAGTTCAGATAAACTTCTCTGAGAACTGTAGTAAAGAGGGAAGCTATGTATAATTTATGTTGATTTTAATAAAATCATAATTTAGAAAATGAAATGGTAAGATTATAAGGAAATTAGGATAGCTCTCCTAGTGTAATTTAGAGAAACTAAGCAAGAAATGAACAAATTGTTAATGAGTAAGTCATCTGATTCAAGGAATGTATGGGGAAAATGGAGAAAAGTTTTCAGAAAACTACGTGGGTTTCTTAGTATGTTATTTTGATGAGGAATTTGGTAACAACTGAAAGGGAAAATTGCTTCAGCCATCTTTGAAAAAGAAGTTAAAATTCTGCAACTGGTATCCATAATATGTCCTAACTACTGGAAAAGAAAAGCAATTAATCAGAGCCAGTGTCCTTCCATTGGAAGTTTAAATAAGGAAGGAGGAAAAACATTACTATATAACTTCGTTTCTAGCCAAGTTTCAATTTGTGTTTAATTTGTCTGGAAGAGGCTTGGCTTCAACTGGGAAGAAAAGGCCAGTGAATTTTGTTGAAGTAGTTAAAATATAATTGATCTAGAAGGAACATAAAATTATTTTCTAATAAAGTCATACTGCACTCCCACCAAATAAACAGAATTTTAGTAATATCTTAGGGATTTTTGATGGTGAGTTAGACCGTATTTGGCATAGAGTTTGGAAATGTAACTTGAATGTAAATATGCTGCAGAATGTTGAATATATGGATAGAAATACTTTTTTTGTCAATGCCAAATACCTATTACAAGTGAACCTTTAAAAGTACATTCCTCCTTTGCACAACAAAATTTCTTTATAAAACTCATGATTTTGCTCTTCCAGGATAACAACTGCCCTAAAGATTAGGAGTCATTTCCTTGTTATCACAGGTGTCAATATTTTTCTGTACTTTGTTTATAATTTTATTTTTTAAATAAAAAAATTTATAAACTGGAATATTCCTAAATCTCTTTTTTTGCCTCTTTGATGTAGTACTGTCAGTGGTCAGAAATCACTTTCCATCTGATCATCTCCGTTCATTTCTTTAGTCAACAGTCATCTGTTGTGCGTATACTATATGCAAGGCCCTGTTCTTAATTTGCGGGAAAAAATACATATGTAATTGTGCTACTCTCATTGCCTTTGGTAGGAAACCTACAACATTAAGTGAGAAAATGTGTGTAGCTTGGGATGAAGGTAGCTTCCCCAAGGAAATGATACTTAAGCTCAGTCTAGAAAAATAGGCAGGTCCCTGGAATTGACTGACTTGTTCATAGTTTTGTTTATCCATCCATCCATCCAGCAGCTATTTTGGGATTCCTGAGTATGTTTCTGAGTCCTTTCTTGGCAGGGGATTCATAATGTAATTATCACTAATTGAGTACCTGTTTTGTGCCACATCCTGTGCATATGCGTTGTTACTAATTCTTAAAACATAAAACTAGCTGGGTGACGTTATCTCCATTTTGGTCTGAATATTTGGATACTAAACAGAGGCACAGGCTGATTTCTAGAAAAGCCAGAGTTACAGAACTCAGGCTTGTTGTCTGCAGACCCAGGCCGTTTGCTCAGTGTGGGTTACCTGTGAAGTACAGTCAGCCCATGCCAAGATTGGCTCCTTCCAGAAAAGCTGATGTTACCTGATGCCCCAAGAGTTGCTGCTGTTCCCTGTATGTGGATTCCCTCAGAAACATCATTTTAGACGTGCTGGGACTTAATCTTTTGGAAATATTGAGGCCAGTTATGGGATCTAACAGCACACCTCATAGTTTCTCTCATTCTTTATTACTGCTCCAAAGCTGAACTACACAATTTAACCAATACTTTGTTAGTTTGCTAGACTCACTGTCCCACTTCCTCCACCTCCTACTCTGCTGTAATCCATCACCATCTGGCTTCCATCACCTGATCTACCCCTAAATTTGAACATGCCAAGGATGCAAGTGTTGGATTTCAATATTGCAGCGTCAGATAGCTGACAGGCTTCTTCATGCACACACATATAATTTTTCATAAATGCATAAATTGGATCATGTACATAATTTTTAAAAAGTTTTATTTTTTACCTTTACACCTAGCTTTCTCTTCCCCCATATCATCCCTCCCAATCCATGTTAATAACCTAGTATGTATCCTTCTTACATATTAAAGTATGCTAATGAGGTATAATTTACATTCAATAAAATGTAAGTGTACAAGTTTTGACAAATAGGTTCAGTTGCGTAACCAAGATAACATTTCGTCCCCCGAAGAGCACACCCTGTTCCCTTTTGCAGTCAGTTCACTTCCCCTTCCATGTAAATAGGATCTTGTGCTTGGTAAATTTCACTTAGTATAATACTTTCTAGATGCATCCCCATTTGGACATTTTTGCCTATTATGAATAAAACCTTTTTATTTAAGTTCACACTTTCCTGTGAAAATAGGATTTCTGTTCTATGGGGTTGACTTCTTATTGATAGATCATCTGCCATATGTGTGACAAAACTTCCCCTGATTTTGCTGTCCATCCATGTAGCTTATGGCAACTTTGATCATATCCAAACTTGTAATTTTATTATAGATAGTATGACTTTCCTTCCTTAGATTCCCTGAGTTAAGATGACCTCCCCTCGAGTTTTTGGCTGTCTTGCAGGTTCATCCAACTTGTCCTGAATTGCTTTCGTCTTGGTGGCTCCCCATCAGACTTGCTACCTTCATTATTTGTTATTAGATAAGTGCCATCACCACTTGACCAGCTTTAGCTTGAGTCAGACGCCTGAGAGATTCACAGTCTTCCCACGATAGCCCCCAGCCGCACTGAACGAGATGCAGAAAAACGTGGAAGCATGAAAATGTACGTTATGCGAAAGCAACATATTTATTGTCAAGCACTTTTGTAGCTTTTTCTTTTTTCAGGGGGAGGGTCTTTCAACGAGTACTTTGAGAATCTGATCTAAGCTCTGTACCTTGTCTCCAGAAGAATAAGCATAGATGTAAAATTTTGCACGCTACTTCAGGAGGTTTATCAAAAACCCTTTGTTGACCTCAAGTTAAATCTAGTATAGGCTGAATGGAGGGGAATAAGGAACCAGGCTGAAGGAAATATTGGGAAGGATTGGGTAAATCCTATCCTAAAAAGTTTTGACTTTTCTCCAGTAGAAATGTCAAGACATTTTTAAGATTAGACTTTTAAACTTTAAAAAATACATATTTATAGTAGGCAGAATAATGGCCCTCCTGCCACCCTCTGCAGAGCTGAATCTCCAGGGCCTGGGAATCTATTACCTTACATGACAAAAGGGACTTTGAAGTTAGGATCAAAGCTAAAGACCTTGAGATGGGGAAATTATCCAAGGTTATCTTCGAGGGTCCTCGAATCTAATCAGTTGAATCCTTAAAAGTGGAAAGGAGGGGTAGAAGAGTAGGTCAGGGAGATTCGATGAGAGGTGAACTCAACCTGCTGGCTTTCAAGAAGGAAGAAGGGAGCTACAAACCAAGGAATGTGGGTGGCATCTGGATGCTGACAGCCAGCAAGGAAATGAGGTTCTCAGTTCTACAACTGCAAGGAACTGAATTTTGCCAACAACTTAAATGGGTGAGGAAACAGATTCTCCCCTCGAGCCTCTAGAAAGGAACAGGGCTGAAGCCAACAGCTTGGTTTTAGCCTGGTGAGACCCACGTCAGACTTATGACCTGTGGAACTGTAAGATAAACTTAAGTCACTCGGTTTGTGATCATTTGTTATGGTAGCAATGGAAAACTAATACAAGTTCTCATAAGTTTAAATTGTAGAGATATAGTTCAAGTATCAAGTTACCATAGTTATGCCACTTATGGTAACATCTAATATGAAATGCTTCGCAGACTCAAGGTACAATTGTTAACTTTTATTTTCCAATTAATTTTTTAATTGGAATACACATCTGAATAATTAGCAGAAATCCATAATCTCCAGTCTTTGAAGTCATCGTCAATTCTAGGGGCTTGACACAGTCCCCCAGATATTCAATCAATCAGCTTCCAGAACCTCTTTGGTTTGCATTTGCTTCTCACTGCCACATGGTGTCGCTGTTGGAATGGGTTCCACACAGTAGAAGATGGTCTCCTGCAGCAAGGGTGCCAAACCGGCCAAGACTCCCATACAGGTTTCCAGGATTCTTTAGCAGGTAATTTCCTCCATGCCTACTCCATTCGAGGAAGGCTGCCAAGTTTCAGTTCCTAGTGCTAAGCAGCTGTCAACTGAGTTGTGAGAGCTATAAATTCTAGATGTCAGGTTTTTTTAAAAAATATGTATTTTGCAAATATTTCCCCTCAGTCTGTGGCTTATTTTGTGTTCCTTAAACATTATCTTTTGAGGAAAAGAAGTGTTTAATTTTGATGAAGTCATTCTTTTTTTTTTCTTCTTTGGTTTGTGCTGTGTTCTATCTAAGAAATTTTTGCCTGATGAACCTCAGAAACATTTTCTAGAATTTTCACAGTTTTTGGCTTTACATTTAGGTACATGATCATTTCAAGTTATGTTTTTATATGGTGTGAGGTAGGGGTCAAGGATTTATTCATTCATTCATTTGCTTGCATATGGATGTCCAATTGCTCCAGCAATGGACAATGTTGACTAGCTTTTCTACATTGGATTGACATGGTATCTTTGTTGAAAATTGATTTTTAGTATATACAAGTATAATTGATTTTTTACATTGATCTTGCATCCTGCAGCCATGTATTGATTCTAGTAGATTTTTCTGTGTTTCTTTGGAGTTTTCCTGTAGACAATCATTTTATGATTGTACATGGGGACAGTTTTATTTATTCCTTTGAATCTAAATAGCTTATATTTATTTTTCTTGTTCCTTACTAAATTGGCCTTATTAATTATTACCTTATTAAATTATTAAGTAAATACAATGTAGAGTGATAAGGGTGGATATTCTAGCCTGTTCCAGACCTCAGGGGGAAGGCATTCACTATTAAGTATGATGTTATCTGTGGGTTTTTCCAACATGCTCTGAATATTATCAAGTGCTTACTCTCCATCTACTGAGATGATCAGATGAATTTTCTTCTTCAGTTTGCTGATATGGTGAATTACACTTATTGATTTTCAAATGTTAAAACCAAATTTTCAAATGTTAAACAAAATGTTCCCTCCTTTTTTATTTTCCAGAAGTTTGTCTAAAATTGATGCTATTTTTTTCCATAAATGTGTGATAGAATTTTCCTATGAAGCCATCTGAGTCTTGAGTTTTCTTTGTTCAAATACCTTTAACTATAAATTGATTTTATTGAATTTATTAATAGATATGGGGCTGTTCAGGTTATCTTTTTCTTCTTGTGTAAGCATTGGTAGTTTGTGTCTAAGTAATTTGTTTTTTCTGATTTGTGGTTTATTGCTATAAAGTTATTAATACTAGCTCCTTATTTATCTTTGTAATATCTGTGGGAACTGTAGTGATGTATCCTCTTTAATTCCTGATATCGGTAATTTGCGGCTCCTCACTTCTTTTCTTGATAAGCTTGGCTGGAAGTTTATGTCATTAATTGACATTTTCAAAGAACCCACTTTTGGTTTTATTGATTTTTCTCTATTGTTTTTTCCTCTGTTGTCAATGCTATTTGAGTCTGCTCTTATCTTTATATTTCCTTCCTGACACTTGTTTTGGTTTAATTTGCTCTTATTTTTCTAGTTTCTTCTAAGGTGGAAGCTTAGATCATTGATTTGAGGCCTTTCTTCTTTTCTAATATATAAAAGTGAATGTGGGGCTTCCCTGGTGGCGCAGTGGTTGAGAGTCTGCCTGCCGATGCAGGGGACACGGGTTCGTGCCCCAGTCTGGGAAGATCCCACATGCCGCAGAGCGGCTGGGCCCGTGAGCCATGGCTGCTGAGCCTGTGCGTCCAGAGCCTGTGCTCCACAACGGGAGAGGCCACAACAGTGAGAGGCCCGCGTACCACAAAAAAAAAAAAAAGTGAATGTGACACATTTCTCTGTATACACTACTTTAAGAGGCTCCCCAAATTTTGAGATGTTGTTTTCATTAAATTCAAAGTATTTTACAATTTTCCGTTTTATTTCCTCTTGGACTAGTGGGTTATTTATAAGAGTGTTGTTTAGGGATTTTTCCAGTTATATTTTTGTGGTGATAACAAGATCTAGTCTTGTAGCAACTTTGAAGCTTGTAATACAGTATTGTTGACCATAGTCACCATGCTGTGCGTTAGAGCTCTAAGACTTACTTATCTACTCTTTGCAAGTTTGTACCCTTAAAAAACATCCCGCCAATGCCCACCCCATCTTCATCCCAAGCCCTGGTAACCACCATTCTGCTCCCTGTTTTTTACGAGTTTGGCTTTTTAAATTTTAAAATATTTATTATTTATTTATTTATTTAATTTATTGATATAATTGACATGTAACCTTGTGTAACTTCAAGGTGTACAACATGTTGATTTGATACATTTATATATTGCAATAGGAAATAGCACCATACTGTTAACTAACACCTCTATTTCATCATGTAATTACCATTTCTTTTTTGTGGTGGGAATAATTAAGATCTTTGTTAATTGCAAAATTTTACAGTTTCTGAGCAATCAATTATTTATTATAAAAGAATTAATATCAATTGAGAAACATTTCCAAAATGCTGATTTAAATCTATATCCACTTATTGAGCTTGATAATGTCTCTTGCAAATGATTCAGAAATTTTGATAAGGTTGGTTTATTTTTCATTGCTAAACAAGAGAATCATTTTATTATGTCTCAGATGTAACTTTTACCTGTGAGATTTAATTACCTCAATTAGCAAAAAGTATACTGCCACAGCAAAAAATATTATATAGTTGAAGATTCTCCTCCAATATATCAGTGTAGCGCTTTCATTGTGATGTTTTTTGAAGTAACTTTACGTATACAAGGTTAATTGGAAACCTTGATACTCCTAGCAGCAATGTTTTCTTGACAGGAGATTATCTGAGATTAAGGGAATTGATTAGATGTGTAAAGAAGATGACAGATGAAGCTTAGAATGAATGATGACCCAGACAGTGATTAGAACACTTTTTCTCCATTTACATTGCAGTGAGTCACACATAGCATTTTATTCTCACAGGTAAGATTTTCAAGGAAACTGCTAGGCTTCAGATTGAGGGAACAAGAAGGATTCTTCTTGGCATAAGGATGAAGGTAACTATTTCATACCTTGTAAGACAAAGGCACACATATATGTTTTAACAACAGAGTCTTCTAGTTGAATTATTCTTGTCTGCCTTCGGTGGTATTTGCTAGGTGTATTTAGAGAAACGGATCTATTTACAGACACTCCCATCTCTTTCTCACTCTCTGAAATCGAGGAAATTGAGGAAAAATCCTTTCTGTGTTTGCTTGGACACAGTTATGTTTGATGGGCCTTCATCAGAATATAAATTGATCAGTCTCCTAATCCTCCACTTTGAAATAAAGTACTCAGCCATTATTGACTCCCAGAAATATTTATTGGCCCGTAAGGTTGTCCTCCACACATTGGCACAAATATCTCGTTCACCAAAGTGGTTATAATGATGGAAATAAAAGCTGAAGCATCAATTTGTAATGGGTGGAAGGAGGTGGGGAGCAGCTGTGTTCAGTGGATTGATTGCTGTTTGTACCCTTGGGCATTTTCCAGAAAGCCCTTTCATATTTATTCTTATGTTTCAGAGGCATGAACCTAAGGGACTGCCACTTAATGTCTGTAGTTGGGAAACTCGAGACCAATTTTCTTGGATGCTCAATGGGAAGGACATAGGTACCACTTTATCCCTCAGATTTTAGGTCTTAAATTATTAATAACCTGTTTGTAATTGCTTTTATTTTGTGTCAGCTGAACTTGGCATATTACAAAGAGTTCTACAACCAACCAAGAGTTCTTGGCATATTACAAAGAGTTCTTAGTACATAATAAAGGCAGAGTAAATATTTATTACAGGTAAAATGAATGAAACTTTTGTTTTTTCTTTAAAAAAATTGAAATGCCATTGTTTAGAGTTCAAGATAAACTTTTAAGCATAAAGCTATTTAAGATAAAAACCAGTTAATTCTCTTAGTGCTTACGTATCTCTAATAGCTTTTGCCATTTTAGTGTCATGCTGTCTGAATTTTAATCTATCCGAGGAGTTACCTTGTTTGTCTTTTTTATTAACATTTTATTATTTTTTAATCCCAATGTTTCAGGAGCTTTTATTTTATCACTTCTTTTTTGTAGGCTTGTTTTTGGGATTTCAGATTTTGGAATCTCTGATATTTTAAAACTAAATTACTGGCCAAGAACCTTTCAGTCATTCTTTTATAAACATTCTGGTTTTAAATACCTACCATCTAAACAGCAATCAATCAAGAAAAGAATAAAAAGCCAATGAGGTCAATTACTCTTCTGTCCAAACTCCAAATTGATAGTCTTCAATTCTGATATCGGTTTTGTCTAATTATTTAAAGCTTTGGCAAACGTTTTGACAGGACATTTGATGTTAAGTGTGTTATTCTCCCTTCCTCCCTCCCTCCCTCTTTTTCTTTCCTTCTCTTTCTCTCTCCATCTCCCACCATTCTTCCTTCCTTCTTTCCTTCCCTCCTTTCTTCCTGCATTTCACAGGGATTTTCAAGATTCATCCTCCTAAGGTCACTTATTACATTAAAAGTTCAATGTGTTTATTTTATTATTATTTTAAAAAGATTTATTTATTTATTTGGCTGTGCCAGGTCTTAGTTGCGGCATGCGGCTCCTTTAGTTGTGGCATGCATGTGGGATCTAGTTCCCCGACCAGGGATCGAACCTGGGCCCCCTGCATTGGGAGTATGGAGTCTTAACCCCTGGACCACCAGGGAAGTTCCCAATGTATTTTAATGCATAAAACACCAGCCATCTAGGACAGTTCCATTTAAAATGACGAGAAGAAGGAGTAGTTTGCTCTAAAATCCACATTCACTTTGAAATAAGAATTGTGCCTCCAGAGTGAAAAAGAACTGTGAATAGGTTTGTCACAGTAATTATACTATCGGCCTGCAGAGCTATGTTGGCAAAGGTGCTGGTGTTCAGGAGACTCTTCTAGTCCTGGATCTTCCACCCACCTAGTATCATTACTTCTTCCGCTTAAAGTCACCTCCATGGGGTGAGAAACTTGATCACTTAAAGAAGCCACCCAGTCTCTCTCTTGAACATCACCTAATGCTAATTCTCCACATAGCCCTTACTACTCACTACCTGATATTTTCCTTGTTTGTTTCTTTTGATTATCCTCCTGGAATTTAAGCTTCAGAAGCTTTTTCTTTGCTGAGTATCTGGCATCTAGAAGAGAGCCGGGAATATACCATATCTCATTGACTAGCATGACATCAACTGTAAGATACACCATCATTTTACATACGTGTGAAAAAAAATGCCACCATTTATGCTGTGGGACAATGCCTTCTTGTCACTTTAGGCTTTTAATTTTAATATATTGAAGAGCTCTTTTAGATTTGTTTAGAAAGAACATAAATTTATCATACATAGCAAAAATAAATGGGTTGAGCTATTCCTGAAACAACTTCTCACTCAGAATCCAAATCTCCAGTATAAATTTTCAGTGAAAGTTGCCAGTACATACATTTTTCCACACAATATCATGGTCTGTGTCATCAAGTGCATCAGTGAAGCCGTATTTCTTAAAAGATTGCTCCATTATTGTCTTCGTGATTTTTTTCCCAGATGGTGACACTCGCTCTGCAAGTTGTGATGCTTGTGGAAAGTCAATGCCTGGCAGACAGCAACTCTAAGACTCACCCAGATTTCAGAGAGGTCAAAATGTGAGAAGCTGTACATCCATGCATTGCAAGAATAGGGTTGTAGATACTCAGTAAATAAATGATTTTTGAATACTTAAAGAAATGACTCTTGTCAACTCTCTCTGTCCTTGGGCAAGCCAGTTTATTCCTTGAGCCTTATTTTTCTCATTTAGAAAATTAAGGTGTTAGACTAGAAGCCCCCTAAGATCCTTTTTGCTAAAAGAAAAATTGTTAAGTGCTTTGTAAGGGGCTGTAGTTGTATAAGACAGTATAGTGTTGGTGAACCATTAAAAAATACTCTGTCCAACATGATCTTCAAAGGTTCAAGGTTTCAGTTCAAACAGTAAGAATTCCACCCATCTGTCCTTTCAGATAATTGATGGGAGATGCAAGAGCTCAGCTCAGAAGGTATAAGGTATGTGGAGTGTGGGCATTCTTACCACACTTAGCTGGCCCCTTTCTTTTTTTTTTTTCTTTCTTCCTTCCCTGCGGTACGCGGGCCTCTCACTGCTGCCTCCTCTCTCATTGCGGAGCACAGGCTCCGGACGCGCAGGCCCAGCGGCCGTGGCTCACAGGCCCAGCCGCTCCGCGGCATGTGGGATCCTCCCGGACCAGGGCACGAACCCGTGTCCCCTTGCATCGGCAGGCGGACCCCCAACCACTGCGCCACCAGGGAAGCCCTGGCCCCTTTATGTGCCTGGTTGTGGCTGGTGAGTGAGTATACAGCACACAGAGTACTGCCATTAGAGAGAAAAACTAATCATTGAGAGGATTTACAGACAGGAAGAAATGTATGCTTAACCTCTGTATGGCTCAGGATGTAAGGAAGGGATGACCTCTGGACCCTTTGCCAAGGTTAGAAAGTACTTGGAGGGGCCAAGCAGAGAGCAGGACTCAGGTTGCAGCTGTGGTAAGAGGACTATCTGGCCCGACTGCAGGTGACCCAATTGGGCAGAATTTAAAGAATCTTGGTTGTCAAGTTTTGTCTTGGTTCTCTCTATACACAGCCCTCAGAGTCTTGTATCTCCAGATGTGGCTGAATGGACACTTTGTGAATACAGAATTGTTCCTTTATAAGCCTGAAGTCAATGCCTACAAATTTGGGGAGCAACTCCATGAACCACCAGATAACCCATGTAGGTATGCACAACATCCAGCTAAAAATGTCTATAGGCGCTGCCTGACATGACTACCTACATCAATTAATCTCCATGGCCTTGAACTTGCTGTATACCTCGCTATGTTTCAGGAGGCCCTATCTTAGACACAGTGACCTCCTGCACATCAGTGAGAGGATTGAAACTAGAATAAGGAAAGCTGGGATTGGTTTCTCCTTTGTTTCTTCTATTACTGAAAGTATCCGACTATTGTAATTAATTGCTTCCTGCCTGTTTCTTTCCCTAGGTTATGAGATACTCCCCAGAGAACTGAGGAACAACAAAGAAGTACATTATTAACTAAAATCAGCACATTCCTTTTTTTTTTTATTTTTTTACCATCCTGGAATAGATAATTTATCGTAGTTTGATGCCTCAGGAAACATTCCATTTTGGTTACAAGACGCAGAAAGAGGCTGTCTTAAACTTGCCTCACAGACACCTTCATATACTTGGCATGGTGCTAACGCCTCCTACTGCCGTGGGATTTGTTCTTTCTCAGCGTAATTGGAAATTCTCCTTCCAGGTCAGAATCAAAGAAGGATTAGAAAGAAGTCCATTTCAACATTTAAAGACCACTTCAAGAATACTTATAATATCCTGCCAGTTATGAATATATTACATTTACTAAAATTTTCTAAGTGCCCTGCCAAATTTTTTCTTAATATTATAATCAAAAGTATTTAGTTATTGGTATTTCTGTAGCCACTGAAAATGCCAAGTAATTATATACAGAATATATTTTCTCCTTTGAAACTGCAAAGCCCCAGAGGTTCAGACTATAATGGCCACACTCTTCCAGATACATTATTCATTATAGACTAGCTCTCAAGAATCCTACATTATAGAAAACTAATTACCTGCTACATTTTAAACCACACGTATGCTAATTTACATTATGAGCATTTTGAACAATCTTTCACTCCAGGTCAACTATTTATTTATTTATTTTTTTAATAATAAAGGCACTGAACATTTTTTGGTAAAGCTTAAAAAAAATTAGGGAAATTTGACTAGCGAAGAATTTGACAGAATTCATTATTAGATGCATGATAAACAAGTATAATGGAAGATGGGTAAGAAATTTATGTTCTGGGCCAACTGTTTAAATATAAGTCTTTATTGCTTTATGATTCTGTACAGATGCTAAGGCCTGAAATGGAGATGATAAGAGATGTGTCTACCTATTGAGGATGTGAAAGACACCACTTGTCCGTTTGCAGGCAACACCTTGGAGAGGATGAGGTAGGATGCTTTTTCTAGATGCCCTGCTGCTCGTACAAGGAAGCTTCCCAAAGGATAGTATATGGAATTATATGCATGGTAAATTTGGGTTTACAGTAAGTCCCCTACATACGCACCTTCAAGTTTCGAACTTTCAAAGATGCGAACGTGCGTTCAACATGTCCAATCACGTTAAGTTAGCTCACGTGTCTGGCGTGCATTTTCACATGCATGTATCCTCTACAAATGGTTGTGCTTTTGTGTACTTTACTGTACAGTACTGTATAGAGCACAGTAGTACAGTATCTTTATTTCAAGGCCAGGATGTCTGGCAGCAAGCGTAAAAGCAGCCGTGATGTAGCTGGTGCTGCTAAGAAGCGCCAAGCGATAACAATGGAAACAAAAGTGGAAATAATCGAGAGAGTGGGGCGAGGCTAAAAGAGGTGGACGTTGCTTATAGCAAGAATTGTTCAACCATCAGCACGATTCTAAAGACAAAATCATGGAACATGTGAAGTCTCCTGTGCCAGTGATGTCGACAGTAATATTGAAGAAGCATGGAAAAGTGATGGAGGAGATGGAGAAACTTCTCAGTGTGTGGATGCAGGGTCAGCATCAGCATCGAGTCCCGCTCAGCTTAATGCTGATTCAAGAGAAAGCTAAAAGCCTTTATGAAGACTTGAAGAAGGAACATGGCAAAGAATCAGAGGGCTCATCTTTTAATGCCAGCCATGGCTGGTTTCATTGGTTCAAGGCTAGAGCCAACCTTCACAATGTAAAAGTGAGTGGTGAGGCAGAGAGTGCAGATATGGTAGCTGCCTGGAAATTTCTTGAAATGCTTTGAGAAATTATTGGTGAAGGTACGTATTTACCTGAGCAGGTTTTTTTTTTTTTTTTTTTTTTTCCGGTACGCGGGCCTCTCACTGTTGTGGCCTCTCCCGTTGCGGAGCACAGGCTCTGGACGCGCAGGCTCAGCGGCCATGGCTCACGGCCCCAGCCGCTCCGCGGCATGTGGGATCTTCCCGGACCGGGGCACGAACCCGTGTCTCCTGAATCGGCAGGTGGACTCTCAACCACTGCGCCACCAGGGAAGCCCCTAAGCAGGTTTTTCATGTGGTTGAGACAGGACTGTACTGGAAGAGGATGCCAAACCGAAGTTACATCAGTAAGGAGGAAAAGTTGATGCCAGGCTATAAAGCAACAAAGGATAGGCTGACTCTTGCTTGGTGGCAGTGCTTCCGGCGATATGAAGCTGAGGCCTCTTTTAGTTTTTCAGAGAACACAAGAACCCTTAAAATCATAGCCAAGGGCTCTCTTCCTGCTGAGTGGAAGAGTAACCCCAAAACCTGGGTTACACAGACCAGTTTCCAGTACTGGTTTTTCCACCACTTTATCCCAGAGGTAGAGAAATATTGCTTGGAGAAGGACATCCCATTCAACATTCTTTTGCTGCTCGACAGTGCTCTGGACCACTCCCCGCTCAAGGACGACTTTCATCCCAATATCAAAGTAGTGCATCTGCCACCGAATACTATGTCCCTCATCCAACCTATGGACCAGGGAATTATAGCGACTTTCAAGAAATATTTATGTCACACTTTTCATCAGGCAGTAAGCGCGTGTGACGAATCAGGAACAACCTTTTGACAGTTTTGGAAGGACTATAACATCTACAATGCCATAAAAAACATTGACTTTGCTTGGCATGAGGTTACGGCCATCACCGTGAATGGGGTTTGGAAGAACCTTTCCTTGCTGTTTGTTCACAATTTTTGTGGATTTGAGAAGGTGGATGAGGAGTCCAAAGAGGTCTTCAGCAACTCAGTGACCCTCAGCAAGTAGCTGGAGCTAGATCTGCAAGAGGACGACTTCACTGAATTCCTTGTGTGCAACACGAGGAGATAACTAATGAAGACCTGATGGAACTGGAGGCCCAGAGAAAGGATGAAGAGAGACAAGAGGAAGAAGTAACTGGAGAACTGAAGAGATTCACAGTGCAGGAAATGGCAAGGGGATTTTCTTTATTTGAGGAGGCACTGTTAGTATTTGAGGCACAGGACCGGAACACAGAACTGTACATGAAGGTTGCAGCAGCCGTTCAGAATGCAATCCAGTGCTACCGTGTCATCTGTGACGAGAAAAAAAGAGCTACTACCCAGACATCACTGGATCATTTTTTCAAGAGGGTGGATAGAATTGATTCCAGTGAGGAACCAGACCCTGTGCCGTCAGCGTCAGGCGTGAGTGAAAGTGCAGCCTGCCCTCCGTCTCCTGTTGCTGACGATCCCTCAGCTCTACCATCTCCCCCCTCCTCTCCCTCCTCCAGTCAGTAACTCTTCCTGCCTGTTCACTCGATGCCAGCCCCTGTATGCCAGCTGTTGGACTGTACTGCTGTACTTTTCAAGGTACTGTACTGTAAGATTAAAAATGTTTTCTTTATTTTTTGTGTTTGTTTTTTATGTATTGTTTGTGTGAAAAGTATTATAAACCTACTATGGTACAGTACTATATAGCTGATTGTGTTAGTTGGGTACCTAGGCTAACTTTGTTGGACTTAACAAACAAATTGGACTTACGAACCTGCTCTCAGAATGGGACTTGTTCCTATGTAGGGGACTTACTGTACCCAGACCAGTCTGCTGTCCATAAAGTTTATTCTTTGCTACAGCTTTTAGGGAAGGATATTCAAAACTCGTCTCATGTATAAGTGTTCAAAAACCCTGGGAAGGCCTGACATATTATCACATACAGAACGACCATAGAGAAAACTTCAACAATAATAGCAAACCAGGCACGACTGTATTAGTGACACCTAGAACACAGAGCATTTCAAGTCAAGCTCTCTCCATTAACCCCATCACTCTGCACTGAAGTCTCATTCATTTAGAATGCAATTAAATTCCTGCAAGAGTCTTTATGAATTGTCCCCTTCCACCCTCTCGGATGGCAGCTCTTACCGCTGTCTCCCAGACATCCCAGCTTCCTCTGCTTTAAGGTGGCTACAATGTCTCTTGTTCAGTGTTTCATAAGTATTTATACAGGCCTACAAAAAATATATATATAGGTGTACATATATATGTAATTATTTAAATAGCAGTGCTTTATAGTTTTCAAAGTACCTTTACCTTTTTTCTTTGATTTCTATCTTGTTTCCAGAAACTTTCTATCAGTTTCTACCAGTTTTCTAAAAACTCTCCTATACTTGATATTAGATTATTAAGATATTGATATATAAAGTATATCAATTACTTTCAGTAGAATTAATTGATAATGTAAATGAGTGAATCAGTGTGGCATGTTGGTGCCACTGAAAAAGTACAGCAAAAGATGGGAAAAGCGTGTTTATTTGCTGTCAGGAAATACATGAAAAAGTCAGTGGCACTTCAGACCCAGGGACACACACAGAATGAAAGTGAGGGGATGGCAAATGATATTCCATGCAAATGGAAACCAAAAGAAAGCTGGAGTAGTAGCAATACTCATATCAGACAAAATAGACTTTAAAATAAAGACTGTCATAAGTGACAAGGAAGGACACTACATAGTGATCAAGGGATCAATCCAAGAAGAAGATATAACAATTGTAAATATATATGCACCCAACAGAGGAGCACCTCAATACATAAGGCAAATGCTAACAGTCATAAAAGGGGAGATTGACAGTAACACAGTAATAGTGGGGGACCTTAGCACTCCACTTACACCAATGGACAGGTCATCTGGGCAGAAAATTAATTAGGAAACACAAGCCTTAAATGATACATTAGAGCAGATAGACTTAAATGATATTTATAGGACATTCGATCTGAAAGCAGCAGAATACATTTTCTTCTCAAGTGCACATGGAACATTCTCCAGGATAGATCACATCTTGGGTCACAAATCAAGCCTTGGTAAATTTAAGAAAATTGAAATAGTATCAAACATTTTTTCCAACCACAATGCTGTGAGATTAGAAATCAATTACAGGAAAAAAACTGTAAAAAACACAAACACATGGAGGCTAAACAATATACTACTAAATAACCAAGAGATCACTGAAGAAATCAAAGAGGCAAAAAGGCACATGAACCCCAATGCTCATTGCAGCACTGTTTACAATAACCAGGACATGGAAACAACCTAAATGTTCATCAAGAGGAATGGATAAAGAAGATGTGGTACATATATACAACGGAATATTACTCAGCCATAAAAAGAAATGAAATTTGGTCATTTGTAGAGATATGGATGGACCTAGAGACTGTCATACAGAGTGAAGTAAATCAGAAAGAGAAAAACAAATATCATATATTAATGAACATATGTGGAATTTGAAAAAAATTGGTAATAGACGACCTTATTTACAAAGCAGAAATAGAGACACAGAAGTAGAGAACAAACGTATGGATACCAAGGGGGAAAGGGGTGGGTGGGATGAATTGGGAGGTTGAGACTGACATATATACACTATTGATACTATGTATAAGATAGATAACTGGGACTTCCCTGGTGGTCTAGTGGTTAAGAATCCGTCTTCCAATGAAAGGGATGTGGGTTTGATCCCTGGTGGGGAAACTAAGATCCCACATGCCACGGGGCAACTAAGCCCGAGCACTGCAACTATTGAGCCTGCACACCACAAATAGAGAGCCCATACACTACAACTACTGAGCCCACGCACTCTGGAGCCCATGTGCCACAACCAGAGAGAAGCCCATGTGCTGCAACAAAGAGCCCATGTGCTGCAATGAAAGATCTCACGTGCTGCAACTAAGACCCAATGCAACCAAATAAATAAATAAATATTAAAAAATAAAATTAAATTAAAAAATAAAATAGATAACTAATGAAAACCTACTGTATAGCACAGAGAACTCTACTCAGTGCTCTGTGGTGACCTAAATGAGAAGGGGATATATGTATATGTATAGCTGATTCACTTTGCTGTACAGTATAAAGTAACACAATATTGTAAAGCAACTATACTCCAATAAAAATTTTTTAAAGTCAGTGGCTGCAGTGAGAGAAGGCAGATTGGAAGAAAGAATTTTATCCCAGTCCTTCTGGAATCAAGGTAGCATAAGGTGTACAGATGCAGAACAGAGTGACTCAGTGAGGTAGGATTCAATTAGTGGAAGGTAAAGAAGCTGCTTTTAGGGGAAAACTTGTGAATCATTAGACAACAGCATCAAACCAGGGTGAAAAGTCACACATCCTTAGATTGGAAAATCTGTCCTGTTTTTATGCCTCTCTTGTATGAAGATGATAATAGCTCGCTCCATCATGGTGCCACTTAATGAGAGTAGAAAACCTGGGCTCACATGCTCTCAACAGCAAGAATAATTAATACGTGTGTTCAGATTCTATTTATGCTTCTGCCGTGAATGGAAGTCATCTTCTAGGTTGAATGAAAACAATATTTTTAAAAAATTGGAGTATAGTTGCTCTGCAATATTATCCAAGTTACAGGTGTACAATATAGTGATTCACTATTTTCAAAGGTTATACTCCATTTATAGTTATTATAAAATATTGGCTACATTCCCTGTGTTGTACAATATATCCTTGTAACTTATTTTTATACCTAATAGTTTGTACCTCTTCCTCCCCTAACCCTATATTGCCCTTCCCTCCCTTCCCTCTCCCCACTGGTAACTACTAGTTTTTTCTCTATATCTGTGAGTCTGCTTCTTTTTCCTTATAGTCATTAGTTTGTTGTATTTGTTAGATTCCATGTGCGAGTTATATCATATGGTATTTGTCTTTCTTGTCTGACTTACTTCACATAGCATAATGCCCTCCAAGTCCATCCATGTTGCTGCAAATAGCAAAATGTCATTCTTTTTTATGACTGAGTACTATTCCATTGTGTATATGTACCACATCTTTATCCATTCATCTGTTGATGAACACTTAGGTTGGTTCCATATCTTGGCAACTGTAAATGATGCTGCTAAGAACATTGGGGTGCATGTATCTTTTTGAATTAGTGTTTTTGTTTTTTCCATTTGAATGAAAATACTCTTACCTGCCTCATCCTAGCTCCAATTCCAGCCACTGAGAACTGGGTATTGACGGAATGGGCTGTGCTCACTTGCTCAGCTCTCAGCTTTCCGCTCCTTTATTCAGGATATGACAGAAGATCGACAGAAACTACTCATGTGTATTTGACACATCTCCGAGGTTTTGAGGTGTGAAGCTAAATGGTTTGGTTTAAAAGCCAGACCACTGAAGAATGTTGAATAAAGGCGCTGTAAGCAAAAGGGAGGATGAGGGCTTCCCTGGTGGTGCAGTGGTTGAGAGTCCGCCTGCCAGTGCAGGGGATACAGGTTCGTCCCTCGGTCCGGGAAGATCCCACATGCCGCGGAGTGGCTGTGCCCGTAAGCCATGGCCGCTGAGCCTGTGCATCCAGAGCCTATGCTCCACAATGCGAAAGGCCGCAACAGTGAGAGGCCCGCGTACCGCAAAAAAAAAAAAAAAAAAAGGTGATACACCCTTCTCCCTCCCCCAGTAAACTTTTCAAAGAGACACTGGCCTGGCTCACAATGGGAGCGTCCTGCCATGAGCTATTTTATGGCAGACTGTATCTCCAGTTCCACATGCTTTTCAGAACTTTGCCTTTCCCCACCAAGAAATGGGGTAATTCTTTTCTGCTTGAAATTGGAAATAGAATCCAAGGAATAAAGTAGAAGAGATGTTGGCCAACTTCTGAAGCTACATTATAAAAAGGTGATACAGTCAGTCCCTCCCGCCCCCACCCCATCTCTCTCTCAATACTAGGCCTTGGAATCTAGCCACCATGTTTTTTTTTTAATTGAAGTGTAGTTGATTTACAATGTTGTGTTAATTTCTGCTGTACAGAAAAGTGACTCAGTTATAGATACATACACACAAGGTTTATCTCAGGATATTGAATATAGTTCCCTGTGCTATACAGTAGGACCTTATTTTTTATTCATTTTGTAAATATTAGTTTGCATCTACTAACCCCAAACTCACATCTATGCCTTTCCCCCCCACCCTTGGCAACCACAAGTCTGTTCTCTATGTCTGTGAGTCTGTTTCTATTTTGTAGATAGGTTCATTTTTGTCATATTTTAGATTCTACATATAAGTGATATCATGGTATTTGTCTTTCTCTTTCTGACTTATTTCACTTAGTATGGTAAACTCTAGTTGCATCCATGTTGCTGCAAATGGCATTATTTCGTTCTTTTTTATGGCTGAGTAGTATTCCATTGTATACATGTACCACATCTTCTTTTTTTTTTTTTTTGGTACGTGGACCTCTCACTGTTGTGGCCTCTCCCACTGTGGAGCACAGGCTCCGGATGCGCAGGCTCAGTGGCCATGGCTCACGGGACCAGCTGCTCCGTGGCATGTGGGATCTTCCCAGACCGGGGCACGAACCCATGTCCCCTGCATCAGCAGGCGGACTCTCAACTACTGTGCTACCAGGGAAGCCCCCACATCTTCTTTATCCATTCATCTGTCAACCTAGCCACCATAGTTTGAAGATTAAATGTGAGGAGACCACATAAAGAAGCCATCAACCCCAACAGCCAGCATTACTGCCAGACATATGAGTGAGTTTTAAGCTGATTCCAGCCCTCACTTTGTTATGCAGCAGTTGATAAGGAATAACAGATTTCAAGTTCTTTGCTCACTGACTTTCATTTTGGAGGCTCACCATGTTCAAATTCTACGTGGTTTTCTTTGGCTTCTGCACGTGTCATACACTTCACTTGGAGTGCTCTTCTTCTGAGGAAATACGCATTCTTCATTTTTGTTCCCTAACGTAACTCAAAATCTCTTTTGAGACTATAGGGACTATTGCTATTCTCTTTATTCTGCATATCCCTACACACAATGATCTCCTATAGACTGTATTTTCATTCATGTTTGTTTTGTTTTTCTTTCTCTTTGCTTTCTCCCACAGAGTCAAGTCCTGAATATTGTGAATATTCAATTAGACTGCTAATGACTGGAATTTACCGGAGGGGCTGTGTGGTGTTGTAGGTTAAGAGCATTGGTTCCAGACCCAAACCACCCAGGTCAGGATAGTGGCTCTACCACTTGCCAGCAGTGTGCCTAGAATAAGCTACCTACTATCTGTATCAGTCAGGGTTCTACTAGAGAAACAGAACCACTAGGAGATATACACCCACACCCCCACACACAGAGATTTCTTTCAAGGAATTACACAACTGTGTGGTTTTGGCTGGGCAAGCCCAAAGTCTGTTTTCTTGCCACACCAGCTGACCAGATCCCAATCCTAGGCCACTCTAGCCATTTACCCTTTTCTTGCAAATTGGTGCCGGAACAATCTCTGTTTGACAGTAAGCCATGTGTAGGAGGCCTCATCCAGTCTCGGGTCTGCTCTCTCTCCCCTTCCTCCCAGTAGCTATTTTCAACCTTGTCTCCTCCTCTCTACTTTGTCAGAGGAAGGGAAATCCCGTCTCTTTTTCTCAGGCTAGTTTCTGTAACACAGTTTTAAGTCACATCTGTGCAGTTTCCCCCTAAAACTTCTCCAAATTCTAGTCCATCTCTTATTTTCAAGCTCTTCACTCTGCTTGTTCTTAAAATATAAACGTGTTCCTACTCTTCCCTACATCGGACTTTAGCTACTGGGCCTTCCTTTGTCAAACAAAGTTCTTTTTTCTCCCAGCTTTATTGAGCTACAACTGACATATAACATTAACATGAGGTAAGTTTAAGGTATACACATGTTGACTTGATACATTGAAAAATGATTACCACCAGGGGTTAGCCTACACTTTCATCATGTTACCTAATTACTATTCTTTCTTCCAGTGAGAACACTTAAGATTTCCTCTCTTAGCAGCTTTCAAGTATTTAATACAGTATTGACTATAATCACTATGCTGTACTTCAATCCCCAGAAATTATTCATCTTATAATTCAAAGTTCTTGAGAAAGGCATATGATTTGCTCTTTTTGCATCCTCACTTGTCATTCACTCTTCCATGCACTAAAATCTGACTCCTACCTCAACCTTTCCATTGAAACTGCAGTCACAAGGTTGATGACCTAAAGCGTGGCTCCAAGAGATGACTAGAAAGCATCTTCAGCAATTTTGTTCAAATCTCTGTAGCTCTAGACAGTGCTCACCACTCTACTCTGCTCGAACCCCTCTCTTCTCTTGGCGTCCATGACACTCTTCTTATAACGCATATCCCGTTAATATTTATAATTTCTCAGTCATCCATTTGCTCATATCAATAAGACTTTATGTATTTTTCTCATGTTCTCCAATCAAATGTGGAAGAACCTGTAGTTAGTCCAAAGGGGCCAGTCCCATGAAGTGTCAGGTGAAAAAGGAACTAAAGACTCTGATCAACCCATTGGGAAACCAGTTTTTCAGCTGCTATTATGTCTGTCACTTCCTCTCAGCGTTAGTGTGGAAAACCCATGAGATGCGAAGCCTTCAGTTCTCTTCTGTGAACAAAGAAAATGCTGACCTAGTTGAACAGGTGGGTTTACCTAGGCATAAAAGAGGTTGGGAACTTATATATGGCTAATTAAAAAAAAAAAAATCTTGCCTAACTGGGCATCATCACATTTCATGTAGAAGTTATTTTTCAATTACATGAATATATAAATATTTCTCAGAATTTAGTCACTTCATGTAGGTTGGACATATAAAATCTATGTTATTTTATATATTTTGGGGGGGCAAACTAATTCTATTAGCATTAACTCCTTTGTTTATTATTTATTGACTGTGATTTCAACAGTTCCTGGCTTATACAGTGTTATTGGTGTTAAATTTGTGGGCTGTAAGCTTAGGGGATACATTTTGTAATCCACCATCTGCTATGAAAATGTGTGATAGTTTAGGGATGTCAAACTATCAAGTATAGAGGAAGCTAAGGGGCTATATAACCACTGCCTCAACTGGCTAATGGGTAGCTGTAAAGAAAATGCGATCAACAAAAGGAGGTGTGAATGCCTCGAGGTAAATAGGATGAGCCAGTAGATTTCCTGAAGACCAAACAGGAAGAAATACACTGAAATCATAAGAGAAGGTAGGACACCAGCTCCATCTGTGTTGTTCTTCATTTCCACTTGAACAAACCACAATAAAAACAGCTGACATTACTATCATGCTTCTTATATACAGATACTACTTCGAAAGCTTTACATCTATTAACTTTTTAATCTTCATGCAACAATCCTGTGAAGGACAAATTTTACTCTCCTCATTTTTTATTTTGTGGACTCCATGAAACACAGAATAATGAACTCTTTTCCCCAAAGTCACACAGCTAGCAGTGGCAAAACTGTCATTTCAATTTAAACTCTCTGAGCACAACATTGCAATAAACCTGGACAAAACTCTCTGAATCCATTTCCCCAATATGAGCGACGATCGCTGTTTCTGCTTTTCTTTTAATATATTTTTTATATCACTTCGTCTTTTGCCACAAGGGAAGAACAAAAAGGGCAAGTGATACTCTAGAACAAGGAAGTGCTTCTCCCCTGGGTACTTCTTATGATCCCCAAAGACAATAAAAACAAGAAATTATTGCTGCTACTCCAGGGGCATCAAGGAGGTGCTGGAGGGCAGTGGGATGGTGGGCCTGGGAACCAGGGGAGGGGCATGTGAGAGTGTCGGAGTGTTTTGAGGGCTTCTCCCAAGTCAGCGGTATTTTGGGTATTTATAATCCTTAGAAAAAGAAAGATGCACGTCTTCTTCTATTCCACTCTAGATTATTGGAAGCTGCTAAAATAGAAATAACTGCAAATGCTCAGCAAATGTTGAAAAAGAATCTTCTGATGGCCTTTTACTGGCTACATATAAAGTCATGGCTTGCTGATACTCCTTGTGGAGACTGAGGTGCTTTGATATTTATGTTGTTGAGGTTATAAAAATAAAGAAGTGGAAGAACTGTAGAAGTGAATCAACAAGACCACTTCCTAATATGGAACATATTCCCATTCTTACGGACAAAACTGGTTTTTTTTTTTCGGTACGCGGGCCTCTCACTGTTGTGGCCTCTCCCCTTGCGGAGCACAGGCTCCGGACGCACAGGCTGAGCGGCCATGGCTCACGGGCCCAGCCGCCCCGCGGCATGTGGGATCTTCCCGGACCGGGGCAGGAACCCGTGTCCCCTGCATCGGCAGGCGGAATCTCAACCATTGCGCCACCAGGGAAGCCCCAAAACTGTTTTTTGAATGACATGATTTTTCTTCCACAGATCCAAAAGACTTATTTTTGTCTTTTTGCTCTTTGGACTGTAGATCTTGGAAAAGGGGAATCTATTTTCACATTTCAATCTATTTTCACATTTCAATAATAAGCCTCAACAGCCTCTGTTTAAATACTTCCTGTGACAAGAATGGTACTACTCACAAGACAGCTTATTCTATTTTAAGAAATACAACTCAGAGTATGAGAACATTGATATTGACAATCAGTAATTGTCAGAAAATGTTTTCATGATGTGTAAGTACAAAATATTCCTCATGGTCTGTGGCTGAGAAAAAGTCCATCTGACAGAGGTGTAGTCAGAACGTTGTTTGGGGTCTTTACCAGTTTAAAAGACTCCTCAACTCTTCCTTATCTCCCCAATCCGTGTCTGGCCCCGTGGTTGCCCCCGAAGGCTAGTGTTCATTCTCCATGCTCACCCCAAACTGGGACCCGAATCTAGGGACTCGTTTTACTGCAGTCCCGTACTCGGCGACACCACCCGGCTGAGTTCTGGCATAGAGCAATCCTCCCAGTAGAATTTTTAGAATAGCAAACCTCTGTGATTCTATTTCCTAATTTTCAACTTGAGACAGCTTTTAATTTTTCTGACTTGAAGAGCCAGACCTCTCGCACAAAGAGCAACGTTGTTTCAAAATAGCATTGAAAAACTGTACTGGTAAACAAGAAAATTTCCCCGTTTAATCATATACTGACATGAACAAGTTAAAACTCGAATGAGACAAGAGTTATCTTTTTAAAAATAAAATAGCCACATTGAAGTTCCCAGTGTGTCTCCATGACAATGGATACTACTCAACACTCGTCTGGGAAAAAGAGTCGGAGAAGTAATTACTAGAAGTTGATTGTGTAATATTGGATTTGAAAATCATCCAAGATGTGAGTGTTGTCCTGGAATAGAAAGTTATGATAGCCCCAAACACCACAAGGTAATATTTGTTACAAGTGGTCCTGAAAGAATATGTATTGGAAGGAAACATTATCAATATTTTTAGCTGTTTTCCTTCAAGAGTGAGAGTGTAACAGATACACACTTGAAACAGTAAAGTGATGTATTTTTCTTCCCTTTAAATTGTGGTGTCCTGGGACTTTCCACCCAATGAACCAGTGGGTTTCAGTGCTTTGGAGAAAGGACAGAACACACTATTTATTGCCCAGATGCATTTAGGACTCAGGATCTTTAGAAGCAAGTTTTGAAGAGAGAGAGAGAGAGACAGAGAGCCTTTCTACATTTGCAAACTCCTTAAAGCTTGGTCGTCTGAACTTCAACTTTTGCTAGGAATTGCAGAAAGAGGGAGCAAACAGACTGTGATATAGGAAGGATGTTGATCTCATAGGGAAGAATGGGGGATCTCCAGGGGTGAACAGAGAAGAGGAAACAAAGAGTACATGGTCAGATCTATAACTTCTTCCTCCCTGCTTCACATCAAGGCTTGAGAGTGAGGTGTTAAAAACAACCAGACAAGGTTTGGGCATATGGGAGGAGGGAGGCTTTCTCTCCATTTTCCTGGGCACAGGCTGGAATTTCAAGTCCCCTTACGGAAGGAGAGCAACTAGAAAGGTACATCCAGGTGACAGGTTAGAACAGTTGAGGGGAGCTCTGTTGACTTCTCTTCTGTCCAACCAAGGCCAAGTTCAGTCATCATGGAGACAGCAGCACAAGGATCTGGTCAGGAAAGAGAAAAGACTGCAAGTTTTCCTCCCTGTGACTTTTAACAGAAGATACCAGAAAACTGCCCAGTGTCCAGGCAGGATGAGAAACAGCCTCACAGAAGTCAAAGAGGGCCAGGGGCACAGTGCAGGACCCACTCCCAGACCCCAGGATCCTTTTCTCCTCACCTCGACACCCATGCATCCTCTGATAGGGGAGACACTCTGAATGCCTGAGCAATTACCTGAAATAAAAGAAGTTAAACCCAAGTAGACTTTTAAAAATTAGGGGAGCCCAAGTTATCTTTAACTGGCAAGTTTAATTGTCCTTTGGTTTCAAGGCTTTGCAGATCAAGATGGGAAAGCCTTCTTCATTCTCTAGAAAAATAGTGAATGCTACACCTTTCTTGTTTCTTTCCCTCATTTGACAGTAATGTAGAAATGCTGATTCCTCCACACACAAAATACAAAGCTCTAGATGTAATTGTTAACCTTATATGGTCCAGGCACTAACTCCAATCGAGTAAATTCTAAAATTCCAAAAATGATTTCTATTTTTCATTATCACACCAGACTGGTGGACTCTGACAAGCAGATCCCTATATCCTTTCCAAGATCTGTTTCCTTTTTCTCCTGAGCACACAGTTAAATAATTCTCAGCTTCCTGTTAATAAGGTGGGGTCATACGACTACATCTGAGTCAATGGAATGTGGATGGAAGTGATTTATGCTGCTTCCAGGCCTGGGCCCTAGAACCTCCTATGCAGTCCCTCTTGGTCCTTCCCTCACCTGTCAGTTAGATGCTGAATAGGTGGGTGAGGACTCTGGCTGGAAGAGCTGATAGCTAGTATATGCCTGGATCCCTGAATGATTTTGTGGAACAGAGCCCCAACTTCCACCTGTCAAGAATTATGAAGGATCTGGGATTTTACTCTACTCATAAGATAACATGTGTACCTGTTACGGTTTCATGGACCTTGGAAGAAGACACAAAACTCCTGAGTCAGAAACAGAAGACTTTATTATTCCTGACAAAAGTGGTAGCCAGAGCTTCATGTTGGTTTGCATCTATTCGTCTTGTCTCCCAAGTTCCATTCAGTCAACTCAGGACACAGGAGAGATGTCTCCACAGGCAGTGGGCTATATTACAGGAGAGGACCACTGAGCTTGGGGAATTCACCACTTTTATTGTAAGCAGAAGCAAGCCTGTCCTTGCCCATGGGGAAGACGTTACTTCATCCTTCAAGGCTGATCACAGTAACTATAACCCTGGGAATGGCCCTGGTAAAGAATGTCAGGGTCTTGACATGACTAGCTGAAACTTGCAATGATTCTCACAGTCCAGGCAGGACTGGGTAGTAAACAAACTTCTACAAGGTTAAGCCACTGAGATCTTGGGTTGCTGTTGCAGTTAGCCTATTCTACTTGATACATGGATTCACTTGGAAGGAACCTTCCTTGCTCATCCCAGAAATTTAGCAGTAATTCCTCTTTTTCTGCCTCTTTCCATATGCTCCATTTTCTCTATCTACATTTGATAAGCAGCCAGGGGCTGTATTTTTTAGACTAAAGAAAGTATCCATTTTTTCTAAGGTAATTTTTTTTTCTCAAAAATTATGACTAGAATACAAGTATCAAGGTTTCAGTTTAATTAGATTCAGTGTTCATTTTTTAATTTAAACATCTACATTTGAAAAATTTGATCAGTAGCAATTTGGACAAATTGGCAAAGGTCTTCAAGGTATCCCAGTTAATGAGCCATCACTAAAGATAATAAATAAATACTATTACTTTTATTATACTGATATTTATATACTAGTGATAATAGTATTTACACTATTACTATTATTATTAAATTTTTTGTTATTAACTTTTTAATAGTTATTTCTTTAACTCACAAAGGAAAAGTCAAATGCTAAAAGTATTGTAATGACAAGAGTTATGGAAAAGTACAGACAGAATGACATTTTGTAATATCAAGGGCAAAATCATTAGAATATATTTCTTCTCCATGAGCTACTATGGTGAGTTCCTTTAATGTTTAATGTTGAGCTAGGGAAATTCCAAAGAATACACAGTTTTTGGTGTGAGTTAAATTGTTACTAGTTTCCACATGACATATTGGGTTGGACAAAGCCTTCAATCTTTTTTTTTTCCATAACATGGCTCTAGTAACACTTAGTTGTCTTTAACCTCATTTGAAACAATTTTGTTAGATTGTATTGTGACAGTTGTCATATCAGCATTAATTTTAAAAAACATCAAAATTGGTGAATTTTTGTGTAGCCATTTTAATATTGAAGATAGAAGAAAAAAGCAACATTTTCAGTATATTATGCTTTATTATTTCAAGAAAGGTAAAAACCCAAATGAAATGCAAAAGATTTGTTCAGTGTATGGAGAAGGTGCTGTGACTGATCAAACGTGACAAAAGTGGATTGCGAAGTTTTGTGGTGGAGATTTCTTGCTGGACGACGCTCCACAATTGGGTAGACCAGTTCAAGTTGATAGTGATCAAATTGACACATTAACTGAGAACAGTCAATGTTATATCACACAAGAGATAGCCGACATACTCAAAATATCCAAATCAAGTGTTGAAAATCATTTGCACCTGCTTGATTATGTTAATCGCTTTGATGTTTAGGTTCCACATAAGTTAAGCAAAAAAAACCTTCTTGACCATGTTTCCACATGAGATTCTCTACTTAAACATAACAAAAACGTTCCCTTTTTAAAACAAATTGTGATGGGTGATGAAAAGTGGATACTGTACAATAATGTGGAATGAAAGAGATCATGGGACAAGTGAAATGAACCACCACCAACTACACAAAAAGCCAGTCTTTATCCAAAGAACGTGATGTGTAAATGGTGGGATTGGAAGGGAGTCCTCTATTATGAGCTCTTTCCAGAAAACCAAATGATTCATTCCAACAAGAACTGCTCCCAATTAGACCAACTGAAACAGCACTAGACAAAAAGCATCTGGAATTAGTCAACTGAAAATGCATAATCTTCCATTGGGAAAATGCAAGACTGCATGCTTCTTTGATGACCAGGCAAAAAATGTGACAGCTTGGCTGGGAAGTTCTGATTCATCCACCATATTCACCAGACATTGTACTTTCGGATTTCCATTGATTTCGGTCTTGACAAAATTATCTTAATGGAAAAATTTTCAATTCCCTGGAAGACTGTAAAAGGCACCTGGAACAGTTCTTGCTCAAAAAGATAAAAGGTTTTGGGAAGATGGAATTATGAAGTTGCCTGAAAGATGGCAGAAGGTAGTGGAACAAAATGGTAAATACGTTGTTCAATAAAGATCTTGGTGAAAATGAAAAATGTGTCTTTTATTTTTACTTAAAAACTGAAGGAACGTTTTCGCCAACCCTATAAAAGTACCTTGTCTCATATCAAAAGTAAAAGTTATATTTCTTGAAATAATATTTAACATTTTCCAACACTTGTATGAGTTACAAGTATCTGCTGTGTTCATGATTGGTTCTCGCTTGTTTTAAAGGTGAGTCTGCAGGCCTGCCACCTGCAGAGTAAGCCATTTGAATAGCTTTCCAGGAATAGAGATAGATTCTTACATTCCCAGTGCCCTCCCTTTTTGGTTCTATTTAAGGGCAAATTGCACAATGTAGACTGAAAACAAAGAAAATTGGCCCACCAGGGATTGAACACAGAACTTTGACCTCAATGCTAGTACATTACCACCATTTTCTACTCAAAAGTGCAACCCTTGTCACAGATTCAGGGTCCCTGCCACTGTAACAAGTATATTCTTTATCAATTTTCTGTTTCCACAGGGTTCCGTGAAGGCTGCACTATGACTCTATCACACTGAGTTATATTTCTGTTCAAATATAGAGGCATAATATATATATCTTTTTCTCCTAGAATTGATCATTCTGGGACTTGATGTATTATGAAGATAGGAATTCCCTACCTGTATTTCTGGATGACTTAATTTATGATGATCTAACCAACTTCCATGGCAGATAAGTGCTGTGGCAAAACTAGTGACTGTCTGTACTGATGTGTGGATGGATGCTATTTCCTGAAGTGATTGGTTGATGTTTGTTTCCCCAGAAGGTTTATGTTGTCTATTAAGTCTTCCACCACCATCTGGTATAATTAACGATTTGTGAAACTTGCCTCTTTTAGCACAAAATCCATTGCTTGGCAGATAAGGCAGGTGGGCATTCCATGAGATGAACCAAGGTTTTGAACATAAAGTCTTCCTCAGCCAGCTGAGAGCAGATATATGAAGAGCCCTTGCCACCTGGAATTTATTCTTCTCCATTCATTGTCCTGGAACACGGGGCAACAGTTAGAATTTGACTATAACTGAAACTAAAACTTAGCAGCAGTATAAGCCCAGCCCAACCTATGTCATCATCCAAATGTTGACGTCAGACTTTATTGTTATTTGGTAGAACCTTTGTTTTCTTGTTCTTTATTCATAGCTCTTTCCATTGCTCTGTGCTCTATTCCTTTTATCTCTTCCCTGACCTGACAAATCACCATTTTCTTCTTTCCATCTCATTTTTTTTCAGAAATAATACATGCTCATGATAAAAAAACATTCAAACATTAGAAAAGTATTATAAAGCAAAAGCCTGATATTATGCAAAAGAAGTAAATATTGATAATAATTTCTTTTGTTTCCTTGGATAAATTTTCTATGCATATTACAGTGTAAATAATACATATGTGGTTTGTTTTCTACAAACAGAATCATACTCTATATACTATTTTGTATTATTTCCCTACTTAAAATATGTTTCATGATCTCTTTGAATTAATATATATAATATTACCCTATTTTTATACAATGAGGGACGTTTATTATGTTAGGCAAACCAGAAATCCTGAGATAAGAAATCTCCAAGGCTTTACTCAGCTATCATTGGCAAGTTGGCTTTCCCCTCCAGATTACACAATGGCAGTAGTAGTAGCTGGAAATGTATTCTGATATAGCAAAGCAGAGAATTAGAAGTGGGACTGTCTTTTCTTGTCTTTTTTAAGAGTGAAGAAATTACCTGTACTTCAGTTAAAAAAAAAAGAGTGAAGAAACTTTTCACCCAAAGCCTGTAGTAGGTTTCCCCTCATACATCTTTGTCCAGATCACACCAAATGCCCACATCTAAGCAAAGAGAGTGGGACCACAGTGATTGCCTAAGACCATTTACAATGTGCCCGAGGAATGACATGAGAATGGGGCATTCCTTCAGTCACATAGAAGGAGGTGAACACAATTGGAGCTCTGCTAATAAGAAAGAATGGGGAAATGGTTGCTGTGTAGGCAACTAAATATATCAGTTATACTTTTACCCTCCTTTTTTCAAAATTGTGTCAGTTATCCTTAAACGTTTATTCCTTCACTTAAATTTGAGAATCTGTTTGTCATATTTTCTTAAAGTCCACCTGAATTTTGTTTGGGACCGCGAGGAATTTATGGATTATTTTTCTTTATGTGTTTGTGTGTAAGGAAAAATATCTTTGCAATCTCATGTTTTTCAAGACGAACTTGGTTATCTCTTCATTTATTTAGTTCCTTTTCTAAGTCCTTAATAGAGTTTAAAGTTGTTCTTCATGTAAATCTATATATTCTTTGTTAGATTTATTCTTTGCTAGACATCTTATAGTTTTATTGTTATTGTTTAGGGTATCATATTTCCTCTTACATTTTCTAGTTGTTTATTGCTGCTGTAGAGGAATGTTGTTGATTCTTTTTTGTTGACCTTGTATTGAGCAAACTGGCTTCCTTATTCTAATGAGATTCTCTGTATCAATATTGGTTATTTTGTCTCTTTCCTTCCAATTCTTATACCTACTATTTATTTTTCTTGTCTCATTATGTTGGCCAGGACTTCTAATACCATTTTAATGAATAGATGGGATAGTAGATGATGTCTTAGTCACAATTTTAAACAGAATGTATCTAAAGTTTCTTCATGAAATCATATGATTGCTGTGGCATTGCAGTAGGCAGATTCTGTTAAATTAAGGAAGTTCCTTTTCTTAGTTTTCTAAGAGAAGCACACTTATTAATGGCTGCATACCATTCTTTTGCAAAAATACATCATAATCCATTTAAGCAATCTCTTACTGAGAAACATTTGGATTATTTTCAGAATTTTATTTTTTCTATTACAAAAAAAAAGCCACATCAAAAATATTTGTACATATTTCTTTCCAGAATTGTATATGTGTAGAAAAAATTTCTAGAGGCATAATTGCTGAGTAGAAAGATATGTTCCTTAAACTTTTTGATAAATGTTATCAAAGAGAGAAAGAGTTAAGCATTTATTCATCTTGTTCTTTGCACCATTTCAAGCTAACTAAAGAGCCTTAGTTGATGAGAGTGTAACAGAGAAAAACAAACCTGACTCATATTGTATCTATTCCTTTATCTCTAACCTTTGAGCTCTGCTTCCTGCGCTTAGTCATGCTGGCTTTGCACCTTCTGCAAAAGAATGTTGCCTATAGCCTGAAATATACATGATAGCCCATTCTCAAGACTCTGACATTTAAATGTAAACACTTTTCCATTCATATAGTGATAAAAGTTGCAGAACAGAAAATAACAATTATCTTGTTGGAGGTTTACAGGAACATTGTGACCAAACCTACATGGACAGCTGCAAGAACAACACCAAAGAGTTTGCAGCAACCAGCCACACCCACTCCCTCTTTAGTATAAAAGACGCCTGAATTCTAACTTGGGTAAGATGCGTATTTGGGACGCTAGTCCATCATCTTCTCAGTCTGCTGGCTTTCCAAATAAAGTCACTATTCTTTGCCCCAACAACTCGTCTCTCAATTTATTGGCCTGTTGTGCAGTGAGCAGTACAAGTTTGGACTCGGTAACAAAAGTAGTTGGTTTTACAGAAGAATTCCAGATGAAAACATAGGAAGGATGATAGCATTAGAAATGCACCATTATATGACTTCTAAAGTAATAACTGATTCAAACAGTAATCATTAATGGATGTCAAAACATCAAGAGGAATGTTGATGATTATAATAGAAGGATCAGACAGCCACTCTTGAATTTACTTGTTAGTCTTAACAGCAACACAGCTAAACAAGCAGACATTATGAAGTATTGTACACAGCCCAAAATATGAAGTATTCTTGCAAAAAAGCTTGAACCTGACTGTAACCGAGGTTATCAATCTAACTTCCAGTTTAATGGGAGGAGAGGAATAGGGGAAAAGTTAAATGGCACCAGGGGGAAGCAATTAGGCACATTCAGAAGGGGGGCATTCTACAGAAGAACCATCGTATTTCATCCATAAGTCAATGAGATGAATATAAAAGGGAGGGGTGATTGTTCTAAACTAACAGAGACCTAAGAAAGGTAATGTAACCATCAAATGCCATGTGTGGACTTTGTTTTGTTCCTGTTTCAAATGAATCTGCAAAAGATATATATATATATATTTTTTTTTTTTTTTTTTTTACGGTACGCGGGCCTCTCACTGTTGTGGTCTCTCCCATTGCGGAGCACCGGCTCCGGACGCGCAGGCTCAGCGGCCATGGCTCACGGGCCCAGCCGCTCTGCGGCATGTGGGATCCTCCCGGACCGGGGCACGAACCCACGTCCCCTGCATTGGCAGGCGGACTCTCAACAACTGCGCCACCAGGGAAGTCCTGCAAAAGATATTTTTAAGAAAATTGAGGAAATATTATTACAAACAAGATATTAGATAATACCAAAGAATTATTATTAATTCTGTTACAAAAGAAAATAGGATTGTGGTTATGTAAGACAATGCTCCTATTTTTTAGTGACACCTATGGAAGTACCTGTGATTTTAAATAAAATAGTACCAGGGATTTTCTCAAAAATACTAAAGCACCAACTCCATCCCCCCCAGCCCCTGGCCAAACCAAAACAAAACAAAATGTTTGGTTTGGCCAAACCAAACCAAACCAAAACAAAACAAAGAGGAAGGAAAGAAAGAAGAAAAGAAAGATCAGTTGAGAAGAATATCTTTTAAAATGTTGATAATTGTTTAGTCTGAGGAATATGCAGGTCATTTATACTATTATCTGTACTTTTGTGTATGCTTGAGAACTTTCATCTTAACAGGTTTTTCTTTTAATTGTTGCAAATTACTTAAGTCCAAGGGATTTAAAATCTGAAACCAAATTATTTTGCTTTTGTGAGTTATAAATAAAAAGAAATTAAGTCCTAATCAAATTTTCTTGATCTTTGAAAGTCCAAAGAAATTATAATCCAAATTTCTTAAATTAAACCCCCAAATTTCCCAGTCGTTTTTCTGCTTAGTCTCAGCCAGGTGAATCTCACTCCAATTGCTTAAGTAGATATAGCATTTTTTGTTTTTTTTTTTAATACAGTGGTCCTTAATCTGATGTTCAGGTTTCTCCTCCAGAATTTCTAATTTCATTTGCTTGAGATGAGCTAGGGCAGTGGTTCTCAAACCTTTGTGTGCCTTAGAATCCCCTGGAAGGCTTAGTAAAACAGAGATTGCTGCACCCTACCCCCTGGTTTGCTTTTCTAGCAAGTTCCCAGGTGATGTTGATGATTCTGGTAGTGGTCTGGGAACCACACTCTGATAATCACTGGGCTGTGGAACTAGCAGTTTTTAAAAGCTCTGAGTTGATTTTAATGCCAGCCAAGGCTGAGAACTACTGAAAAATCTTCAGCAGGTACTGTCTTTAGTGGATATGGGTGTGGTTCTTTCAGGATCTCAGAAAGTTACATATGCCTCATGTTTAAATAACAGGCTACGCAAGATAATCACAGTTTCAGCCCCCCACACTTACCACACCATAAAATTTTTTAAAAATCCCAAGTTCCTAGAGAAGAGCTATCCCAAGCAAAATGATGTTCCCCAAACCTAGTACTTGGTAAACTCCCAAAATGGGACCTCTGTGGTAACTGAATGAAAGACATCAATGGAGAAGAGAAAACCTTGATTTCGGGCTCATCAGGATGCCGGTCCATCCAAGTAAGTTGTTTGTATTCCATGGTTTGTCAATGTCAAGTCACCAGAGGTTATTATGCTACTGTGTGTTTGCACCTGAGGGGAAAAAATCCACCTGTGTATATTATGTTCTCTCTCAAGAATGCAGGCATTTCAATGGTTGCAATCCCAGTTACCAGGTCTTTTGTGGATCTCTATTTTTGCCTCAACAAGAATATCAAAAACCTCTTCATTTCCACTGACCTTTGAACGTGGGCATTTCGCACTGCCTGGGCTTTTTAGGGCTGCCCTTAAGGATGTGATTTCCAGGAGCTTAACTCTCCTAAATTATTTGTTTGGAGCTAGTAATTATTAGTTTCTTGTTTTGCAAGTCTAAATAGCACATGTCTGCAGATAGAGTAACATTACATAAGGTTTAAGTGATCTCATCTCTAAGCCTCATCCTATCAATTTCAGGAAGGGCCACTTTGTCTTTCTAGGTGAATGAGGAAGACCCCTGGTCTTACTGTCCATCTACCTGCAGGAGAGATGATCTGTTTTTCCATGAGGCTAATCACAATTACTCATTCTAGCCTGCATCTGCCTCTCTCACTCTTGGGCACTGCTTTGTTTCTTCAGTTTTTCTCTGACGCTCTCTTTTTAAATTGGTTCTGCCAGCTTGGCTGTGTACAGGCTCTGTATGTGCAGGGATGTGGGAACCTCACAGTCTTGCTGGAGTTTGGGTATCATGCAACAACTTTCAGTTTGAAGATCACTCTCTCACCCCTCACTTCTTCCAGACTCCTGGTATCTGAGCTTCTGATGCATGTTGACTAACTCTGAAAATATATATTTTTCTTTGATTAGTATCACTCATTTAATATCCCTCTCTCCTTTTATGAAAGAATGTAGGAGAGGAGAATTCAAACTTCAATTTTTTGCTAAACAATTCAGAAGCTACAGAAGGTGTGGCCTCAAGCCAAACTACCTAAGCCATATTATTTTTCCTCATTGCTTGAAATGTCAGTGAGGTCTGGGTATGATGCCAGATTATTTCTGTTTTTTAATTTTTAATTTAATTTTTATTTTATATTGGAGTATAGATGATTTACAATGTTGTGTTAGTTTCAGGTATACAGCAAATGGATTCAATTACACATATACATATATCCATTCTTTTTCAGATTCTTTTCCTGTATAGATTATTACAGAATATTGAGTAGAGTTCCCTGTGCTATATGGTACATCCTTGTTGATTACCTATTTTATATATAGTAGTGTGTATGTGTTAATCCCAAACTCCTAATTAATCCCCCCCCCCTCACCTTTCCCCTTTGGTAACCATAAATTTGTTTTCGAAGTCTGAGTCTGTTTTTGTTTTGTAAATAAGTTCATTCAGATGGTTTCTGTTATAGTTTATGAAGACCATCCTTACGTAACCAGATTTATACCTGAAATAGAAAAGCAATAAAATAGAAATATTTGAAATAATAAAAGAGTAAAACAATAGAAAATTTTAACACTTTAGTGTCTCGGTATCATTTTTTAATTTAGTAAGATGGATCTCCCTGCAAATGATGAAGCTTATAAATGTCTCAAAGACATTTAATCAGATAATATACTATTTTGCTTGGCCCAGATAATGTAAAAGCAAAGTATTAAAAGGAAATGATGTTCTGTACACGATGGCAATGAAAGTTTCAGGGATCTATTTAATATCTAGTTCAAAGAGAGAAATATTTCTAAGGCTCTGTGTTTAAGCAACAGATTTTTCTTTGAATCTAATTTGGTTGTATAAATCTTAGTGACTCAAGCCAGGATTGCCAGTAAGGAGAACAATTTTAGTACACATTTGAAAGGAGTTAGTTGAAAATGTGAATTTATGAACCAGCATTTGAACTAAACTATTTTCCCCATAATTAGCCTTTTTTCATTATTTTCAGATATATAATATGTATTTATCATTTAACATTTTAAAGTAGAAAGACTACTTTTTTCATAGTAAGAGGCAGTATTCCTCTTGGAGGCAGATTTCTGGTGTGACCTGACCCTTTTCCTCTCCCTGACATGTATACACCTTGGGAAGTCACTTAGCTTTCTTTGTGCCTGGGTTTCCTCATCTACAAATTGGGTTAAATAACAGTAATCCATTTCCTAGTGTTGTGAATGCTAAGAGAGCTAACATACGTAAAGCATTTGGAACAGCTCTTGGTATAGTAAGCATTGTGTTACCTGCTACAATTATTAACATAAAAAAGCATTTTATTAACCTTATTGTTTCATATAAGCAAGTTATTATTACTGTAATAAAAGTAATTTTTAAAATGTTATATTCTATGGCTACCACAGGGGATAGTGAGGTGAGGTGAGGAGATAAATTAGGAGTTTGGGATTAACATATACACACTACTATACATAAAACAGATAACCAACAAGGACCTCCTGTATAGCACAGGGAACTATATTCAATAACTTGTAATAAACTGTAATGGAAATGAATCTGAAAAAAGAATATATATATGTATAAATGAATCACTTTGCTGTATACTTGAAACTAACACAACATTGTAAATTAACTGTACTTTAATAAAAAATATATGTTATACACTCAGAGCCACAGGTCTCAACCTTTTTGGTGACATCTCTGTCACTGTCCTGGGAAAGCTTCTCAACTTCCCAGTGTGTAGCTTCTTCATTCACAAAAATGGAAATCACACTAGTGCCCACTTACAAGGATGTTCTGAGGACCAGTTGAGTGAATATGAGTGAACAAATACCCAAAAGAGGGTGTGGTGTACGGTAAGCATCCAACAAATGAGAACCATCCCTACATCTTTGCCACCATCACTGTGAATGTCCGTATGTCTCCTTTCATTCTAAATTTTATCTCATTCTGATCCAGTCAGTTAGTAAACAGAACTCATTGATATATCTTATGTTCTATTTTCAACCCTGTACATTTTGTATTTGTGAAATGCACTATTAGAACATTTTACTAAAAGTAACAGTATGTTTCTTTCACAGTTTGGTGAAGTTAAATAAATATTTTGAAAATTTTTTGGCCAGTTTCCCTTCTGATTTTTGGGATTGGGTCTCAAATGTAAAAATAATCAAACAACAACAGCAACAACAAACCCCTGCCAATTCTAGGAGACAGGGAGAAAGTTTACAGTGTTTCGAGTAATATGATAATGCTATCCATCTTTCATGTATTATGCCCAGTCCTTAAAAATGTTACCTCATTCTATCCTCATAGCAACCCTATAGGGTAGCTTCTATTGTTATTCCCATTTACAAATGAATAAACTGAGTCAGAGAATGGTTGAATAAGTTAATTTTTCCAAGGTGACACCGCTGTTAAATGGCTGAGCCACAGGAGTTGAATCCATGCAGTCTGGTTCTCAAACATGGACTCTTAAACGTACTGTTATGATTTGGAGGAGGGATTTTATAATGGGGTAATTTAATCTTTCCTGACAGGTGCTTTCTCTCAGTGGGTCTTCTCTTCTTATGACATTATAATCAGAGAGACCTAAAGTAAGGGCAGACAGATACCAAGTGATAATTTGGGAAGTGAGCAGTTTTCGGGAGGGCTTTTCATGTATGTAGAGGAAACTTCACTTTTATTTGTATGTCATTTAATGTTTGTTTAATCCTTAACACAAAATGTTCCAAATATTCACAAACTTTTTTTACAACCAAAAATAGAAACTTATTTATGTAGTCAATTAAAATTTCCAAATACTTAAACATAGATTGTAATTGTAATGTTTTCATAAGTCTAACACAGCAAATTTTCTTAAATCTTTTAAAGTCTTTTAAAAATGCACTTAAAACAACAAAATGATGACAAATTTTTTTCTTTGTTTTCATACCCAAATCAGTTTTTAAATATCAATATCGTGGCTCAAAATGTAGCTTTATCTTTTGACTCTTACAGAGAGGATTTGCTACATGCAAACTAGAGAATTTTTCAGCTTTAACTCCCTCCCCCATACTGTAGCTCTTTTGTTAGAGTAAAAGTTTTATTTATTTAGACTTTCTCAGTTTAAAACAATGAAGATTTTTCTCTGATTTATTTCATATATAAATCATCTGTCCACTTGTCAGGGTGAACCTAAGTTTTGTACTTTCAGTGCCTCTCAGAGATGAACAGTATTACCTGAGTCTGGAGATCCATTTAAGAGTAAATTGAATTTGCTAACTTACTATCATTCCTGGTAAAGAAGCACCCATTTTCCAAGCATTTGAAAATATGCTGGTATTTCACACCTAAAACTAGTGTCTATTTTTTCTCCCTTTTGCCATTATTTTTAAGAAGCGCCACAGGAATATTATTCCTTCCCGAGTGGAGGCCAGCTGCGCAGTCTTCAGAACTGTGGGAGTTTCCATTCCCAGCCACAGGATCTGTTCCTCTTCAGAATTTATGTGGCTACATAAATCAGGGCTCTGCCACTCGAGTCAGAAACTGACTGCCGATGGTCAATAGTACTGAAAACATCTTTTCTTAAGGTCTCTGAAAAGTCTGCTAATGGATCCTGTGGTCTCTTATCCAGAACAAGCAATGCTTATCAGAAAACCCCAAACATCCAAAGCTACAAAAGCCACCAGAAACCCAAACAAGTACTCGGTCTAAAAATAGATACAGATAAGGATGTAGATGTTGATAGATATAGATGAGAGTTTTCCAGCCTTGGAACTCTTGATATTTTGGACTGGATAATTTTTTATTGTGGAAGGTGGTCCTGTGCATTGTAGAATATTTAGCAGCAGACCTGTTCCTGGCCTCCACCACTAGATGTTAGTAGCCCCCTTCTCTCAATTATTATAGCCAAAAATATCTCCATCCGGACATCGCCCAGTGTCACTTGGAGAATAAAATCTCCTTGGTTGAAGACTACTGATATACATATGTCATAATCCAATGTAGGCTGCTGAAGGGAGAATCAGATCCAAGTAGAAGCTTTTTAAAAATCTTCTCTCAGCTTGATATTGCTGATAGGAGGTGAGGAACAGAGGCTCTCCATACTCTTCTTGTCTCTTTCCCTACTCACTTTTGCAATTAGCTGCCCTATCTACTGGCCCTTCACTCTTCCTGCTGGTTTTACTGGTTGGTTTTTGTTTGTTTTTTCAGGAATTTGAATGATAAATGGAGAGAAAAACTAGTTTATAAACTTTATTAGCCTGGGTGCTTTCCATGAGACTTGGCAGATCCTTAACTCAAACGGTCTAATAAACATAGTACATTTATTCTCTCAAAAACTGAAAGGTTCAAAGGTAGAGCTACAGAAATAGATCCAGAGCCATACGTGATACCGTCAGGGCCTCAGTTTCCACATATTATATATCTGGAATCTCTGCTTTCTCTGTGTTGGCTTCTCTCTCAACCCTCTCCATATGGTAGTCAGATGGATACCAATATCTTAAGATGTATACTCTACTAGTTCCACTTTAGTAGAAAAAGAGCTTCACTTTCCCAACAATTTTTTTTTAAAGTCCTAAAATACAGTCTTGTTGCCTCTGGTTGGCCCAGGTTGGGTCAGGTGCCCATTCTTGAACCAATCCCCATAGTAAGGGGAGCCTCCTACTGTCCATACTTACTTCACAAGCCTAATCCTGAAACTGGGAGAGTCAGCTTCACTGCAGTTACATGGACAGATATTAAAGAATGTTTGGCTCTCACTGTGCTAGGACCAGAAGAAGGGGAATTAGAGGCTGGCAAGGCAAAAAACCTAAGATGTCCATTCTAATTGTGCTCACTGGAAATGCCAGGAAGAAGGTTCTGATGTGTTTGGGTCCAAGGTTCAAGGCTTTTAATAATTCATCCTGATAGACAATGTATTTAGTAGAACTTCTCAGAATTTGATATATTTCTTCTCTTAGCTTTAATTTATAGTGTTCTTGGCAGCCTCTCTGTATACATTTTCATTGGCATTTTAATGAATGAATACAATTTGATTGCTTTGTAAGGGCTTGATGTTTTATTTTAAGGAAAGGGGTTATTCCCTTATGCCATGAAGATATCCATGCCACATTGCACTACTGTAAATGTTAAAACACCACATAGTTTATTGATAACTTTGGCAGTTTTATAAGTTGATTTTAATGTTGTTTTCAACTTAACATCTATGGAGAAAGCAGTTTTCCTATGTTTAAAGAATACGAGAACCGGCAACAGAGATACTCATAAGAGAACAGTAAGACAATTTCATTTTCTGAGAAACACAGTGATATTTTACACACCAACTCTAAGGCAGAATAATTGACAATATTTTTATAAAAAAGAAGACTTTTAGCAATTACTTTTAGTGTGTGAGAAGCTTAATTCAAAGCCAAAAATCAGTAACACTTTGTACCCAATTGATGTTTTTGCTTTTGTATCTACATTATGGGAAATGTATTCTGCATAAGAAAGATATAAAGATCTCATACACTCCCTATTCCATTTTATTTTCCCCCCTTATCTTGTCTTCCCTTTCCAACTCTACCTCTTCTCCCTTTTTACACTGCCTTGTACTTTTCATTTCCTTTCTGCCTATTTCCTTTGGCTTAGTTTCTTCATCTCTTAATAGTTTATTGAACAGCCTGCAATGGCTTTACTGAGTTTCTATATGGATGAGAGAAATGCAGTAATTGTTCAATTCTACTGTCTGCAAATTTTTAATCCTCTCATCATTTCTTTTTAGGGTCTGTACAAAAAGGTTTTTCACTAGCGAAGAATTCCATGCAGAATTAAACTTTCTATGGTGGACACTACTGATTGTGCACGGAAGTCTGTTCTCCCCTTATAACAATTATTGCTAGAAACAAGCACCCAGGCATAATAAAAGATACTTGGAGATGGGATCTAACAAGGTTTTATTTTAAAATTTATTTTTATTGTAATTTTTTGATTTTACATACAGCAAAATTTACACTTCTTTGTGTACAGTTCTATGTGTTGTGAAACATGCATGAAGTTGTATAATCACCACCATCACAATCAAGAAACATAACAGTTTCATCACCTAAAAAAAGGTTTCTCATGCTACCCCTTTGTAATCAAGCACTCTCCAGTCCCCAAACCTGCAACCACTGGTTTGTTCTCTACCCCTACGGCTCTGTCTTTCCTACAATATCATATATTTCGCATTGTACAGTGTGCAGCCTCTTGAGTATGGTGTTTTAAACCTAGCACGATGCATTTGAGGTTCACTCCTGTTTTTGTGTATCAATAGCCCTTTTTAAAAAATTGCTGAGTAATATTCCTTTTTATAGATGTAACAGAGTTTATCACTCACCAGTTAAAGGACTTCTGGATTCTTTCCAGCTCTTGGCAGTTATAAATTAAACTGCTATAAACATACTGTACAGATTTTGAGTGAACATAAGTTTTTATATTTCTTGGATAAATATCTAGGAATGGGATTGCTGAATCATACAGTAACTATATATTTAGCATTATAAGAAACTGCAAGCTGTTTTCCCAAGGAACAGTATCATTCTGCATTCCCATCAGTCATGTATGAAACTTTTCATTGCTGTGCATCCTCAAAAGCATTTAGTATTGTTAATGGCTATTAATTAAATTTCATTAGTTAATTAATCAATTAACATATTTTAATAGATGTGTAGTGATATTTACAATAGTTTTAAATAGTTACTCATTATTCATAATACACGACAGACACCTATTCACGTGTTTATTGTCCATTTGTATATTTATTTTTCTTCTTAACATTTTACGGGAGTATACTTGCTTTACAATGTTGTGTTAACGTCTGCTGTATAACAAAGTGAATCAGCTATATGTATACATATATCACCATATCCCCTCCCTCTTGCGTCTCCCTCCCACCCTCCCTATCCCATCCCACTAGGTCATCGCAAAGCACTGAGCTCATCTCCCTGTGCTGTGCAGCTGCTTCTCACTAGCTATCTACTTTACATTTGGTAGGGTATATATTTCCATGCCACTCTCTCACTTCATCCCAGCTTACCCTTCCCCCTGCCCATGTCCTCAAGTCCATATTCTACATCTGCGTCTTTATTCCTGTCCTGAACCTACTTTGTTAGAAGCTTTTTTTAAATTTTAGATTCCATATATATGTGCTAGCATATGGTATTTGTTTTTCTCTTTCTGACTTACTTCACTCTGTATGACAGACTCTAGGTCCATCAGCCTCACTATAAATAACTCAATTTCATTTCTTTTCATGGCTGAGTAGTATTCCATTGTATATATGGGCCACATCTTCTTTATCCATTCATATGTCCATGGACACTTAGGTTGCTTCCATGTCCTGGTTATTGTAAACAGTACTGCAATGAACATTGTGGTGGTACATGTCTCTTTTAGAATTATGGTTTTCTCAGGGTATATGCCCAGTAGTGGGATTGCTGGGTCGTTTGGTAGTTCTATTTTTAGTTTTTTAAGGAACATCCATAATGTCCTCCATAGTGGCTGTAGTAATTTACATTCCCACCAACAGTGCAGGGGGGTTCTTTTTTCTCCACACCCTCTCCAGCATTTATTGTTTCTAGATTTTTTGATGATGGCCATTCTGACTGGTGTGAGGTGATACCTCATTGTGGTTTTGATTTGCACTTCTCTAATGATTAGTGATGTTAAGCATCCTTTCATGTGTTTGTTGGCAATCTGTATATCTTCTTTGGAGAAATGTCTATTTAGGTCTTCTGCCCATTTTGGGATTGGATTGTTTGTTTTTTTGATATTGAGCTGTATGAGCTGCGTGTGTATTTTGGAGATTAATCCTTTCTCTGTTGCTTCGCTTCCAAATATTTTCTCCCATCCTGAGGATTGTCTTTTCATCTTGTTTATGGTTTCCTTTGCTGTGCAAAAGCTTTTAAGTTTCATTAGGTCCCATTTGTTTATTTTTGTTTTTATTTCCATTTCTGTAGGAGGTGGGTCAAAAAGGATCTTGCTGTGACTTATGTCAGAACATAGCCTATGTTCTGGAGCTGTCCAGTTTTCCCAGCACAACTTATTGAAGAGGCTGTCTTTTCTCCATTGTATATTCTTGCCTCCTTTATCAAAGGTAAGGTGACCATAGATGCATGGGTTTATCTCTGGGCTTTCTATCCTGTTCCATTGATCTATATTTCTGTTTTTGTGCAAGTACTATACTGCCTTGATTACTGTAGCTTTGTAGTATAGTCTGAAATACGGGAGCCTGATTCCTCCAGCTCCGTTTTTCTTTCTCAAGATAGCTTTGGCCATTTGGGGTCTTTTGTGTTTCCATACAAATTCTGAAATCTTTTGTTCTAGTTCTGTGGAAAATGCCAGTGGTAGTTTGATGAGGATTGAATTGAATCTGTAGATTGCTTTGCGTAGTAGAATTATTTTCACAATGTTGATCCTCCCAATCCAAGAACATGGTATATCTCTCCATCTGTTTGTATCATCTTTAATTTCTTTCATCAGTGTCTTCTGCATACAGGTTTTTTGTCTCCTTAAGTAGGTTTATTCCTAGGTGTAATATTCTTTTTGCAGCAATGGTAAATGGGGCAGTTTCCTTAATTTCTCTTTCAGATTTTTCATCATTAGTGTATAGCAAGGCAAGAGATTTCTGTACATTAATTTTGTATCCTGCTACTTTACCAGATTCATTGATTAGCTCTAGTAGTTTTCTGGTAGCATCTTTAGGATTCTCTGTGTATAGTATCATGTCATCTGCAAACAGTGACAGCTTTAGTTCTTCTTTTCTGATTTACATTCCTTTCATTTCTTTTTCTTCTCTGATTGCCATGGCTAAAACTTCCAAAACTATGTTGAATAATAGTGGTGAGAGTGGGCAACCTTGTCTTTTTCCTGATCTTAGAGGAAATGGTTTCAGTTTTTCACCATTGAGAACGAAGTTGGCTGTGGGTTTGTCATATATGGCCTTTATTATGTTGAGGAAAGTTCCCTCTATGCCTACTCTCTGGAGACTTTTTATTTTTATCATAAATAGGTGTTGAATTTTGTCAAAAGCTTTTTCTGCATCTATTGAGATGATCATATGGTTTTTCTCCTTCAATTTGTTAATATGGTTTATCACATTGATTGATTTGTGTATATTGATGAATCCTTGCATTCCTGGGATGAAACCCACTTGGTCATGGTGTATGATCCTTTTAATGTGCTGTTGGATTCTGTTTGCTAGTATTTTGTTGAGGATTTTTGCATCTCTGTTTATCAGAGATATTGGCCTGTAGTTTTCTTTCTTTGTGACATCTTTGTCTGGTTTTGGTATCAGGGTGATGGTGGCCTTGTAGAATGCATTTGGGAGTGTTCCTCCCTCTGCTATATTTTGGAAGAGTTTGTGAAGGATAGGCATTGGCTCTTCTCTAAATGTTTGATAGAATTCACCTGTGAAGCCATCTGGTCCTGGGCTTTTGTTTGTTGGAAGATTTTAAATCACAGAGTCAATTTCAGTGCTTGTGATTGGTCTGTTCATATTTTATATTTCTTCCTGGTTCAGTCTAGGAAGGTTGTGTTTTTCTAAGAATTTGTCCATTTCTTCCAGGTTGTCCATTTTATTGGCATATAATTGTTTGCAGTAATCTCTCATGATCCCTGTGTTTCTGCAGTGTCAGTTGTTACTTCTCCTTTTTCATTTCTAATTCTCTTGATTTGAGTTTTCTCCCTTGTTTTCTTGATGAGTCTGGCTAATGGTTTATCAATTTTGTTCATCTTCTCAAAGAACTAGCTTTTAGTTGTATTGATGTTTGCTATCATTTCCTTCATTTCTCTTTCATTTATTTCCGATCTGATCTTTATGATTTCTTTCCTTCTGCTAGCTTTGGAGTTTTTGTTCTTCTTTCTCTAATTGCTTTTGGCGTAAGGTTAGGTCGTTTATTTGAGATTTTTCTTGTTTCCTGACATAGGATAGTATTGTTATAAACTTCCCTCTTAGAACTGCTTTTGTTGCATCCCATAGATTTTGGGTCATCGTGTTTTCACTGTCATTTGTTTCTAGGTTTTTTTAATTTCCCCTTTGATTTATTCAGTGATGTCTTGGTTTTTAAGTAGTGTATTGTTTAGCCTCCATGTGATTGTATTTTTTACAGTTTTTTTTTCCTGCAATTGATATCTAGTCTCATAGCATTGTGGTTGGAGAAGATACTTGATATGATTTCAATTTTCTTAAATTTACCAAGGCTTGATTTTTGACTCAAGCTTTGATCTATCCTGGAAATGTTCCATGGGCACTTGAGAAGAAAGTGTATACTGTTGTTTATGGTTGGAATGTCCTATAAATATCAATTAAGTCCGTCTTGTTTAATATGTCATTTAAAGCTTGTGTTTCCGTATTTATTTTCATTTTGGATGATCTGTCCATTGGTGAAAGCAGGGTGTTAAAGTCCCCTACTATTATTGTGTTACTGTAGATTTTCCCTTTTATGGCTCTTAGCATTCGCCTTATGTATTGAGGTGTTCATATGCTGGGTGTGTAATTATTTACAATTATTATATCTTCTTCTTGGATTGATCCCTTGATCATTATGTAGTGTCCTTCTTTGTCTCTTGTTATAGTCTTTATTTTAAAGTCTATTTTGTCTGATATGAGAATTGCTATTCCAGCTTTCTTTTGATTTCCATTTGCATGGAATACCTTTTTTCATCTCCTCACTTTCAGTCTGTATGTGTCCCTAGGTCTGAAGTGGGTCTCTTGGACACAGCATATATACAGGTCTTGTTTTTGTATCCATTCAGCCAGTCTGTGTCTTTTGGTTGGAGCATTTAAAACATTTACATTTAAGGTAGTTATCGATATGTATGTTCCTATTGCCTTTTTCTTGATTGTTTAGGGTTTGTTATTGTAGGTCTTTTCCTTCTTTTATGTTTCCTGTCTAGAGAAGTTCCTTTAGCATTTGTTGTAAAGCTGGTTTGGTGGTGCTGAATTCTGTTAGTTTTTGCTTGTCTGTAAAATTTTTAATTTCTCCATCAAATATGAATGAGATCCTTGCTGGGTAGAGTAATGTTGGTTGTAGTTTTTTCCCTTTCATCACTTTAAATATGTCTTGCCACTCCCTTCTGGCTTGCAGAGTTTCTGCTGAAGGATCAGCTGTTAACCTTAAGGGGATTCCCTTGTATGTTATTTGTTGTTTTTCCCTTGCTGCTTTTAATATTTTTTCTTTGTATTTAATTTTTGATAGTTTGATTAACATGTGTCTTGGCGTGTTTCTCCTTGGAGTTATCCTGTATGGTACTCTCTTCACTTCCTGGACTTGATTGACTATTTCCTTTCCCATGTTAGGGAAGTTTTCAAGTATAATCTCTTCAAATATTTTCTCAGTTCCTTTCTTTTTCTCTACTTCTTCTGGGACCCCTATAATTCGAATGTTGGTGCATTTAATGTTGTCCCAGAGGCTTCTGACACTGTCCTCAATTCTTTCATTCTTTTTTCTTTATTCTGCTCTGTGGCAGTTAATTCCACTATTTTATCTTCCAGGTCACTTATCCGTTCTTCTGCCTCAGTTGTTCTGCTATTGATTTCTCCTAGATAATTTTTAATTTCATTTATGGTGTTGTTCATCACGGTTTGTTTGCTCTTTAGTTTTTCTAGGTCCTTATTAAACGTTTCTTGTATTTTCTCCATTCTGTTTCCAAGATTTTGGATCATACTTACTATCATTACTCTGAATTCTTTTTCAGGCAGTCTGCCTATTTCCTCTTCATTTGTTTGGTCTGGTGGGTTTTTGCCTTTCTCCTTCATCTGCTGTGTGTTTCTCTGTCTTCTCATTTTGCTTAACTTACTGTGTTTAGGGTCTCCTTTTTGCAGGCTGCAGGTTCGTAGTTCCTGTTGTTTTTGGTGTCTGCGCCCAGTGGCTAAGTTTGGTCCAGTGGGTTGTGTAGGCCTCCTGGTGCAGGGGACTGGTACCTGAGTTCTGGTGGTTGAGGCTGTATCTTGTCTCTTGGTGAGCAGGACCACGTACAGTGGTGTGTTTTGGGGTGTCTGTGACCTCATTATGATTTTAGGCAGCCTCTCTGCTAATGGCTGGGGCTATGTTCCTGTCTTGCTATTTGCTTGACATAGGGTGTCTAGGACTGTAGCTTGCTGGTCATTGAGTGCAGCTGGGTCTTAGTGTTGAGATGGAGATCTCCTGGAGAGCTTTCCCTTTTGATAGTATGTGGAGTCGGGAGGTCTCTTGTGGACCAATGTCCTGAACTTGGCTCTCCCACCTCAGAGGCACAGGGCTGATACCCGGCTGGAGCACCAAGACCCTGTCAGCCACACGACTCAGAAGAAAAGGGAGAGAAAAAGAAAGAAAGAATAAAATAAAATTATTAAAATAAAAAATTGCAAAAATTATTAAAAATAAAAAAATTTAAAAGTAATAAAAAAAGAAAGAAAGAAGAGAGCAACCAAACCAAAAAACAAATCTACCAATGATAACAAGTGCTAAATCTCTACTAAAAAAAAAGAGACAGAACCCTGGGACAAATGGTAAAAGCAAAGCTATACAGACAAAATCACACGAAGAAGCATACACATACATGCTCACAAAAAGAGAAAAAGAAAAAGATATATATCTATCTATATATAAATAAAAAAGGAAGAGAGCAACCAAATCACTGAACAAATCTACCAATGATAATAAACTCTAAATACTAAACTAAGATAAACATAAAACCATAAACAAATTAGATGTAGAGAGCAGACCCAGAGTCTACAGTTGCTCCCAACGTCCACCACCTCAATTTTGGGATGATTCATTGTCTATTCAGGTATTCCAGAGATGCAGGGTACATCAAGTTGATTGTGGAGATTTAATCTGCTGCTTCTGAGGCTGCTAGGAGAAATTTCCCTTTCTCTTCTTTGTTCACAAATCTCCTGGGGTTCATCTTTGGATATGGCCCTGCCTCTGTGTGTAGGTCGCCTGAAGGCATCTGTTCCCCATCCAGACAGGACGGGGTTAAAGTAGCAGCTGATTGGGGGCTCTGGCTCACTCAGGCTGGGGGGAGGGAGGGGTATGGAATGCAGGGCGAGTCTGTGGTGGCAGAGGCTGGTGTGACTCTGCAACAGCCTGAGGCACACCGTGTGTTGTCCCAGGGAAGTTGTCCCTGGATCATGGGACCCCGGAAGTGGAGCGGCGGGCTGCACAGGCTCCCGGGAGGGGAGGTGTGGAGAGTGACCTGTGCTTACACACAGGCTTCTTGGTGGCGGCAGCAGCAGCCTTAGCGTCTCATGCCCATCTCTGGTGTCTGCGCTGATAGCCATGGCTCGCATCCATTGCTTCAGCTTGTTTAGACAGTGCTCTGAATCCCCTCTCCTGTGCACCCCGAAACAGTGGTACCTTACCTCTTAGGCAGTTCCAGACTTTTTCCTGGACTCCTTCCCAGCTAGCTGTGGCGCAGAAGACCCCTTCAGTCTGTGTTCATGCAGCCAGCCCCAGTCCTCTCCCTGGAATCTGACCTCCGAAGCCCGAGCCTCAGCACCCAGCCCCCACCCACCCCAGCATGTGAGCAGACAAGGCTCTCAGGCTGGTCTGCACTGATCCTCTGTGCGGGAATCTCTCCACTTTGCCCTCTGCACCCCTGTTGCTGCACTCTCCTCCATGGCTCCAAAGCTTCCCCCCCTGCCCAACCCCCGCCCCCGTCTCCACCAGTGAAGGGACTTCCTAGTGTGTGGAAACTTTTCCTCCTTCACAGCTCCCTCCCAGATGTGCAGACCCTGCCCCTGTTCTTTTGTCTCTGTTTTTTCCTTTTTCTTTTGCCCTACCCATGTACGTGGAGAGTTTCTTGCCTTTTGGGAAATCTGAGGTCTTCTGCCAGCGTTCAGTAGGTGTTCTGTAAGAGTTGTTCCACATGTAGATGTATTTCTGATGTATTTGTGGGGAGGAAGGTGATCTCCACGTTTTCCTCCTCCGCCATCTTGAAGGTCTCCTTGGTAGTGTTTTCTTATTACCTTTTTAGTGTCTACATGGTCTGTAGTGATATCCCTTTTTCTTTCCTTATGTTAGCAATGTGTATCTTCTCTCTTTTTTTTCCTGACCAGACTCGTGAGAAGTCTATCAATTTTATTATTCTGTTGAAGTAACTGGCTTTGGTTTCATTTATTTTCTCTTAGAAAAACCCGAAACAACTATGTCATCGATTTCTGCTTTTTGTTGTTGTTGCTGTTATTTTCTTTGTTTTGAATTCAGTTTGCTCTTCTTTTTTTAGTTTCTTAAAGTGGAATCTTAAATGACTGATTTGAGTCCTTTCTTCTTTTCTAATACAAATTTTAAATTAATTAATTAATTATATATACATCAAATGTTAATAATATAAGCAAATTGTGTATGTATATATTTTCCCCTAATCCCTGATTTAGCAGCCCGCTACAGATTTACATATGTTGCATTTTCATTTTTATTCAGTTTAAATGACTTTTAAACTTTCCCACAACTTCTTATTTGACCCATTTGGCATTTAGAAGCAAGTTGTTTAATTTCCAAATATATGAGGACATTTTCCATATATCTTTCTATTATTGACTTACAATTTAATTCTGTTATGTCAGAGAACATATTTTGTATAATCTAACTTCTTTCAAGTATGTTAATGTTTGTTTTATGACCAAATATATGGTCTTTCTTGGTGAATGCACAGGTAAACTTGAAATGAATGTGTTGTGTAGAATATTCTATATTCTTTTGTTGGGCAGAATATTCTATAGTCTGTAAATGTCTATAAATGTAAATTAGGTCAAGTAGTTGGTAGTTTGTTTAAGTCTTTTATATTCTTGCTGTTTGTCTGTCTTCTTGTTATATCAGTTACTAAAAGAGGACTTTTAAAGTCTCCAAGTATAATTGTGGATTTGTTTACTTCTCCTTTAAGTTTTATAAGTGTTCATATATTTTGAAGCTCTATTAATAGGTGCAAAACAATTTAGGATTGCTATATATTTTTGAAGAACTGACCTTTTATCTTTATGTAATGGCCCTCTTTATCCACACTTTCCTTCTTTATATGAAATATACTTTGTCTTATATTAATATAATAATTCCAGTTTTCTGTTGATTAATATTTGCATGGTATATAATTTTTCATCCTTTCACTTTTAAAATATCTATATCATTATGGTTAAAGTGAATTTCTTGTAAACAACCTTATAGTTGGGCCTCATTTTCTTAATCCAATATGAAATTTTTTATATTTTAACTGATATGCTTATATTATTTATGTTTGATGTACATATTAATATGCTTGGGGTTTTATTTTTTTTCCTCTGTTTCCCATTTTCTGCCTTCTTTTGGATTGTTTCATTTTTTTAACATTCCATTAATTTTATTTTATTATTTGATATATATCTTGGATACCATATTGTTATTGGATATATATCGTGTGTGTGTGTGTGTGTGTGTGTGTGTGTGTGTGTGTGTGCGTGCACTCTAGGGATTACAGTATACCTACCTACCCTGTCACAGTCTACTTAGAGTTAATATTTTAGCACTTCAAGCAAAGAAACTCTCTCTACCTTTTATGTTATAGTTGTCATACGTTTTACATTTAATTAAGTGAAAGCCCACCACTAGAAAATGTAACAATTTTTTTTTTGCTTTCAATGGCTATATATATTTTAAAAACTTAGGATGAGAAAATATTTTTAAAATATTTATCTAGATATATACCTATTTATGTTTCTCTTCCTTTATTCCAGTAGTCCCAAATATTTCTCTGGTGTTATTTTCCTTCATCCAGAAGACCATCTTTTACTATTTATTTTAAGCAAGTCTGCTAACAACAGATTCTCTTAGCTTTCCTTCATTTGAGAATAGATTTATTTTGCCATCATTTCTGGAGGATATTTTCACTGGACATTGAATTGTGGATTGACAGTTCTTTTCTTTCAGGACTTTAAAGATATTGTTCCACTGCCTTCTGGCCTCTGTAGTTTCTGATGAGAAATCCATAGTCATTCAAATTGTTGTTTCCTTATATGCAGTGTGTCCTTTTTTTAATGGCTCCTTTTAAAGCTTTCTTAATTTTTGGTTTTCAGCAGTTTTATTACGATGCATTTGGGCTTGGTTTTTCTTTGAGTTTACTTGTGTGTTGTTTGCTGAGGTACTTAAATATACAGATTCAGGCCTTCAAATTTGGGAAGTTTGCAGTGTAATTTATTTAGATATTTTTTCCTTTAATAATTGTTTCTTGTCTTCCTCTGTGACACCAATGATATGAATACTAGACCATTTAATACTGTTTCACAAGTCCCTAAGATTCTGTTAATGTACTTTCCATCCCTTTTTCCTTCTGTTTTCTTCAAATTAGATAATTTCCCTAAATTTATCTTCTAATTCACTCTTCCTTCTGTCATCTCCATTCTGCTATTGAGCACATCCACTGATATTTTTATTCCCAATATTGTGGTTTTTGGTTACAAAATTTTTATTTGGTTTGTTCTTATAGTTTCTATTTCTCTGCTGAAAACTTCTGTCTTTCCATTTATTTCAAGAATTTTTACCTTAACCTCATAGAGCATAGTTATAATGGTTACATTAATGTATTTTTCTGATAATTCCAATATCTAAGTTATCTCAGGGTTGTCATATGTTGATTGTCTTTCCCCTCAGTAATTAGGCACATTTTCCTGGATTTTGGTACTTTGAGTAATTATAGATTGTACCCTGGACATTTTGAAAATTATGTTATGGAATCCTGAGTCCTGTTAAAATTCTCCAGAGAAACTTGATTGTTCTGTTTTAAAAGACAACTAGGCTTCCTCTGGTTGTAAGATAATATGGAGTGGACAAACTTCACCCTAGTCTTTCTAATAAGTACAGCTAAAAATCCTAGACAGTATATCTAAATCAAACATAGAAGACTTTGAAAGATAGAGAGAAAAAAGAAAAACTAGGGAGTTGGCAGAGTCCCTGGCAGAGTTCCCTTTTGTTATTGTTATTGTCATTGTTGATTTATACACCCTGGACTGGGCGCTGAAAGAGGCAACCTGGAAACATCAATTGGCATAGCCAAAAACATCCCTGACTCTCTCCAGCTACAGGACCAGGAAAGTGGAAGACTAGCAAGAAGGAAGTCTTTTAGACACTAACCACCCTAATGCAACCACTGGAACTCATAATAAATAGTGGCCATATCCCCTTTCTCAAAGGCTGAGGAGGCTAGTCTTCACCCTTATCCAGACGTAATGACACTCCCTCTTCCCTCCACTCCCAGTGGTATCAGTAGAGAACATGGGGAATGTGGACTTCAATGCCCACCTGGGAGTAATGGGAAAGTTCCCCCTCTCTCCAACTGGCATGGTGTCAGATAATGTCTGCTAAATAAGATTTAAATAAGAGTCTCATGACAACACTCAAAAGGTCCAGGATACTATCAGAATCACCCATCATCCTAAGAATCAGGAAAATCTTAACTTGAATGAGAAAAGACAATTAACCAATGCCAACACCGAGCTGATAACAGATATTGGGATTATCTGACAAGGAACTTGAAGCAGCCATCATACAAAGTCTTCAACAAACAATTACAAACATGTCTGAAATAAATGAAAAAATAGAAAGTCTGAGAAAGAAATAGGTGGTATAAGTAAAGGTCTATTTTTCTGGTCCTCTGGCAAGAAAAAGAGGATTTCTCTTTGAGTTTCTGTTATCTTCCCTGATGTGCTGTGGGCCAGCCTTGGGTCAAAGTATGGTGATAAAGGAGAGGAAAAAATCAGAAAATTCACTACCACACTGATTATTTGATTTCTCTTCCCAATCTCCCTGCTACTTTTTAATTTTCAAAGCTCTCAGGTGCTTTTGTATCTTGTCCAGAGTTGTAATTAGGCTAAAGTAGACTTACACCCTCCTGGCCAGAATGGAAATCTAACAACATTTTGAAGCTAGGGTGTTAGTCAACCCACCCTAGGTTTGAAGTTGTGAAAGATCTGTGACAAATTACCAGGGACAAATGTTATCAATGGAATTTGGATGCTAAAACTTTGACTTTTGAGGAATTGGCAAAATGCATTGAGAAGGAGAGGTAAAGTGAGGAAGACGTGGACAGAAATACAATCCTCTGGTTACAGCAAACTGCTTTCATAAAAATTAAATCACTGATGGGGCTAAGGAAAAAATAATATCAGACCACATAAAGTTAAAGTAGGTATCTGAAAACAAAAGAAAAATGTGTCGACTTTGCACGTTACCAGATTGCACATTATTGCTAGTTGGGAGGAAGAAAAACTCCTTCAGTACAGGTGACCACCTTGCCTAAACGGTCTTGTCAAATTTTACTTTATTTATTCCAGCTTGGATGAATTTAAATCCAGTAGTACTGATGGGGAGTAGAAGAAGGATGTGTGAGGAGGGTGCTGAGTTTACTCCATCTGTTAAGGTGGTGAAAGAAAAGATGATTGACTTGAATCCCACAGGTGGGGGGATTGAAGGCTATATGCTATGTCTAAACTGAATAGCCTTGGGGTGATGGAGTTATAGCATACTGGTGATCAATGTACTGCAACACCTGCCATAGAGTGGTAGGAAAACTCAGGCGACCTAAAGCAAATCTTTAGGGGTATGGTGATGTTATGATGTGAAGTACTAGCGTTATGGCAAAACCATTATTTGGAAAGCGAGAAGGTAAAGAACAATATCAAAAAAACCCCAATAAAGCCTCCCAAATGCAAAAAACTTGTAGTGGCATTACCTATAATACCTGAGTGCATAGTTGGAATACATGTGATTGTGAATGGAGTGCTTTGCCACTGTGGGCAATATCTTTTGCTTGATTTTAATTGGTCATATCAATTAGGAATTTTTAGAATTGCCTGCCCGCTCCTCCCTACCGAATACTAAACAGTACCAAGTCCCAAGAAAATAACAAGAAATTTTAGTTTTAATTTTTTTTAATGTTATTTAAATATTTAAAAGGATACTAATTCCCAGCAGCTTGCTCTGCAACTCTCCTCTCTGGCCTGTGGGGAAAAGTAGGTGATTCATGGAAATGAAATGCTATTTATTGTGCTTAAATCAAGTAGTTCCACTGATCACTGCTACCACGTCACACATGGGGACAGCTGTTCAGAAAATCCAGTAAGCTAAGATGACTGGGATGCTGTGATAGTCTTGGCTAATACTTTCTATACTGTCCCAATCTTAGAAGGAAGTCAGGTAAAATTTTCCTTTTTCGTGGGAATGACTAGTAAACATTCACCATCCTCTCCTAAGGGTAGTTGAGTTTTCCAGTGTCTTTTGACAACCTGGTGAGGTTTAGACCGGATCACAGTCAAATGCAAAGTTAACATATGCGTTAATGATAGTATGAAAGTTTCCCTCTCAGAGGAGGAAGCCCCCAAGATTTGAAAGCAACACTGGTCCATATGACTAGTTGATGATGGTTTATATGTATGGCTAAGATAAAGAGCTGAGTTCAGTCAGCTAAATGCTTGGGAATTACTTGGGTTGGGGACCATGAGAGACAGGCCACCCAAAGCAGGGAATAAACTGATGTATTTGCCACGCCCTTTTAATAAGAGAGATACAACTTGTGGGGCATTTTGGGTTTAGGAGACACCATACACTATTCCTGGGCATCTTGCAAGCACTAATATATTGAGTGACAAGAAAAAAATCTGAACTTGAATGAGATCCAAAACAAAAACGGGCTTTGAGAGACTTGTTGTAGCTTCAAATAGTACCATTTAGGTTGGCCTAATGTATAAATTATTGTGAAGGCTTTTGCTAACTGGACACACAGACTGGAGTCTCTTGCAGAAGTGTTTAACACTATCCTTCCCTCCCCAAGGAGCAGCTGTTGGAATATTGGATTCAAAGTTCCCTGATGTTGAGAAGAGATATGACCCCTTTGAAAAACAATTACTGGCCTTTTACTGGGCTTCAGTAGATACTGCTCCCACTGCTCAGGGATTTAAAATAATTCTGAGATCCATAATACCTTTATGTCTTGGGCAATGTCAGATTCATTCATTCCCATAAGGAAGGAGCAGCTCAGAAGACCTCAGTGTAAAAGTGGAAATTATACATATATATGAATATACCACAGGCTGTGGCCCTGGAGATGTATATTGTATCCATAGTTATATCTCCACCCTGCCCTTAGGGCCAACCACAGGAACCCCCCAAACTGGCAGCTCTTAGTGCTAAATGGTTTGAATCATAGATTCCTCTCCTTATTAAAGCAAAGTGAGTTTCCTGGTTTACTGATAGAAGTTCCCAAACTGAGAATGCTTTGCAGTCTAGAAGTTTACCCCATTTGATCCGTGGGTCATAAAACCTTGGCTGAAGAAGCAAGGGTGAGTTTGAACAATGGTCAATATTGAGGGCAGTGTATCTATAGTACAGCAAGAACTTGACCTTACTAAGTTCTTAATGCATAGTCAGGCAACGCTTCACAGAGAATGCAATTATAGAAAAACCTGTAGGAATTCCAAGGATGAATTGAAGTGAGCTATGTAATGCCAACCAGAAAAGCCCAGTGGGTGGCTCAGAAGGGGACTGGGAATGTAGAGACTGTCCTTGTCCAGCCACTGGAAATAGTTACCCAGGTACTTGAACTGAGCTGCATGAAGATGCTCAAATTATGAAACGCTGGTGAAAAAATGACAGATTCCTTTGCCTCCTGCTGAAGCTGCTAATGAGGTAAAAGACTGTAGACAATGTCAAGAAGAAAAGAATCACTAAAGATGGCTTTGCATAAGGGTCTTCAAGTTTAAGAGCCAGCATTTAGCCGGCAAGTGGATAATATGAGTAGCCCTAGCTGGCTTCCAATGAGTCCTGCCTGGAGTAGACATGTAATTTACTTTGGTCTGTGCTTCCCCAGTGACCTCAACAATGGCTGAGAAGATCATTTAAGGTATGAGGCACGAGTTGTCCATTAATTGGTCCCCCAGATTTCACTGGACCAAGGTATGCATTTAGCTGCTGGTTAGGTACAAAACTGGACTAAAGAGAGTAATAACATATGGACAAATATCCCTGACCACATGCAGAGGAGAAGTTTGGTTACTAGCTACAATGAGCAATTAAAGTACCTATCAATAAGCCTGGGGGATGATAAGGCAGGAGATGATGGCTGACTCACTTGGGTGAATGCAAGTTTCATCTGATTATATGGGTAGTAGAGGGGACACATCTTTGGACAGGTTTCTGGAATGGGGATTGCGAAGAAAGGAGTGGGGTTTGATGCAATCACAGCAATTCTGTATTCTTCCTATCTCCCATAATTTTTCTTTTGTTTTCCCACGTTCAGATGAGCTGGTTCTGGGGCTGCCCTTGTGTGTCTGGAAGAGGAAAACAGTGTTCAGAACACTATTTTAATTCTTCTGAATTTGACTCAGTGTATTCTTAAGGGAACAGTGAGTTGGATGGCATGTCATGTGCCTAAACTAGGTTTGACGGTCAGTGCTGTCTCACTGCCTAGTGGTGGAAACAGTCTCATCGTCCTTAATCTTTCAAAATGCTAGTCTTGTCTCCTGGGCAGGGACAGAAGAGGAAACTCTGGCAAGGCTGGGCCTGAAGCTTGCTCTGTGGTTAGGCAGAGACTCTCAGCCTGGAAGTCTGAAACAAGGTAATAAATGGAAGCAAGTGGAAACTGTGGGAGATGGGAAGGGAGTATGTAACTGGATGATGGTGCTAGGAAAGGGCACCATCCCATTTTCCCGAGAGAACATCTCAGAACAAGAGAATCAATACTTTAGGCTGTTTCAGACGTGATGTTGAGTTATAGCCAATGCTAGGCAAAGCCCCCAGATTTGTTTTCCCCTGAGAAGGAGAACTGGATTGAAGCCCTACTATAAGATTCATCTGAAAAATGTACTTGGGAAACTTAGAGAAAAGATATTAATCAACAGCATTTCATGATGACTCACTTGAATAAGAGCAGGTTGCAATTGCCATTTGGGTGATGTTTTGTTAGTTGTGCTTATCGTATTGATTCTTCTGCAGTTTCTAGAAGAATCCTAGCTTTGAACTGGAGGGGAGATTGCAGATTTGGCATCTGTAGCTGATACTGTGCCTTGCTGTGAACCAAGATGACAGCCTGCTAAGGCAACTGGGTGTGATGGGAGATGATTTGCTGCAATGCTGCCTGCCTTGGATGTCAGGATCTACTTTGCTCTTTTGACAATGCCAGATGTGAATGAGATCAAGTGCCTTACAAGCCCATCTTGATGGAATCAGGATGGTGCTCCAGAGGTTGAATACTGGCTTGATATGATTATCATATATGATTGGTAATTCATGTCTGGAACTTCAAAAAGAAAAATTATGGGAAGTTTTACGGCTTATTCAAAATGAACTGCATCTAGGAGTTTCATAGGCTCAACTAGCACAACTTCTGAATTTCACTCAAGCCACAAATACACAGTGAGAACATCTGTTGTGCCTTGATCAACATTGGCCACAATATACTAAGAGGGACTTGGCGTGTCTGGGGAGTTGGACTTGGTATATGAAGACAAGCGGAGATAGATAGCTTTTTTGGAGTCTCACCATCATGGTGGAAAAGACCTGTTAAACCAGAAAAGGACAACTAGTGAGATAGCTGCAGACTTGTTGGTGTGTCTGGAAAGATGATGAAGCAATAGGAGAATGAACTTCACCTATTACTAAACTGATAGAGGATTGGGCTTGCTAACATCTCTGGGGAAAGGCATGAGCCCTGACATATTGCTTGCAACAGAATCTGATATACTTAAAAGGGCAGTGCCCAGGTACAATGGAGGCTCAGGCTAGGAGGGTGCATTTGTGGAAAAACTGAAACCAGCCTAAAATGTGGCTGAAGCCAGACTATGGCAAAATGCCGCTGGTAAGTGGGTTCTTTGTTTTGGTTCCATAACACCCACAGTGCCATAAATTAAAAAGGTATTTATAGGGCTTCCCTGGTGGCACAGTGGTTGAGAGTCTGCCTGCCGATGCAGGAGACACGGGTTCGTGCCCCGGTCCAGGAGGATCCCACATGCCGTGGAGCGGCTGGGCCCATGAGCCATGGCCGCTGAGCCTGCGCGTCCGGAACCTGTGCTCCGCAAAGGGAGAGGCCACAACAGTGAGAGGCCCGCGTACCACAAAAAAAAAAAAAAAAAAAAAAAGGTATTTATATTCCCTATGGCACAAATTGGTTAGGTTTTGACACGTCAAGGATCATTGCTTACCATACAGAACAGCAGGCCCCGACTTCAAATCTTCTGAATCAGAATCTGCATTTTAACGAGATTGCCAAGTGAGTCGCATGTACAATAAAGTTTGGGAAACACTGGAATAGGCTTTCTTTATCCTTCTTATGGTGCAGGATTGCCTCTATTTCTGTCAGTAGATCTGAAAGAATAACTAGGGACTTTGCCTGGTTTTGATATTTACAAATATATTATCTTGCATAAAAGACATTTGTCAAATGCCAAATGTTTACCCACAACCCCCAGGTTAAGTTTTTGTTGCTTCATTTGTACCCAAACATTTCTATCAGTAGGTGGCTGGGGGCAGCTCTAGTAAGGATAATAGGAGCTACATCTAAATCCCCCTCTTGGCCCCTTTGACCTCATCTTCCCGCGTCTCATTTTCATTTTACAACTTGTATTAGTTAGAGCTCTCCAGAGACATGGAACCAGTAGGAAATATATGCATACATATATAAATATATATAAAATGAGGAATTGGCTCACGTGATTATGGAGCCTGAGACGTCCCGCGATCTGCCATCTGCAAGCTGGGGATACAGGAAAGTTGGTGGTGTAATTCCAGTTCAAATCTGAAGGCTTGAGAACCAGGGGAGTTGATGGTATAAATACCACTGCAAGGGCAGAAGACGAATGTTTCAGTTCGAGCAAGTAGGCAGGAAGAAAAAGGGACAAATTCCTCTTTTTTCTGCTTCCTGTTCTATTCAGTCCCTCAGTGGATTGCACGATGCTTACCCATACGGGGGAGGGTAATATATACACTTCTGCTGATTCAAATGCTAATCTCATGGAGAAAAACCCTCCCAGACACACTCAGAAATAAAGTTTAACCTGGGCACCCTGTTGGCAACAGTCAGGTTGACAAGGAAAATTAACCCTCACACAACTAAAGAAATTTTTTTGTTTCCCATCCTTTTTTACATTCATCACTCTGATTCTAACTCTAGGTGGTGTGTATGTAAGAATAATTGTAGAATTTTATAATTGGAGGGAACTTCAAGATTATCAAGCATAATTCTCTAATTTTAGGAGAGAGAAGTACGTGGCCTAGAAAAATTAAGTGACTTTGTAGTCTACTGTGGGTGGAATTTCGTACAGTATACATATTGACATTTGGGAAAAATAAATATATTATGCCAGATGGAGTGGGCTTTTAGTCTCCACTGGGTCTCATAAAATAGATTATTTTACAAAGTACACAAAGAATTTATTTGAACATGGCTCTATGATAAAAATCACCCTGGGCCACTGAAACCGGATTCAATACAGGTTTACTTTTGGATATTTTTACTGACAGGAGCAAAGGTGTTTGACTGTGGAAGGCAGCTATGCTCACTACTATACCGCCAACGCTGTAAGGTATTTGACTGTGAAAGACAGGAAATTTCTTTGCTTTAGGCTGGGAATTTGGGAATACTGGCTTGTCTTGATAAGCTTTTTATTTCATGTTCCATGGGCACTTTGTACGACATAGAAGTCTGTTTTGTGATATCCTAGAGGAATTATGGGTAGGCATAGTCATTAAATACAGTTTTATCTCCATTAATACACAAAAGACAATTAGTGCAAAAAAGGATGGGCTTTAAGCAATGTGAACTGGGACTGCGTCTGTCTCGCCCATAGTTGTATTTTTATACCTACATAGTGGTTTGGCTTTAAAAGATGGCCTTTTAGTTGTATTTGATGGTGCCTGCTCTAAATAGTTTAAAATCTAACTTAGAAGGCAAATCATGTAAATTCAATATACAGAGAGGAAAACAAAGTAAAAATTCAAACCCTGTTGCAATCATTCTATAAGCTCTGCTAAAAGAGGTCTATAGATACTGGCATAAAATCGAGGGGAGATATGACCATGGCTTGGAATGTTGTGGGGAAAAATAAGCATTCACAAAAAGGATGGGATTTGAAGATGGGTGAGATCAGTATAGGCAGAGTGTCAAACGAAGGCTTATATAAATGAAGCAAGCACAAGAAAGGTAGGGTCATGAACTAGAATGACTTGGTTGGAGGCATGGCTTGTATGGGGATATAAGCTTGAGAAGAAGGATTGGTGAGACTGTGGTACATCCTGCCTGATAGACTATGGATTCAGTCACACATATGTGGGAAACTGGGAGTCCTTGTTTAACTGCAAGATGATGCAATTAAAAGAGTTTCTTAGAAAGGTAAATATGTCAGTGGTACACAAAATGGATGAGCAAAAGAATTTCAGGCAAGGAGTATGTTCGGAGATAAAAGAAAATCAGAAGCAGACTTGAGATGGTAGCAACACAGGAAGATTGCATTCTAAAGACACAAAAAGAACTGGCCGAACTTAGCACTCATTAGATGGGATACATTCACTAATGCTTCATGCTTTCTTCCCATAACCTATGGACTTAGGATTTTCTTCATTTAAAGTAAAGATGGATATTTACCGTACGTAAAGTTAAACAATAATATAGTCTTTTCAGTGTGAACAGATTAACACGTTTTATTAAGCAATCTCTGAATATATGTAGGAAGAATAATACCCCAAGACACTTCAGTTCTGCTGCTTAGGGTTACGCCATGAGGGAACGACCCATTCTTTTTTTTTTTTTTTTTTCTTTTTCTTTTTGCGGTACGCGGGCCTCTCACTGTTGTGGCTTCTCCCATTGCGGAGCACAGGCTCCGGACGCGCAAGCTCAGCGGCCATTCTCACGGGCCCAGCCGCTCCGCGGCATGTGGGATCTTCCCGGACCGGGGCACGAACCCGTGTCCCCTGCATTGGCAGGCGGACTCTCAACCACTGCACCACCAGGGAAGCCCACGACCCATTCTTTAAAAGTTTTTCTCAAGATATTTCTAGGCAGACCTTGAAAAAGAATAAAATGTTGTAAATCGTTGACCCTCTACACGCGTCAGATTGCTCCTTTGAAAAATGGGGATAACAACACACAGGGGCTGTCGAGTATTAAATGAGTTAAAACATGTGAAGTGTCACACAAAGTGTCTCAGGAAGTCTTAGCTCCCCTCCCATGCTCTTCCTCCTTCTTATGTTTAATGCATCTGAAATAGCCATTTTTGAAACCACGCAACTGTTGCTGTACACCAAAGTGGACATTTCCTCCCAAATATAATTTGCTAAAATTGTATAGTTTCAAAAGGATGAACTATCAATACACAAAATATTGATATTCCATGACCAGATTTCTAGGACCACCTCAAAAGGACTTACCACGTGAAGGAAAATGTATTCTTTTTTTGTACACTACTGATCAGGTCTTCCTCTATTCGCATACTTTATTCTCCTATACCAGACTCTCTGGGGTTTCATTGCACCTCTCTGGCCGATCCTTTTCTAACTCTTTTACACACTCACTCTCTTCTATCGGCCGCCTGAATGCAGAGTATTCATCACTCAATCCTGGACACAGTTCTCTCCTTCCTGTGTTTTCCTTCACTAAACAGTTTCATCTATGTCAGCGTCTACAGGTCCATGATTCCCAAGTATATATCATGCCCAAACTTCTCCTCTGAATTCCAGATACAAATGGGTCCCTGCCTAGATGATATTTCTCCTTGGATTTCTCAAAGGCACCACAAATCCACATGTCCAAAACAAAACATGTCCTCAGACTCAACTTGCTCCTCTTCTAGTATCTGCTGTCTTTAAAAATAGCACCTTTTATTATTTAGCCAGAAACCTATGAGCTGCCCTCAACACTTACATCGCTTTCATGTCTGTTTTCAAATTCATTGCCAACTGCCATCGATTTTATCTCCTAAATGTTTCTCTAATCAGCTCTCTTAATCTCTGCTGCACGCATCCCAGACTCAATGATCTCCCTGAACATCCTTTGGCTCCTCTACTATTTATCTTCTTTCTTTTAAAAATTTATTTTCCACTTTACAAAATGAATAAAAACATACTTTAAAACATCAGGTAGTAGCTTAAAACAGTAAATAAATTTAAAAAACAAATAAACAAGCAAATAAATAAATAGTGCTCCGTGCTCAATCTGTTATTCCTTACTCCACAGAGTAAGTCACTTTCAACTTTTTTTGGTTGTGTCTTTAGATAGTTACTCCATAATTCTAAATAACGTACTTATGTTGCCTTTTCTTGATCTTAAAAAAAATGGTATATACTGTATTCTCTCTAAGAAAGATGAGGATTTTGTTATCTTACATCCCCCATTTTACCTCAACCTTAATATCATTGTACCACTTTTTGGGTTAAATTAGTATTTAGTATTTATTTTATTAAGATTATGGATTGAATGTATCAAAATGTTTCTTTTCCTGTGTAACTTTTTGTTTTCATCAGGAGTTAGTTATTGCCTTATTTTCACATTGATTTAGTTTTTTACATACCTGTTAGTATTTCAGTCCCAAACTAGTTAACACAAGTGTCTAATCTCAACACATTCAAACATAACAGAAGGTCTCTCAGTTTCTTTTTCTCTTTCTTTCTTTCTTTTTTTTTTTTTGAGAACTCCTTTCTCAGGCCCTCTGTCTTCCTACTCCAGTATAGATTGACTGCTCTCTTTCCTTCTCTTTTCCAGCCCTCTGTGGTTATAATTGAGCATTTTCTCTCCTCTCTTGGCATGTCAGTTATATTTCTTTCTAAAAATTCTTTAGTTGTTACCCCAGAGACACAATATACATTTTTGGTTAGTCTCAGTCCACCTTTAAATAATGCTATGATGCTTCATGTGTAGTGCAGGTACCCTATACCAATTCCTCCCTCCTGATCCTTCTTATGACATTGCTGTCATTCATTTTGCATATCTATTGGCTATAATTACCTTATGTATTGTTACTGCTCTTACTTTTACAATTATCTTTTAGATAAATTAAGAATAAGAAAATAAAAGATTTTTACTGTACCTTCATTTATTCCTTCTCTGATGCTCTTCCTTTCTTTATGTAGCTCTGAGTTTCTGACCTATACCATTTCCTTCTCTCAAAGAACTCTTTTTAATATTTTTTGCAGGGTAGATCAGCAAAAAATATTATGAATTTTCTCAGTTTTTGTCTGGGAAAGTCTCTCCTTTTTTTACTTTTCAAGAATACTTTCACTGGATATGCAATCCTAGGTGAGTGATTTTTTTTTCTCTCAACACTTTAAATATTTCACTACATTATCTTCTTGCTTTCATAGTTTCTGATGAGGAATTGGTTGTAATTCTTATCCTTTTACCTCTTTGGATAAGGCGATTTTTCCCCTCACTGGCTTCTTTCAAGATTTTATAAGAAAATGTCTTTGATTTCTGTAGTTTGATTATGATAAGCTTATGTGCAGTTTTTTTTTTGTATTTATCTTGCTTGGTGTTCGCTGAGCTTTCTGGATCTGTGGTTTGGTGTCTATTATTACTTTGGAAAATTCTAAGCTATTATTACTGCAAATATTTCTCCTGTTCCTTTCTCTCTTAATTTTCTTTTTGATATTCCAATTAAACATACTTAACATCTTTTTAAAAGTTGTTTTTGGTTGTTTGTTTTTTCTTCTGTTTTTATTGAGATACAATTGACATACAGCACTGTATAAGTTTAAGGTGTACAGCATAATGATTTGACTTACATGCATCATGAAATGATTATCACGGTAAGCTTAGTGAACATCCATCATCTTGTACAGAAACAAAATTAAAGATATAGAAAAAAAACTTTTCCTTGTGATAAGAACTCAGGATTTATTCTTTAAACAACTTTCATATATAACTTACAGAAGTGTTAATTATATTTATCATGTTGTACATTATATCCCTAGTATACTTACTCATCTTATAACTAGAAGTTTGTACATTTTTGACCACCTTCATCTAATTTTTCTCCCCCCTACCCCCGCATCTGGTAACCACAAATCTGATCTCTTTTTCTATGAGTTTGTTTGTTTTTGAGGTATAGTTGACCTACAACAATGTTAGTTCCTGTTATACAACATAGTGGTTTGATATTTCTATACATTTCTATACAAAATGATCATCTTGATAAATCTAGTTACAATATGTCTCCATACAAAGATAACATAATTATTGACTATAATTGCCACACTGTACATTTCATACTGGTGACTCATATATTTTGCAACTGGAAGTTTATACCTCTTAATCTCCCTCACCTATTTCTTTCCTCTCCCACCCACCTCCCCTCTGGCAATGAACTGTTTGTTCTCCTTATCTATAAGTCTGTTTCTGTTTTGTTACATTTGTTCATTTATTTCGTTTTATAGATTCCACATGCAAGTGAAATAATACAGTATTTGTATTTCTTTTCTGATTGTTTTCACTTAGCATAATACTCTCTAGGTTCATCCATGTTGTTGTAAATGGCAAGATTTCCTTCTTTTTTATGTCTATATGGTATTCCATTGTGTATATGCATATTTTATATATATATATATATATATATATATATATATATGACATCTTCTTTATCCTTTCATCTATCAGTAGACACTTAGGTTGCTTCCATATCTTGGCTCTTGTAAATAACGTTGCAATGAACATAGGTAAGCATATATCTTATCTAATTACTGTTTTGGTTTTCTTCGGATATATACCCAGATGTGGATTTGCTGGATCAGATGGTAGTTATATTTTTAATATTTTGAGGAATCTCCATAGTGTTTTCCATTGTGACTGCATCAATTTACAGTTCCACCAATGGTACACGAGGGTTTTCTTTTCTCCACATCCTTGCCAACACTTGTTATTTGTAGACTTTTTGATAATAGCCATTTTGACAGGTGTGAGTTGATATCTCATTGTGGTTTTGGTTTGCATTTCCCTGATGATTAGTGATACTGAGCATCTTTTCATATACTTGTGGGTCATCTCTATGTCGTCTTTGGAAGAAAGTCTATTCAGATCCTCTGCCCATTTTTTTAACTGAGTTTTTTATTTTTTTGTTGTTGGGTTGTATGGGTCCTTTGTATATTTTGGATATTAACCCATTGTCAGATATATTGTTTGCAAATATCTTCTCCTATTCAGTAGACTGCCTTTTCATTTTGTTGATAGTTTCCTTTGCTGTGTAAAGCTTTTTAGTTCGATGTAGTCCATTTGCTTATTTTTGCTTTTGTTTCCCTTGCATGAGGAAACATATCCAAAATATATTGCTTAAGACTGATGTCAAAGACTGTACTGCTTATGTTTTATTCTAGAAGTTTTATGTTTGTGTCTTACATTTTAGGTCTTTAATACATTTTGAGTTTACTTTTGTATATGGTGTGAGAAGGTAGTGCAGTCTGATTCTTTTGCATGTAGTGGTCCAGTTTTCCTAGTCTCACTTATTGAAGATACTGTCTTTTCCTCATTTTGTAGTCTTTGCCTCCTTTGCCGTAGATTAATTGCCCATATTAGTGTAGGCTCATTTCTGGGCTTTCTATTCTGTTCCATTGGTCTATGTGTGTGTTTTTGTGCCAGTACTATACTGTTTTGATTACTGTAGCTTTGTAGGACTGTTTGAAATCAGGGAGCACGATACTTCCAGCTTTCTCAAGATTGTTTTGACTGTTTGGGGTCTTTGTGCTTCCATACAAATTTTAGAATTATTTTTTCTAGTTTTGTGAAAAATGTCATTGGTATTTTGATAAGGATTGCATTGAATCTGTATATTGCCTTAGGGAGTATGGCCATTTTAACAGAATTAATTCTTCCAATCCAAAAACACAGTATATCTTTCCATCTGTTTGTCCATTTCTTCTAGGTTGTCAATTTTATTGGCATATAATTGTTTGTAGTAATCTCTTATGATCCTTTGTATTTCTGTGGTGTTGGCTGTAACTTCTTTCATTTCTGATTTTATTGATTCAGGCCTTCTCTCTCTTTTTCTTGATGAGTCTGGCTAAAATTTTATCAATTTTGTTTACCTTTTCAAAGAAGAAGCTCTTAGTTTCATTGATTTTTTTCTAATTTTTTTGTCTCTGTTTCACTTATTTCTTCTCTGATCTTTATGCTTTCTTTCCCTTTACTAACTTTGGGTTTTGTTTGTTCCTCCTTTTCTAGTTCCTCTAGGTATATGGTTAGGTTTTTATTTGAGATTTTTCTTGTTTCCTGAGGTAAGCTTGTATTGCTATAAACTTCCCTGTTAGAACTGCTTTTGCTGCATCCTTTAGATTTTGCATCATTATGTTTTTGTTTTCATTTGCTTCCAGGAATTTTTAAATTTTTCTTTGATTTCTTCAGTGATCCATTTGTTGTTTAGTTGTGTACTGTTTAGCCTCCACTTTCTTGTGTTTTTTACAGTGTTTTTCTTGTAGGTGATTTCTTGTGCCATAAGGTTGTCAGAAAAGATTCTTCTTTTTTTTTTTTGGCCGTGTGGCATGTGGGATCTTAGTTCCCTGACCAGGGATTGAACCTGTGCCCCCTGCATTGGAAGCATGGAGTCTTAACCACTGGACCACTAGGGAAGTCCCAAGATTCTTGATATGATTTCAATTTCCTTAAATTTACTGAGACTTGTTCAGTGTCCTAGCATATGATCTATCCTGGAGAATGTTCCGTGTGCCCATGAAAATGTTGTGTATTCTGCTGCTTTGGGATGGAATAATATATATATGTGATATATATATAAAATTATATATATATCATATATATCATATAAATTATATATATAAAGTTCTTCTGGTCTAATGTGTCATTTAAGACCAGTGTTTCCTTGTTGATTTTCTGTTTGAATGATCTGTCCATTAATGGGATGTTAAAGTCCTGTATTATTGTTGTGTTACTCTTAATTTCTCCTTTTATGCTTGTTAATATTTGCTTTATATATTTAGGTACTCCTATGTTGGGTGCCTATATATTTATAATTCTTATATCTTCTTGGATTGATCCTTTGATCATTACACAATGTCCTTCTTTGTCTCTTATAACAGTCTTTGTTTTATAGTCTATTTTGTCTTATGTAAGTACTGCTACCCTACGTTTCTTTTGATTTCCATTTGCATGGAATAACTTTTCCCAACCCCTCACTTTCAGTCTGTGCTGTGTCTTTAGATCTGAAGGGAGTCTCTTTTATGGGTCTTGTCTTGGTATCCATTCAGCCAGTCTATGTCTTTTTATTGGAACATCTAATCTATTTAAACTTAGAGTTATTATTGAAAGGTATGTACTTATTGCCATTTTTGTTAATTGTTTTTGGCTTGTTTTTGTAGCTCTTTTTTATTCCTTTCTTGTTCTTTTGCTCTCTTCCTTTGTGACTTGATGACTATCTTTAGAGTTATGTTCAATTTCTGTTCTTTTTTTTGTGTGTTATCTAATATGGATTTTTGGTTTGTGGTTACCATGAGGTTTATGTATAGCAATCTCTACATATGCGTGATTATTTTAAGTTCTTGATCTTTTTTGTTTGTTTGTTTGTTTTTTGTGGTACGTGGGCCTCTCACTGTTGTGGCCTCTCCTGTTGCGGAGCAACAGGCTCCGGACGCCAAGGCTCGGAGGCCATGGCTCACGGGCCCAGCTGCTCCACGGCATGTGGGATCTTCCCAGACCGGGGCACAAACCCGTGTCCCCTGCATCGGCAGGCGGACTCTCAACCACTGCGCCACCAGGGAAGCCCTAAGTTCTTGATCTTTTAAGTTCAAATGCATTTTAAAAATTCTGTATTTTTACTTCTTCACCCATGTTTACTGTTTTTGACGACATATTTTGCATCCTGTTGTTTTGTGTATTCCTTAACTACTTGTTGTGGATACAGATGCTTTTACTACTTTTGTCTTTTGACCTTCCTACCAGCTATATAGGTGGTTGACTTACTACCTTTTCTGTATATTTGCCTTTACCAGTGAGTTTTTCTTCATGTAATTTTCATATTTCTAATTTTGGCCTTTTCTTTTTTTTTGCTTAGGGAAGTCCCTTTTAACATTTCTTGTAAAGCTGGTTTGGTGGTGCTGAACTCTTTTAACTTTTGCCTGTCTGTAAAACTTGTGATTTCTCCATCAAATCTGAATGAAAGCCTTGCCAAGTATTCTTAGCTGTAGGCTTTTCCCTTTCATCATTTTCAATATATCCTACCACTCCCTTCTTGCCTGCAGGGTTCTGCTGAGAAGTCCGCTGATAGCCTTATGGGAGTTCCTTTGTATATAACTTATTGTCTTTACCTGGTTGCTTTTAATATTCTCTCTTATCTTTAACTTTTGCCATTTTAATTACAATGTGTCTTGGTGCAGTCCTCTTTGGGTTGATCCTGTTTGGGACTCTCTGTGCTTATTGGACCTGGATATTGCTTTCCCAAGTTAAGGAAATTTTCAGTTACTACTTCTTCAAATATATTCTCAGCCCCTTTCTCCCATCTTTTCCTTCTGGTACTACTATAATATGAATGTTAGCCTGCTTGATGTTGTCTTTGAGATCTACTAAACCATCCTCATTTCTTTTTTCTGTTCAGCTTCAGTGATTTACACTACTCTCTCTTCCAGTTTGTTGATCCATTCCTCTGTATCATCTAATCTACTGTTGATTCCTTCTAGTGTACTTTATATTTCAGTGATTATATTCTTTATCTCTTGTGTTTCCTCTTTATATTTTCTAACTCTTTGTTAAAAACTTTTAACTTCTCACTCTGTTCATCTAATCTTCTTCTGAGTTCTTTGAATATCTTTATGATAATTACCTTGAACGCTTTATTGGGTAGATTGCTTATCTCCACTTCACTGTAGTTCTTCTGGGATTTTATCTTGTTCTTTGTTTTGGAATATATTCCTCTGTTGCCTCATTTTGCCTAATTTGCTGTTTTTATTTTTATGTATCTGATAGGTTGGCTATGTTTCCCAACCTTGGAGAAGTGGTTTTTTTGTGGGAGACATCCTATGCACCCCAGCAGTGTACTCCCCTCTGGTCATCAAAAGTATATGCTCTAGAGGTGCTCTCTGTGTGGTCTGTGTGTGTGTGTCCCTCTTTTGTGGTGGGCTGACTACCATGGGCTGTCTGATATGTGTGGCTGGCTCTGGTTCAGTTGATTGCCAGGTCCCATCTTGTGCAGAGACTGCTGGACCCTGGTGGGTGGTGCTGGGGCACAAGGTGGCTTGCTGCAGAGCCCTATAGCATCTCAGGGCTAGTGCTGGCTCACTGGTGGTTGGAGCCAGGTTCTGCAGTAAGTAGCTGTGGGGTCAGGAGTTCTGGATTTAATTTTGTCCTGCTGGTGGATGGGTCAAGCTCATGATATATATAAATATATATATGTGGCATCTGGGGTATCCCAAAGCTTGTGTTCCTCTCCTGGTGGTTGGGGTCAGATCCCAAGGTGGGTGGTTGAGGGACCCAAGGTATCCCAGAGCTGGTGTTGACCTATTAGTAGGTGGACTGGATCCTAACATGGCAGGCTGCAGGGCTGCCGTAGTCCTGGGGCTGATGTCTGCCTGGTGGTGGTTATGTCTGCCTGTTGGTGGTGGGGCTATGTCCCCACCTACCTAGTTGCTTGGCCATAGGAGGTTCAGTGCTGGTGCCAATAGGGCAGTGGGTGGGACCATGTCTTAGCAGAAAAAAGCTAGAGGGAAGATTCCAAAATGGTGGTTCACGGCAACATTTTTCTCATGGTAGAACAAGCTGCCCAAAATTGCTGTCACCAGTGTCCTTGTCCCCAGGGTGAGCTTCAGTATCTTCTTGCCTCTCTGGGAGACTCTCCAAAATCATCATGTGGGTCTGACCCAGGCTCCTTTCAAATGACTACTTCTGACTTGGGTCCTGGACCATGTGAGACTTTGTGTGTGCTTTTTAAAAGTGGAGTCTGTATTTCCCACAGCCCTCTGGGTCTCCCCTCCCAGGAGTAAGAACTACTAACTTTCAAAGCAAAATGTGCTGGTGGCTCATCTTCCCAGTGCAGGAGCCACAGGCTAGGGAGCCTGATGTGGGGCTTGGGCCCCTCTTTCCTTGGGAGGAACCTCTGCAATTGTAATCATCCTCCTGTTTTTGGGTCACCCATCTGGGGTATGTGTCTTGGCTATATTGTGTCTCCACTCCTTCTACCCATCTTGTCGTGGTTCCCTCATTATACCTTTAGTTATAGAAGATCTTTTCTGCTAGTCTTCTAGTCTTTATTATCAATAGAATATTGTGTATACTTTTAATATATGTATATATATGTATATAATATTGTATATAGTTGTAAATTTGGTATGAGTATGGGAGGAGCTGAGCTCAGTCTTCCTACTCCTCAGTCTTGGCCATCCTCTAGGACGCTCTGTTAACACCTTTTGAATTAACTATTTACTGCCCCACATTTTAGCTTGGGAATTTTCTATTGACCTGTTTTCCAGCTTGCTGATTCTCTCCTCAGCCATATGCAGTACTGATGAGTTCATCAAATACATTCTTTATTTTCATTATGGTTTCTGTTTTCCAGCATTTCCATTTGATTCTTTATTAGAGTTTCTATTGCTCTTCTTACATTAGCAATCTGTTCTTGCATGTTGTCTACCTTTTTCATTAAAGCCTTTAACATATTAATCACAGTGATTTTAAATTCTGTCTGATAATTCCTACACTTGGGTCATATGTTCTTTGCTGTGTCTGGTTCTGATCCTTGCTTCGTCAATTCACACAGTTTTTTTTTCTTGTCTTACAATTTTTTGTTGAAAGCCAGACATGATGTATTGAGTAATAGAAATAAAGATAATTAGGCCTTTAGTGTAAAGTTTTATGTTAATTTGGCTGGGTGTTTGCCTGTGTTTAATGCTCATAGTAGCTCCAAATTTCCATAAGCTTCAAATTTCTCTAATATCACTTGTTTTGACTCATCTATTGACTTTGGGCTTCCTAAGTGCTTTCCTCAGAGAGAATATGCATCTTGTAACTTTTCAGCTGTAATCCTCTGTTATTACATTGGAAACTTATTAGCCTGGAGGTAATGTGTGTAAGAAGAGAAGTGTTCCATGATACTATGGTTAAATTTCAGACTTTTAGAAGGCCTGTGTCCCTGGGCTGTGAACTTCATAGGTGTTTCATAGTTTTATTTTCTCAAATTAATTGAGGCAGGAAGACACCTGTGGGTTAAAATAGGAGAAATGCCCTTCCTCCAGATGGGATAAGGTTATTATAAGGTCTTTTTCCTTAGAAAGTAGGACTTTGCTATGCAGGATCTTCTGAGCATATCTTACAATGATTACTCTTCTTTACCCTAACCAGAGCCCTAAGAGGATCTTTCTCAGTTTGTCACCCTGAGAACCTGGTGGGACTCCAGGTTACTCTGAACTGTTCCTACCAGTTTATGGCTCCACATCTTCTGCTCCAAATAAACAGATCTCAGCTCTGGCTCTGGATCGGACTATGTTTCAAGATTGGTGGTTTACCTTGTGACCTCAGTTCTCTGATGGTGCGAGAAAAGTTGTTGATTTACAGCTTGCTCAGTTTTCCTGGAAGGATGGGAGTTACAATTTTCAATTAATATTGACCTAAAATCAGCAGTTATTGATTATTCTTTTGATCTGAGTCTAAGCTGTTTCCTTAGGAATTTCCTTTGTCCCTCTCCTGCATGAGAGCCTTGAATTCCTGGATCCTTCATTCATTTTTTCTTGGTAAACTTCTTATTTTAGTGGAGTCTTTCCAGTATTTTCCCAGGAAAAAGTGCATGGGAGTAAAGTTTTTAAGACTTTGCTTTTGAAAAGTCTATTCTACCTTCAGGTTTGAGTCATATTTTGACTGGACATAGAATTTTTTTTTAACATCTTTATTGGAGTATAATTGCTTTACAATGGTATGTTAGTTTCTGCTTTATAATAAAGTGAATCAGCTATATGTATACATATATCCCCATATCTCCTCCCTCTTGTGTCTCCTCCCACCATCCCTAGCCCACCCCTCTAGGTGGTCACAAAGCACTGAGCTGATCTCCCTGTGCTATGCAGCTCCTTCCCACTAGCTATCTATTTCACATTTGGTAGTATATATAAGTCCATGCCACTCTCTCACTTTGTCCCAGCTTACCCTTGCCCCTCCCTGTGTCCTCAAGTCCATTCTCTGCATCTGCGTCTTTATTCCTGTCCTGCCCCTAGGTTCTTCAGAACTTTTTTTTTTTTTTAGATTCCATATATATGTGTTAGCATATGGTATATGTTTTTCTCTTTCTGACTTACTTCACTCTGTATGACAGACTCTAGGTCCATCCACCTCACTACAAATAACTCAATTTCATTTCTTTTTCTGGCTGAGTAATATTCCATTGTATATATGTGCCACATCTTCTTTTCCATTCATCTGTCGTTGGACACTTAGGTTGCTTCCATGTCCTGGTTATTGTAAACAGTGCTGCAATGAACATTGTGGTACATGGCTCTTTTTGAATTATGGTTTTCTCAGGGTATATTCCCAGTAGTGGGATTGCTGGGTCGTTTGGTAGTTCTATTTTTGGTTTTTTTAAGGAACCTCCATACTCTTCTCCATAGTGGCTGTATCAATTTACATTGCCACCAACAGTGCAAGAGGGTTCCCTTTTCTCCACACCTCGCCAACATTTATTGTTTGTAGATTTTTTTGTTGATGGCCATTCTGACTGGTGTGAGGTGATGCCTCACTGTAGTTTTGATTTGCACTTTTCTAATGATTAGTGATGTTGAGCATCCTTTCATGTATTTCTTGGCAATCTGTATATCTTCTTTGGAGAAATGTCTATTTAGGTCTTCTGCCCATTTTGGGATTGGGTTGTTTGTTTTTTAATATTGAGCTGCATGAACAGTTTATATATTTTGTAAATTAATCCTTTGTCCGTTGATTTGTTTGCAAATATTTTCTCCCATTCTGAGGGTTGTCTTTTCGTCTTGTTTATGGTTTCCTTTGCTGTGAAAAAGCTTTGAAGTTTCATTAGGTCCCATTTGTTCATTTTTGTTTTTATTTCCATTACTCTAGGGGGTGGATCAAAAAAGGTCTTGCTGTAATTTATGTCAAAGACTGTTCTTCCTATGTTTTCCTCTAAGAGTTTTATAGTGTCTGGCCTTACATTTAGGCCTTTAATCCATTTTGAGTTTATTTTTGTGTATGGTGTCAGGGAGTGTTCTAATTTCATTCTTCTACATGTAGCTGTCCAGTTTTCCCAGCACCACTTACTGAAGAGACTGTCTTTTCTCCATTGTATATCCTTGCCTCCTTTGTCATAGATTAGCTGACCATAAGTGCGTAGGTTTATCTCACTGTGGCTTCTGCTTTGTCTTTGGATGTGGGGTACCTTCTGTGGTGAGCTCCAGTTTCTTTCTGTCCATGATTGTTCAGCAGTTAGTTGTGACTGCGGTGCTCTCGCAAGAGGGAGTGAGAGCCCATCCTTGTACTCTGCCATGTTGAACCAATCTCCTCATTATAATTTTTATTCAAGATACCTTATGTTTTCTGCATTATTCTTCCCCCGTCTGGGTTTATTTTTTTTTGCAATTTTTTGTTTGCTTGTTTTTTCTTTGCTTTCATGTTGAAGACTCTTCAACTGTCTGGGATCCTTGACTCCCCACTCTTATTTAAGACTGAGGCCTAACAAACAGGCCAGTGGGCCTGTGTGAGTAGAACTTATCGCTGATGGGCTTCACCATAGGGTGTGACGCAGGGATATGGCTGTTTGGATGGAGACCTCCTGCATATATCACCATCTGTAGGTTTTCTCCTTTGTGCTGGTCAGTCTCTCTAGAGAGGTAATCTCATATGTTAAGCCAGGCTAGAGGATAACACTGTTCTTAGAGATATCACTGTTCCTTCTAAAGACTTTCAGACAAACCTCTTATTTTCTTTCATCCATCACGTCCATCTTCAGAGGAACCAGATACTTCTAAATTCTGAGCCTTTCAAGAGCTCCATAGTGCAAATTAGCTTGATTCTTGTTGGCTTCAATTTATACTCCCCCATCCTGTGCGAGTGCGCGCACACACACACGCACAAACACACAATATCACCTGAAGGCCCAGGGGTTTCTCCATTCTGATCAATCAGTTATCACTCTTCAGTTACTTACCTGCTTGTGCACTTTTTGACATAACTTGCCTGCTTATGCGTGCTTTCCTTTTCTCTTGTTCTTTTGAGTTTTTGCCTCTTTTTTTCCTTTACTGTCCTTTAAGTGGGGTCATAAGAGGGAGTGGAGATAAGCAAATGCATTTATTCAGATAATCTATATTCAGAGTCTTTCTCATTTTACAACCCTATTGCTTTAGTATTGTAACTGGTTGTGAAAAGGGCATGGTTTTTTCCTTCACCTCTCAATTCCAAGTCATTCTGACAACAAGAACTTGAGAGGAGACTGAAGAAAGGGTGATATTTTTGAATTTTGTAATCTCAACTCATTGACAATTCTCTTTAGTCTTCTAATGAGAAACTTCTACGTGACTATTAATATTTGTCTACACACTGTCAGCATCCTAGCTAGCTTGTAAATTGCGTGTGACCCATTCACTCTGATCATCTCCCTGCATCTTGGTTTCTCTCAACTTTTCAGTGTGAGGGGCTCCTTTTCCTTTCTTTTCCAAAGCTTCAGTTCTGTGGTGGCTTCATCTCTTAGATGAGCTTTCCCCACAACTCTGATGTCACAAAAGTGCTGCCCATCGAATTTACTTATGGTATCAAGTAGTTTTGCACATCATGTTGACTGGTCCGGCAAAAGACATTTATAGAGCAAACCCTGCTTGTGTACTCAGATGCAGAACTATAAAACAATACCGAAACTACCTACTAAAAGTCGTATAAACCAGAGAGCTAAACATCAGGTAACATATTTTATTTAAAACATTAAACATGGGGGTTTATACATGTCCTTAGCAGTGCTGCCTGAGCAACAGCCCAAATAAATTTGAGACGCTCAAATTCTCAAGCAAACAACCAAGCAACAATTGTTTGTTGAGTACGTATGTACTCTAGCCTGAGACGGTACCTGGAGGAATATGAAAAAAACATAAAATATTGTTCCTGCTCTTCCCCCAGGCATGGAGGCATGTCATGTGGAGTCCTCCATTGGATCAAAAGCACAGGCTTGTCATTTGACATATGGGACCAAATATCTTACTGCCCCGTTGCTGAGGCAAAGCTACATGTAAAAAATGCTAGCAACACAGCACTGCACATCTAAATGTTTAATCATCTGTCAGAGCCAGCAAATACTATAGATAGACATTCACATCAGGAGGTCAAAGGGAATAGAAGCAGAAACCAGAAACATTTACTGAGTTCCTACCTATGAAGCCTATGTTTTAGGTGGTCTGGGAACACATGAAGGGAGAAATTCCTAGCCACTTGGTTTGGCCTTGAATCATGTGCTGGATTTGTATGGAGGGAGAAAAAAGGTATCTCATGAAAGAAGAACGTGGACCACAAAACACAGTGACAAAAGTGATGCCTGTGTGACTTGGAAGGGGAAGGGCAATGGTCTGACTGGAGAAGCAGGGAATGAAGTTGGATTGTAGGGTAGGGCAGGAGTCAACAAGGGTAAGAGAATCTTAGTTTTCAGAAGAAGGAAAAACAGCACATTGCATCACAGAAAACCCTTGGTTTAAGGCCCAACTTTGCGGCATTTTTTTATGACATTAAATGGGGAAACATTTATATAACCCTTCCTAACTGCAATATTTTTGGTTGTTGTCTTATTTATTTGTATCTCTTGGACTGGGACAGGAGTACCCCTTGGACTAGGGGAATAAAAGAGAAATTAGATAGTTTGTGTTCTATTTAAATGACTGGAACAAAGGAGGCAGATGATTTATCCACAGCCTGGCAACTATGGGAAAGATTTCCCTGGCCTCTTGCACCCCTCCCCCCCCACTCCCCCACCCCCCGTCCCTAACAATCCTCTTCCCAGAACAGAAGAAGTTGGTTTGGGTACTTTGCAGGACTACTTTGCAGGTAATCATTATTTCAAAGAATCTCAATTAAGCTCCACTGTATAGGATGTAACTTTGGGATTTTATGCTTTCTCATCTCCCCTGATTCACCCAAGTAGGAGGGATTCCAGGGGCATGCTTGCAGGCCGGAGGGCAGTGGGCCGTTCTCCTAAGAGGGAGGAATGAGACTTTGGTGGTCTTTTTTGGTAAATAACTTTCCATCAACTTCTCAAGTCCCATCTCTCAGTGGAGAAAGATGCACCAGGCCACATAAAACTCAGTGTAGGTCCGAGGGAGCTGCAGCTTGGTCGGCTGAGCAACTGAAGTTATGGCCCTAAATTTTGGTTTCGTGATGATGAAGGCGACCTGGTTAGTAGGCTGCTGGATTTCTTTGTCCCTGCACACATCATGCTTGACGAGACGCTTAAGCAAATAGACTAGGCAACCGCTAGGAGGTAGCCGAGCTATTCGCCGGCCGCCGGGGTAGCAGAAATGGCTAACTGTGTGTCCCTGGGCTCGGCCGGTCCAGGCGGGTGGCGCTTTTCCAAGGTCGGGGTTGCGATAAGCTGGTCGGTGGTGAGAGAAGGACGTCGAAGAACAAGCGGCCCTTGCATCTAAAAGGCAGAGGAGGCGACAGCGCCTCCAAGGCATTGTCACGTCCCGAGGTCTGTTTGCTGGGCCACCAGCTGCCTGCACATCTGGATGCAGCAGCGCCTTTCCCTGCAGGGCGGAGGCGAGGCGGAGGACCCCGGTGTGCACGCACCTCCTCGTGCGCGCGCGTGCGGGCCCGCGAGCGTGTGTACCCGTGTGTGTCTGCGTGTGTGCCCGCGAGCGCGCGCGCGCACGGGTGTCGCTGGAGCCGCGGCTCCGGGACCGGGGAATGGGGGTGGGGGCCCAGGGAGGAATCAATCTCCGCCGGCCTCCTCGCGCCTCACTGCGGGTTAATAACCAACCAGTTAGAGAGAGCCGAGGGTGACGGCGGCAGGGTGACAGCCCCGGCGCGCCGGCTGCGTGTCGGAGGGTCAGGCTTTCAGCCAGTCTCGGCCACACTCAGGGATTTGTGTATACACATTTTAGGGGAGGGTTATTATCATTATTGTATTGTTTGCCTCTGTCTCCGGGGGACCAGGGCGGGAGAGAGGGGCGCGCTCTCCAGCCGAGCGTCGCGCATCTGAACGGGTCGAAGGAGGCAATTTCGCGGGTGGGGGAGGGAGGGGAGACCTTGATTTCCACCAATCCCCGGGCGTTTGTCTGCGAAGTCCCGGGCGCCGCGGAAGGCTGCGGCGCGTCGCTGAATTAACTGATGAAAGCGAGTTCTTTTCTTCTCCGGGAGGGGTGGGAAGCAGGGGTCCTGGCGGGGGAGGCGGAGAAGCCCGGGGCGGGCTAGCGGTCCCGGGCCGCCGTGGAAATTTCCAAGGACTTGGCGCGGCGCGGGGAGCGCATCTGGCGGGGGGGGGGGGTGCCTGGCAGCGCAGTAGCGCGGGAGGCGGGGAGAGGCGGCGAAGGGCGCAGGAGCATCGCTCAGAAGGGGGCGCCGCGGACCAGATGTCTGCGAGGGAGCTGAGACTCTCCCCGGCCCCACGCCGAGGGCGACGGTAACGCTGCAGAACCGGCGGGAGCGACTCGCCGCCGCCGCTCCCCGCGCTCTCGGAGACCCCGGCGCCCGCCTTCAGGGGGAGCGACCATGGCTGTAGCTTGTGACTTGCTCCCGGGGCACTTCCCCTAGAAAGAAATCCTCGAAAAAGTTGCATTGGAAAAAATCCTTGCGCCGACCTTTGAAGCTGTGGGCGCCGAAGGAGCGTGCGTGCGAGTGCGAGCACGAAAGCGAAAGGTGTGTGTGCATGGGGGGCCGGCGGTGGGGGGATCCTCCGCTGCCCCTGCGCCTAGCCTAGTGCTGAGGCTCCGGCCCTCGACCGCCACCCTGGGCCCCGGGGGCTGCGATGAGCCCCTGCGGGCGGGCCCGGCGACACACGTCCAGAGGGGCCATGGCCGTCTTGGCGTGGAAGTTCCCGCGGACCCGGCTGCCGGTGGGAGCCAGTGCCCTCTGCGTCGTGGTCCTCTGTTGGCTCTACATCTTTCCCGTCTACCGACTGCCCAACGAGAAGGAGATTGTGCAGGGGGTGCTGCAACAAGGCACGGCGTGGAGGAGGAACCAGACGGCGGCCAGAGTCTTCAGGTACTCCTGCTCTCGCGGCTCCACCCAGCTCTCGTGTCCTTTCTTCCTGGGACGCCGAGGACAGGGTCACCGGCGAGGACCGCTTTGCAGAGGCCCTTTCATCCCGTCCTTCTTGTCCTATTCCCTTTCTTTGTCGTTCCCAACCTGGAGACATTAGTCAGGGGCCCTTCCCCAGCCCTTACCCCGGGAGATGTGCAGACACCTGCTTTGGCCGTGGAAAGTCTGTACGCATTTCTTCCCAAGCCTGAGTTGTATTCAACGATTTGCCGATAACCGGTGGGAAGAAGAATCTAGGCTAACTTTGTCCCTTGAACTTAATGAGAATTTATCTCGGGCTCTGCAGACAGTCGAAGCTGTAGAGAACTAGAAGCAGGTACCAGGCGTCTTCCTGGGGTTTGGTGCATGGTTGGTAACATAAGTCACTAATGAGGGAGTCATGGGCAGTGAAAACATGGACATCCAGCCTGGCTCCCGCTGCTCTGTGCAGTATGCCCATAACAAACGCAAGGCACTTACTGATGCCCTCCTAAAGAGCCGGGGACTGAGTGATTTTTACTGGAGTTTCACCGACTTTCTAATAACAGACATTAATATCCCCATCTTACCAACCACAAACTGAATCTTCAGAGAAGTTACTTCCCCAAGGTCATGTACCTTTGCAGGGTCGGAGCTGGGATTTTGGTCACATAAAGCTCTAAAGCTCCCAGCTCTTTTGCTGGGCTTACAGTGGATGCCTTCTGGAGGCTGGGAGATGTACTTTAGGTGGGGACTTGAAATCAGAAAACAAACAATAAAACCAAAACCAGGTTGGAAATCAACCTCTGAGCATCACTCAGAGGTTGTAGTTTCCCTTCTTTTCTGGGAATTTCAGTTTAAGGGTCTAAAGATGAGTTCTTGGCAGGGGTTGTGCGGTGAGATTGGAGGTGAGGCAAAGCTGCTTCCGCTTCTTCTCTGCCTTCCTGATCGTGCGGAAGGGGCGCCCTGGTGCTCCTCCCGCTGTCAGGAGCCCCTTTCACCTTCAGTCCCTTCAGCTGAAGATGCTGCGGTTGGCGCTTCCTGTGATGGTTGTGGTCTGGAGGTGCAGAGGGGGTACGGAGTGCTTTCCTTTGCTCTGCATAGGATCTTTCCAAGCCGTATATGGCCAAGTGAGAGCCAACTTCACTACTGTTAGTTACAAATGTTCAGAAATATCTGTAAATTAAAAAAACAAACTTTTAAAACATATGGTTTCCTTCCCTTTCTCAGGCCTGCTCTTGGAAAGGTCAAAGAGATAATAGCCAAACCTTGCAGGGAAAGGCAGCTGAATTCGCCTTTAAACTGCGAGGGAAGACGTTCCTTCTGTCTCTCTGTTTAGAATTCTGCTATCATTAAGTTTAAAAATAACCCCACTCCACTTAAAAGTATATAAGAGCTAATTTTCTCTTACCTTCATGGTATTGATTGTTCTACTCAAAAGGCATAGCGTGCAGCCATTCTTTTCTCTAGAGACAGAAGGTACTTTCATTTCAAGTAATGTAAGGAAATGAGTTAAGAGCTTCCCATTGGTTTGCAATGAAAGAGTACATTTTTTTTTTTATAGGAGGAGCAATAATGAAGCTCTTTTAGAGAATAGATTTCTTTTGGAGGACATAATTGAGTGGAAAATGCTTCACATTCTGAGAAGCCCAGGCTGGTTGTTTCTGAGACACACTTGCCTCTTGTTGTCTATAGCCTGGGGGTAATCTTCAGTGTGCTTGGCTGGCATTTGGTCTAGTCTCTCCGTGCAGAGAAATACTTATGAAAATCCCCAAACTGCCTAAACACATACCCCTCAAAGTCAGTGTCCGTAAGACTGTGTGAGTGGCACCATTGCGCATGGAAAAGAGTTTGGGCTTTGGAGGAGAATCCTGAATTTTTAGACTGACCGTGCCATGACTACGGAACAGCAGAGGATCTTTGGCAAGTTACTCTATCTCTTTGAGTCTGAGTTTCCTTATGTATAGATAGAGATAATAGCATCTACCTTGTAGGGTTGGTGCAAAGTTTAAATAAAAAAACTGATGCCAAGTGTCTGGCACATATAACTAGTCAGTGGTGTCATTCTAATTGTTAGTGTAAATGATAAGTTAATATATGTTACAACTTTAATAAGGACATTTGACCAGGCCATAGGAATTTGGAATGTTTCACTTGCCAGGTTTGCAGCGAATCATTAGTGGTTCAAATTTGCCCGTCCGCACGCCTCCCCACTGAAGCTAATGAACAGGGACGAGGATTTTAAAAGATAGTCAAAGTATCATGGTTTGTTGAGGATTTTAAAAGATAGTCAAAGTATCATGGTTTGTTAAGTCAAAAATTTTTTTTTACTCTGCATGCTTAATTGTTTTTTAACATCTAGATTGTTAGTATGTGGGTAACAGAGTATGATTGTTAGCTATTAGGTCAGCCAGAGGCCTTTATTGTGTTAAGGAGACACAACTTTGGCAAACAGGTATTTGTGTTTGCCAGTCTGAAATATCTTCTTCACAAATACAAACACACATACATAAATGTACAATGTGCACTTACGTGTGGGGATGTATACACACTTATCCATAAACCACGGAATGATGTATGTATATGTATAAATATATGTATATTCATACATACATACATACAAATAATTGCAGCCAGTCAGTCAACCCATATTTAATGAGTGACTACAATGTACCAGGTATGAGTTAGGCCCTGGGGGATAGCAGTAAACAGGATGCATGGATTGCTTCCCCTGAGACAGCTTACCTCCTCCTAGGGCGCGACTGATAAAAACCTATGAGTAAGGAAATGTGATGGTTTAAAGTCTTGTAAAATCCTGTGAGGACAAAAGAAAGTGTTTCACTAGGTTTATAAGCATCAGAATTTCAGATTCCGTTTTGCCGTCAGTGCTTCCTTTTACTTTTGTGATTTTCTTCTTCTCCAACCTTAGAACTGAAGTGCTGACTTCTCAGAGGGGAATTTTGACAGATTGCTTGGGGTGGGGGGGGCAGCAAGAAAGTAACAAAGTTGCAAGGGTTTTGCTAAATAGGAAGTTTCCCTATCACCCACATAGTCTAAGAAAGATAAAGAAGTCAATTCACCCTATCATAGAAACTTAAAATTATTATAAAACTCTTGCTGCTTCTGATTGAGTAATCAAGTAGTACAAGGAAATGCCAAACCAAAGTGGCATTTGTCTCTTCCATCAGGTCCTTCCCCATTTTGGTTGTTCCTCAGAAATAAACTCCTGTTCACAGTTTATGTGCAAGGCACCTGACATGGTAGCAACAACAAAACCAACAAATTATTAGGCTCTTGTTATGTGCATGGCACTATGCTAAGTGTTTTAAATGTACTGTCTGATTTAATTCTTCTAAGAACGTTGTATGGGTACCTTGTTATCCGCGTTTACAAAGATGACTATGCCCTGGTCCCTGTGACAAGTGTATTTGTATGTAATCAACTAACCACCTGGCAATAGGGTCGTTAAATAGAGGCAGCACAACAGAGTGAAAAACTTAGGAATTGGAGACCTGTCAGTACATGGTTGGAGTTCCCTTTCTAGTTGTGTGACCATTGGCAAGTTCGACTCTCAGAGCTTCACCTTCCCCATTTGTAAAATGGAGTTTGTTATCATTTTTTACAGGTTTATAGTGAAAATCATATGGTAGCGTACAGATAGCATTTAAAAGGGTGCTTGCTTCGTACCTCTGTTTAGTATGTGGCCCTTACACAATTGAACCACAAACAGAGGGCTGGGGAGATTCATAGAACGTGGCACTTGATTCTGGGGAAGGAGGGAAGTTGGAGAGGAGGTGGCATTTGTACTCAGCCTTGAAGGATGGTAAGATGGGGGAGTAGTGAGAGGGGAGTGCAAAGGATGTTCTAGGCAGACAGGACAGCAACAGCCAAGACAGGGAGGTGGGCAAGGGTCTGGTGTGCTTCCTGTGGGAAAGTTCTTAAGTCGCCCACAGCGAGCACAGCAGTAAGCAGACTGGGAGGCAGGGGGGAGCCAGGTCACAAGCTCTGGATGGGCTTAAGGTGCAGCTCATGAGAAATGAACAGACGTCAAGTATCCAAGGGCACTGGCCATGTGTCGACATCAGCAGAGGTGGTACATCACTGTTCCTGGTGGATCTGGAGAAAGGGGATAACACCGGAGTGCTGTGAGCATCCTGTCTGTTCACTGGCTGGGGGCCATCAGTCTAAGTAGTCCTGTTTCTCTTTCCCTTTCTAAATTCTGAACGAAAAACACTCCTCTAAGCAGTTCTAGTTTTATGTAGCTTCCTTTCTGTCCCTATTTTAAATCTGTGGTTACCAGAAGCTTCGGGTGTTTCCACAGCTGCCCTGGTGGCTGCAGAAGGGCGCTGGGTGCGGGGGGGGGGGGGAGGGGGAGCGGTGCAGCCATCTGTGTATATGGGATGTAAGTTTTCTGTTTGTTAAGTGGGGAATTTGTGGAAGTCACTGTAAAAGTAGTTTAGGAAAAAGCTGGTTTAATGTGGCGCTTACGAAAATAAGCTACCATTATGCTGCAGATATACACATGTGAAAAAACTGCACCAGCAATAATGCAGTAAGAAAAGTAAGTCATTAACATTGCTTGGACTCATGACATGCACCAGGTCCAGTTCTTAGTGCTTGTATTAGTTACGTTTGTTCCCATAGCTATTTTATAAAGTAGATATTTGTATGTTCTTTGTCTTACAGTTGAGGAAATGGAGGTTCAGAGAGAACCACTAACAAAGTGATTGGGTTGAGTTTCCACCCACAGCTGTTAGACTCGAAGCCTTACGCTCATTCCCTGACCATCTCGGGGAAATGAGGCATTGCTGATGTCTCTTATGATCTGGCCATGATTACTTTTCCACCATCATCTTTCATCAGTGTTCCTCCTTATGCTTTAGTCGTATTGGTAAAAGTTACCTGAAATAAGTTACCTGAAAATAGTCCCTGAAATAAGCCAGGCTGTGTTGGCTCTGCTTGCGCCATTCCCTCTGCCCGAATGCTTTTCCTTTAAGGCCACAGGGCCCGCCCTTCACGGGGTCAATCCTTGCTCATCTCTCCACAGTGCAGTTGCAGTGGTTAAGAACAAAGGTTCCAAAGTTAGCTGTCCTCAAACCCTACTACCACTATTTGTTGTGTTCTGGAGAAAATCAGACTTCATATCCTCGTATGTAAAATGTGGCTTCTTCTAGGAGTGTTGTGAGCACTAGAATAGGTAATACGTTGAAAATGCTGAGAACCGTTTCTGGCACATAGAGTCGGCCCTCCGAATCTGTGGTTTCCGCATCCGCGGATTCAACTAGCCTAGGATGGAAATTCGAGATCCGCAGTTGGTTGACTCCTCGGAGGCAGAACCCACGGATATGGAGGGCATCCTATACTAGCCATTTTATATAAGGGACTTGAGCATCCGGGAATTTTGGTGTCTGTGCGGGGTGGGAGGGTGGGGAGATGGGGTGGAGTCCTGCAACCATTCCCTCACGGACACCGAGGGCCAAGTGTAATTAGTGCTTAATCCGCATTAGCTTTCCTCAAGGCAGCTTTCCTTCCTTCCTCCCCAGGATGTGTTAGAATCTCCTCCTTCAGGGAAAAAAAAAAAAAGCCTTGTGCATATTATTTCATTTTTTCATTGATCCAAAATATCTACTACTGTATCTACCACTATTATCGTAAAAGGGGCTGGAACCATAACAGTGAACTTAACAAAACCCTTACTTTCTTGAAATTTATAGGCTAACGAGGGGAGACATAACAAACAGGTAAATATAGAAATAGCTGGTAATGACAGGTGCATTTCTCAAGCTGTGTTAAAAGTACCGGTTTACTTGTCTGCCTTTCATGCCGACTCATTCATATTTGCATCCCCGGAGCTGAGCTGTGGTTCCTGGCACACTCATTTTTGTTGAGTTACTGCGTGACTGCACGTTTTAGAATGGAGTGGGACCAGTTAGCTAGTCAGCCAGCAAGGATTTATCGAGGTCCAGCACTCTGCTTGGCTGTTTGGGGACTGAAGGAGTAAACGGCATCCTCTCAGAGAGTTCCTACTCTAGAACAGAGTTTCCTCACCTCAGCACCACTGACATCCTGGGCTGGATAATTCTTTGTTGTGGAGCGTTGTCCTGTACATTGTAGAGTATTCAGCAACACCCATGGCCTTTGTCCAGTGACCATCCACAGAATGAAACAACCATATATGTCCCCAGATATATCTCCCAGGGGGCAAAGTAGCTGCTGGTTGAGAATCACTGCTTTAGAGAAACAAAATCAGTCCAATTGACAGGATTTAAAACACCCAGAAAATATCATGCCATTAACAGCTACATTTGGAAACGACAAACTGTAAATGCTTTGATGACTGGAAGAGGAGTGAATGAATTGACTTTGATAGATGGCCAGGTCTTGGTTCTAGGGAAGGGTAGGGAGAGGGGATGCATTTGGAGAGATTTATGATAAGTTTCTATTGAAAGCTTGTGTGTGAGCTGATCAGTGCCCCCCCTTAGACCTTGGCAAGAGAAGCCCATGCTTTGTGTCCTGTGTTTTAGGGGGGAGCTCACTTTGCTCCTCCTCTGGTCTCACCCCTTGTCAATCAGGCAAGGCTCAATGGGGCCTTTGTAGACCCTGGACTTCCCAGCCCAGATGACTCAAGCCCACTCCGTAGCCTGCCTGCCTTTATGTAGTGTTCCCCCAATTCCTCCTCCTGGGGGTGGCTTGTCCCACTGCTGTGTGCACTCCTAGGCCCAAGGGTTGGCCAAGGAACAGCTCTTTGCGAGAATGGGAGGCAGTGAGAGGAGATTGGGTGTGGGATTGGGTGGATTTCACGTGTACACATGGGGAGGGGTGGCTCTTTCTGCGTTGCCATGTTCTAGTACCAAACTTGCTGGAGTTGGAGAAGCCTCAGTTTGAATCAGGCATTCCAGATTGTTATACAGGTCTGTTTGTCCAGGGAGAAGGATAGGAGGAGAGAACATATATTTTATCTGTTTGTTAATTTGCACTTTTGTCTTCTGCCTTGCCAGTAGGGATTTTTTTTTTTTTTTTTACCATGTGGGAGCCTATTTGTCTTTGTTTTGTAAAGGAGTGTTAAGGCAGCTGGTTGGATCAACTGAATAATTATATATGTTAGTGTAGAGTATGGCCACTTTGTCTTTTGACAAGGTTCTGTTAGGAAGCCAGAGCTGTTATATCAAACTAAAAACATGCTGAATCAGGAGACCCAAGCTCCCCACTGTGGGGATAGGTACCTCCCTCAGCGTCCAGCGTCCACTTTGGGGAGGTGAAACCCATGGTCGTATTGATTGAAGACTCGGTTTTAATACGCTCATACAAAAGAAGTGGAGTCTAGGATTTGTTACTTACAGATCCCAGAAGCAAGGGGGAACAGTGAGTTTGGGGAGGGGCAGCCCTCCGTCCCAGGCCAGGAGCTCAAGAGTGGGAGACAGAAAGTAAGGTAACAAACACCTATTACTTATAAGGTGGTTGGGGCAGAGGTCTGGAACTTTTTGTTGGCTTAACTCTAAGTTGTTATTTTAAAAGGTGCCTGGGGAAAAGCAAGAGGGAACTTAGGGCGGGCGTCCTAAATGCGAGTCCTCAGCGAAATGTCCGGACTCTGGGTGTGAGCAGGGTTATCATACTGTAAAGTGCCTAGGCAGCAACTCAGGAAAGCAAGCTTTTTTCTCAAAGCTTGTTTTTTCCTCAAAGCTTGTTTTTTCTCATCGTAGTTGTGAATCATTTCGGAAGTGATGCTGACTGTGTATCATTAATGCAGTCCCTTATGATGAAGTTGATAGATTTCTAGTCAAATACTTTCTAGCTTTTCATTCTATTTTGGCTCTTTTGGGAGCTCTGTGACCTTGGGCAAGCTGCTTAACCTCTCTGTTCCTTTGTTTTGTCATCTGAAACATGGTATAATATGCCAACTCACTTCCTAGGTTTATGATGATGATTAAGGGAGATGATTAGTGTGCAAGCCATCGTCATTCTCAGGCTGGATTGGTGAGATGACAAGATGATTGTTCCCACCTAGGAAGAGCCTGGACTTCAGGGCCCCATAGAATCAGGTGTTAATACGGGTTCTGTCATTTATTAACTTCGTGACCTTGAAAAATTTACCTGGCTTTTCTGAGCCTTAGCTATGGGTGGCATTTCTTACCTTGGGAGGATTAGGTGCTGAATAATTGCTAATTATTAAGCCATAATGATGAGAAAAGCTGCTTCCTGGGACACATCCTATGCCTATCATTGCACTTTTAGTAATGGAATGTATGACAATGAAATGTGACCTTATGACACACTTCTTCCTCCACAGTGTTAGTACTAAGGATGCTGTAAAATGGCCAGCAGACTTTTAAGGAAGAGAGCAGACCCCAGTCATAAATCACCCATTCATTCATTCATTCATTCATTCAATCATTCATTTACCTACATTTAGTAAATGCCTCTTGTGTGCCAGTTAGGTACTGGGATACAGTGATGAAAGTTAGACATGGTTCATGATTTTATAGAATTTATTGTCGAGTCTAGTGTCATTAGTTGAGTCAATAAGAAACTGAGTTCTGTGTTCCAAGGGTGAGAGTTTGTTTTAGATAATCATGCTGAGTTTCGAAGCAACCGATTTTCCCCCTTTCTGTTGGACCGTCTCCTAGCAATGGCACTGCATGAGAGGGAAGCTGCCAAAGCCATAAGAGTTGTGCCACTCCTTTAATTAGGTGCCAGAAGGAAGCTGAAATGAATTCAGAGTTCCACGGTCTCCATTATTCAGGGCTTGAGTAACAGACCAAAAACCAGAGATTTATTTCCAAGTGAGTGTGATGAGAAAGGGCTTGTTTTGAACAAAGTGCTTGTTTCGATTACTGATAAAACAAATATGTACATGATTTTATGTCCCTCACGCTTATTTAAAAAATATATAGTGTTTATTATTTGTCTGATTTTGGAAGTAATAGATACCTATTATAGGAAAATTTTAAATGTAGGAAAAAGGAGAAAAAAAATATCACTCATAATTCCGCTCCTCAGAAGTGCTCATTGTAACTGTTTCTTTTTGTGTATTTGTTTGCATGTGTATTATTACTAAATTTTATCTATTTTGTGTATTTAGTTTTATATCCTTTTTAATCATTCAACATTATAGCTTTAACATTTTCTCATATAATTCATTTTTAACTTACAAGCTTGTGATAAAATAGATTTATGATTTTCATTTTGGAAAAAAAATTATTTACCATGAGTTTCTTTTTTAAAAAAAAATGTTACCCCATTGGAACAAATTACTTTCTTCAAAAGGATCCTTAAAAAGGATATTGAAAAGATATGTTGGCCAAAAGGTTCATTCATTTTTTCCCATAAGATGGCTCTAGTAGCACTTAGTTGCCTTTAACCTCATTCAAAGCAATTTTATTAGACTGTATATGACAGCTGTCATATCAGCATGCATTTTAAAAAAGACTTATAAAAACTGCGTGAATTTTTGTGTAGCCATTTTAATATTGAAAATGGAAGAAAAAAAGCAACACTTTCGGCATATTATGCTTCATTATTTCAAGAAAGGTAAAAATCCAACCGAAACGCAAAAAAAGATTTGTGCCGTGCATGGAGAAGGTGCTGTGACTGATTGAACGTGTCTTAAGTGGTTTGCGGGGTTTCGTGCTGGAGATTTCTCACGGGACGATGCTCCACGATCGGGTGCACCAGTTGAAGTTGATAGTGATCAAATCGAGACATTAATTGAGAACCGTCAACGTTACACCACATGGGAGATAGCTGGCATACTCAGAATATCCAGATCAAGAGCTGAAAATCATTTGCACCAGCTTGGTTATGTTCATTGCTTTGATGTCTGGGTTCCACATAAGTTAAGCAGAAGAAACCTTTTTGACCATATTTCTGCCTGCGATCCTCTACTTAAATGCAATGAAATTATTCTGTTTTTAAAACATTGTGACGGGCGATGAAAAATGGATACTGTACAATAATCTGAAAGGGAAGAGATCGTGGGGCAAGCGATATGAACCACCACCAACCACACCTAAGGCCGGTCTTCATCCAAAGAAGGTGGTGATGTGTATATGGTAGGATTGGAATGGAGTCCTCTATCATGAGCTGCTTCCGGAAAACCAAATGGTTCATTCCAACAAGTACTGCTTCCAATTAGACCAACTGAAAGCAGCACTCCATGAAAAGCGTCCAGAATTAGTCAACAGAAAACGCATAATCTTCCATCAGGATAATGCAAGACCGCATGTTTCTTTGATGACCAGGCAAAAACTGTTCCAGCTCGGCTGGGAAGTTCTGATTCATCTGCCGTACTCACCAGACATTGCACCTTCGGATTTCCATTTATTTCAGTCTTCACAAAATTTCCTTAATGGAACAAAGTTCAATTCCCTGGAAGATTGTAAAAGGCACCTGGGACAGTTCTTTGCTCAAAAAGATAAAAAGTTTTGGGAAGATGGAATTATGAAGTTGCCTAAAAAATGGCAGAAGGTAGTGGAACAAAAGGGTGAATACGTTGTTCAAAGAAGTTCTTGGTGAAAATGAAAAAATGTGTCTTTTATTTTTACTTAAAAACCGAAGGCACTTTTTGGCCAACCCAATATTTGGCAAATACTGAATAAGAGAAATCAAAGAGCTTCTTTAAAGAGTTCTTTTCTCAAAGTTGGCATTTAATATAAGACCAATACTGTTTTTATTTGTAAAAGTGACTGACATTTATTCACCCAGAGAGAAACATTGCTAATATTTTGGTATATATTCTTCCAGACCATTCAACGCCTCCGTGTTTGTATATAATGAATTTGACAGTATGTCGTGAATATTGTTGTAGTAACAATATATGTAGATCTACATCATCGCTTTTTTTTTTAACATCTTTATTGGAGTATAATTGCTTTACAATGGTGTGTTAGTTTCTGCTTTATAACAAAGTGAATCAGTTATACATATACATATATCCCCGTATCTCTTCCCTCTTGCGGCTCCCTCCCTCCCACCCTCCCTATCCCAGCCCTCTAGGTGGTCACCAAGCACGGAGCTGATCTCCCTGTGCTATGCGGCTGCTTCCCACTAGCTATCTACCTTACGTTTGGTAGTGTATATATGTCCATGCCTCTCTCTCGCTTTGACACAGCTTATCCTTCCCCCTCCCCATATCCTCAAGTCCATTCTCTAGTAGGTCTGTGTCTTTATTCCTGTTTTACTCCTAGGTTCTTCATGACATTTTTTTTTTCTTAAATTCCATATATATATGTTAGCATACGGTATTTGTCTTTCTCTTTCTGACTTACTTCACTCTGTATGACAGACTTTAGGTCTATCCACCTCACTACAAATAGCTCAATTTTGTTTCTTTTTATGGCTGAGTAATATTCCATTGTATATATGTGCCACATCTTCTTTATCTATTCATCTGTTGATGGACACTTAGGTTGCTTCCATGTCCTGGCTATTGTAAATAGAGCTGCAATGAACATTGTGGTACATGACTCTTTTTGAATTATGGTTTTCTCAGGGTATATTCCCAGTAGTGGGATTGCTGGGTTGTTTGGTAGTTCTATTTTTAGTTTTTTAAGGAACCTCCATGCTGTTCTCCATAGTGGCTGTATCAAGTTACATTCCCACCAACAGTGCAAGAGGGTTCCCTTTTCTCCACACCCTCTCCAGCATTTATTGTTTGTAGGTTTTTTGATGATGGCCATTCTGACTGGTGTGAGGTGATATCTCATTGTAGTTTTGACCTGCATTTCTCTAATGATTAGTGATGTTGAGCATCCTTTCATGTGTTGTTGGCAATCTGTATATCTTCTTTGGAGAAATGTCTATTTAGGTCTTCTGCCCATTTTGGGATTGGGTTGTTTGTTTTTTTGATATTGAGCTGCATGAGCTGTTTGTAAATTTTGGAGATTAATCCTTTATCAGTTGCTTCATTTGCAAATATTTTCTCCCATTCTGAGGGTTGTCTTTTTGCCTTGTTTATGGTCTCCTTTGCTGTGCAAAAGCTTTTAAGTTTCATTAGGTCCCATTTGTTTATTTTTGTTTTTATTTCCACTTCTCTAGGAGGTGGGTCAAAAATGATTTTGCTGTACATCATCGCTTTTTAATGGCTATAAGATTTTCCTTTTTCAGGATAGTTAATAATTTATTTAAGTAAAATCCACTGTTATTGGATATTCACGTTGCAGTTTCTTACCTTTAGAAATAATGCTTTTATGAACATACTTGTGTATACATCTTAAGCATTTGTCCGTTTATTCTCTTAGTATAAATTTCCAAAAGTAGTTTCTTGATGGTTTTTTTTTCCCCCCACCATCAGTTCTTTATAATTGGTTTCTTTGGTTGTTCATAGAAAATCTTTGACTTTGGCTGAGGGCAGATTTGAGGTTTCCTCCATTTCAGTGCGGATAGCAGTTGCGTAAATAGTCAGACATACAATGATTGTTAGCATTAAATGATGAAATTGGTCAAGAAGCCAAAACAACTAAGAAAGATTCCCATAAAACTGGATATGTACAGTGGCAGTCTCCCCTCAATTGCAGAGACCTAGCTATGAGGAATTTACTTAGTGCTATGTAACATGTACCTTTATCTGTCACGGTTATCCTCCCCATTAGCATGGTCTGTCATCTACATTTAAAAGGCAGTGCCGGGCTTCCCTGGTGGCGCAGTGGTTGGGAGTCCGCCTGCCGATGCAGGGGACACGGGTTCTTGCCCCGGTCTGGGAAGATCCCACATGCCGCAGAGCGGCTGGGCCCGTGAGCCATGGCTGCTGAGCCTGCGCGTCCGGAGCCTGTGCTCCGCAGCGGAAGAGGCCACAGCAGTGAGAGGCCCGCGTACCGCAAAAAAAAAAAAAAAAAAAAAAAAAAAAAAAAATAGGCAGTGTCTTATTTTGTAAATAAGTTCATTTGGGTTATTTTTTTCAGATTCCCTAGATAAGTGATATAATATAATATTTGTCTTTCTCTGTGTGACTTCACTTAGTATGATAATCTCTGGGTCCATCCATGTTGCTGAAAATGGCAATATTTCATCCTTTTTATGGCTAAGTAATATTCCTGTATATATGTGCCACATCTTCTTTATCCGTTCATCTGTCGATGGGCACTTAGTTTGCTTCCACATCTTGGGTAGTGTAAATAGTGCTACTGTGAACATTGGGGTTCATGTATCTTTTTCAGTTAGAGTTTTCGTATTTTCAACTAAATGGACTCACAGACATAGAAAACAAACTTATGGTTACCAAAGGGGGAAGGTGGGAGGAGGGATAAATTAGGAGTATGGGATTAACAGATGCATGCTACTGTGTGTAAAATAGATAACCAACAAGAACTTATTGTACAGCATAGGGAACTATATTCAATATCTTGTAATAACCTATAATGGAAAAGAATCTGAAAAAGAATATATCTATATATTTATATATATCTGAATCACTTTGCTGTACACCTGAAACTAACACAAGATCATAAATCAACTATACTTCAGTTTTTTAAAAAAAAGCAGTGCCTTAAAAAAAAAAAAAAAAAAAAAGCAGTGCCTTTATGGAACCATTTGCATCATTTTCCCAGGACTTAAGCAATTAAATAAAACTGTAATTTAAAAGGGAAAATGAACTATGCTTCACTATAAGGTAGGGATTTCAAGGAAAACTACAACTGTCCTAAATTTAAAAATTGTGTTTTCTGACTCCGTTAAGAGTCTTTTTCGGGCTTCCCTGGTGGCGCAGTGGTTGGGAGTCCGCCTGCCGATGCAGGGGACATGGGTTCATGCCCCGGTCCGGGAAGATTCCACATGCCGCGGAGCAGCTGGGCCTGTGAGCCATGGCCACTGAGCCTGCGCGTCCGGAACCTGTGCTCTGCAGCGGAAGAGGCCACAACAGTGAGAGGCCCACGTACCACAAAAAAAAAAAAAGAGTCTTTTTCCTGTTTACTGAAATTAAAACTCTTGAGCTTGACTCTGGAACAGATTGTACCCACTGAGTGGGGGGTGAAGGTGCAGTAAAAAGGCACAAAAATCCCATGATGATATTTTGTTGGGTTGGGTTTTTGGAGGTTGAGTGTTGGTGATTGTGTTGACATTGGCCTATGTCATTTCTTCCTATGTCCTTCTCCCCTTGTAGCTGTTTGAAGCAGCTTATACATACTGTTGCTTTGGTGCTTTAGGGTGAAAGATTCAGTCTTGTTTTTGTCTGTTTTAGATCCCTCATCACAGTCTTATTACTAAGTGTCTGAGGAGTATTTGTTGTCTGAATAAAGACACTGGATTGTCTGAAAGGCCTGTCCACAGCTGTTGGAATACCTTTCAGGGGTAGTTTCTTTTGTTGCCTAATATTAAGACTCCATGCCATAAATATTCACTCCCAATTCATTCATTCCCTCCTCCACTCATTCCTTCATTCAGCAAATATCTCTTCAGTGCCTTCTATGTGCCAGACACTGTTGCTAGGCCCTGGGAATAAAGCAGGTAGCCAGGAGGACACGGGCCTTCCTGCAGAGAACATAGAAGCACACAGTATTTATAGGAACAGTTATGTGCTCCAAAAAGCCTCTCAGCTCCTTTTTATGGAGAAAAACCAAGCACAGGTTGACCTTCACTTTTAGAACTGAGCTGTGTGTGTCTGTATTTGGTGGAGTCCAGAGAGGACCCAGGTCCCTCCTTTGGTCCATTGAGGTTTTGGCCTGCACGGGGACTCCACGCAGCTCAGTGGTATAATATCTTTCGACTCTGGGTAACCTGTGCAATATGTGAGATATTAGAGAGAAAAAGCCCTTTAAAGCATTGCTAAAAGATACATGAGTCCTTGGGGGAAAGCAAAACTCAATTACCAGTGGAATAAAAGAGACGGAGAAGCCAGCCCGGTTTGGAGGGGGATCTCTCACTTGGTGAGCTACTGCTCTGCACTCCCCCAGCCAGGCTGCCATAGTGAGAGGGAGCTCAACAGGAAGCAGAGAGGCGGGAAATAGGACGCATCCACCGGGGACTGGGGAGCCTCAATTTTGGGGTAAAAATGCAGTCATTTTATTTCTTCCTGGTAACTGCTCCAACTATGCCTTGTCAAATCTACCTCCTGACCCTCACCCCTTCCTCCCCTTTATTGATACTCATGGGTCTGTGACCAACTTGGCCAGATTTTATCGCTTTACCTCCACCTTGATTATTGGGATAGTCTTATCTTGGTACTTAGCTCAGTTGTGTTGATTTTAAAGCACAGTGAAAACTCTCGTGTGTGACCCCGCATGCGTCTCCAGCACCTGGGCTGGAAGTGTGAAGGGCGCCTGCTCCTTCCCCACTGGGCAGGGAGGACGGAGACCACTCACAGTCTTTCCCTTGGTGACTACTGCTTCTCAGGTGAACCCTGACAGCCTGCCCACATTTTTTAAGAGCAAATTGTCCTGGTTCCTTGGCCTGCTGGGCAGCCTCCTCAGGTGGAGGAAAGATGCTGTCCTTGCCTCACCAAAGGGAATTTCACTGCCCATCGCCTCAGCCTCACCATCTCTTTCCACGTCTGTTTCTTCTTCCCAGACAGTGCAGGGCCAGCACAGCAAAGCACCAGAGGATTCAATAACTGTTTCTCTTTAATGCAGACCCTCAGCGCTTTTATAAGTGGGTTCTTTTGGAACTTCCCCCATCCCCCTTCTTCCCTAGTTGGCAGGGAGGGAGAGCACTGTCTCCTCTCTCTGCAGGATGGAGAAGCAATAGTATCTCCCAGGGATGCTCATTCCTCCCAGGCCTTCTTAGTATGGATCAGCTGTATGGTGGCGGGGGACTGTTCCTCAGGTCGTGTACCACCACTTAGAAGACTTGCAGAGAGGTGGCTGGCTCCAACTTCTGGCAGCTTTCTGAACTTAAAAGATGGGGTACTTAGCACATATTGGTCTCAGTTTGGGGCTATGACCACAGTTCCCAGATGTAAGAAAAAAAACCCTCATATTTTGTTATACTTATCCCCTGGAAGAGTTTTTGTATCCTTCTGAGACTGTCATTGTGCACTGTTTCTTAAAGGATCCCTATGGGCCCTAGGATCAGTGAAATGCTCAACTGAGTCAGTTCACTTTCATCTTGAGCAGGTGATCAAGGTCTTACATCCCCAAAAGTCATCCATGCTCCCCACAACCCCATTTTGGGGGTTTACCATGAGTGTCTGCAACTGTTGCCTCATCATTTAGGGTCACTTTCCTACCGCTGATTCATTCTCATTTCCTTTTCTTTCGACTTAGGAAGCTTGGGGGACAGACCAACAAGGGTGGTGCCTTAAGCCAACCCTATGGAAGGATACCCTGCTGGCCAGGTACCCCCAGTCTTAATTCTGTTGGGTTCTCCCTCTTCTTTGGGGAAGGGGAGAATCCCCACTCCTCAACAGACTTCTCCAGCTCCCAGTTTTCTCTCTCTCTCGTTTTTTTCTTTTTTTTTTTTTGTTTTTTGGTTTTTTTTTTGGCAGTACGCGGGCCTCTCACTGTTGTGGCTTCTCCCGTTGCGGAGCACAGGCTTTGGACGCGCAGGCTCAGTGGCCATGGCTCATGGGCCCAGCCGCTCCGCGGCATGTGGGATCTTCCCGGACCGGGGCATGAACCCACGTCCCCTGCATCGGCAGGCGGACTCTCAACCACTGCGCCACCAGGGAAGCCCTCTTTTTTTTCTTGAAGTACAGTTGATTTACAATGTTGTGTTAGTTTCAGGTGCACAGCAAAGTGATTCAGTTATATATACATATATATATATATATATATATATATATATTCTTTTTTCAGATTCTTTTCCCTTATAGGTCATTATACAATCAAATAGAGTTCCCTGTGCTATACAGTACACAGTATACAACAAGTACAGGTCCTTGTTGGTTATCTATTTTATATATAGTAGTGTGTATATGTTAATCCCAAACTCCTAATTTATTCCCCCCCCACCAGTTTTCTCTTTTTATGACCATGATTGGGGGATAATAGTGGTGGTGGGGTCTCGATCGCTAATGAACCCCCCTCAAGCCCTCCTGGGGGACTGACCGCATATCCAGTGCCTCTCTCAACTCAGAATATGATGTACTTAGCATCTTTGTCTCCAACTTTGGACTTCAACCGTAATTCCAGCATATAATCCCACTGAAAATCCTGTTACGAAAGGAAAGGACCTGTAGAGAAGCCAGAAGATTGCTCCTGGCATATCAGATTTCAGGATTTATAACTTTTAAGCATTCTGAAAAATGTTCTTTACATTTTGAAAATAGAGATGCAATACGGAAAATTAAGTTTATATTTAATTAGCATTTATTGAGCACCAGTTACATGCAGGCACTGTGCTAGATGGTCTCCATGTGCAATATATCCATCTAACCCTGGATTTTAACATCAGCTCCATTTTTCAAACAATAATGATGATATTTTTAGTAGTATAGTTATTTATTTTGTGTCTGCCATATGCCAAGCCCTGTTTTAAGCACTTTACGCAGTGTTATGATTTAACATTCACAAGTGCTCTGTGAGGGAGATATTATTATCCTTATTTTATAAAGAAACGGGCTGTGAGTAATTATTTGCCTAAGGCCGCTTAGGTTGTAGGTGGTTCTGAGAGCTAGCGTTTAATGAATGCTTACTATGTGTCAGATCCTCTTTTAAATACTTTGATATATGTTACCATCATCACAGGAGTTTTGTAAGATAGTCCTTCCCCACCCCCAAACAACACCAATGTATTATTTTACATTTCTGCAGAATAGAAGTCTAACGTGGCTTCATCTCAGTGGGCTGAAATCAAAGTGTCTGCGGGCTGCATGCCTTTCTGGAGGTTCTAGAGGAGGGTCCGTTTCTTTCCTCATCCGTGTTGTTGGCAGCATTCACTCCTGTGTGGCTGAAGGATGGAGGTCACCGTTTCTTTGCTGGCTGCCAACTGAAGGCTGTCCTCAGCTTCTGGAGGCCACCCTCATTCCTTCGCTCATGTTTCCCGTCTTCCTTCTTAAAAGCTCCCACGGGCCGGTTAGGCCCCTCACTGGACCTCTGCCTCCCTGTGCCTTTTTTAAGACTTTATTTTTAAGAGCAGTTTTAGGTTCACAGCAAAACGGAGAGGAAGGTTACAGAGATTTCCTATATACCCTCTGCCCCACACATATGCAGAGCCTCCCTCATTGTCAACATCCCCCCCTAGAGTGGTACATTTGTTGCAACTGATGAACCTACCTTGACATAATTACCCAAAGTCCATAGTTTATCTTATTAGGGTTCACTCTTGGTGTTGTACATCCTATGGGTTTGAATAAATGTATAATCGCACATATCCGTCATTATAGTGTTATACAACGTGTTTTCAGTACCCTTAAAATCCTCTGCCTGTTCATCCCTGCCCTTTTCCCTAACCCTGGCAACCGCTGATCCTTTACTGAATCCATAGTTTTGCCTTTCCCAGAATGTCCTATAGGTGGAATCCTACAGTATATAGCCTTTTCGGATTGGCTTGTTTCCCTTAGTAATATGCATTTAAGGTTCCTCCATGTCTTTTCACAGCTTGATAGCTCATTTCTTTTTAGCACTGAGTAATAGTCCGTTGTGAGCATCTACCACAGTTTATCCATTCACCTATTGAAGGACATCGTGGTTGCTTTAAGTTTTGGCAGTTATGAGTAAAACTGCTGTAAACATGTGCATGCAGGTTTTTTATGTGGACATAGGTTTTAAACTTTCAGGGATTAAATACTAAGGAGTGTGATTGCTGGATTGTATGGTAAGAGCATGTTTAGTTTCGTAAGAAACTATCAAATTATCTTACAAGGTGGCTGCACCGTTCTGCTTTCCCATCAGCCATGAATGAGAGTTCCTGTTGCTCCACATCCTCACCAGCATTTGGTGTTGTCCGTGTTCCAGATTTTGGCCATTCTAATAGGTGTATAATGATATCTCATTGTCGTTTTGATTTGCATTTCCCCTATGACATGATGTAGAGCATCTTTTCATATGCTTATTTGCCATCTGCTGAGGTGTCTGTTAAGGTCTTTGGCCCATTTTTTTTTAACATGCAATCTAATTGACATATACCATTATATTAGTTTTAAGTATATAAAATAATGATTCAATATTTATGTATATTGTGAAATGATCACCACAGTAAGTCTAGTTAACACCCAACACCATACATAGTGACAAAGTTTTTTTTCTTGTGATGAGAACTTTTAAGCTGTACTCTCTTAGCAACTTTCAGATGTACAATACAGTATTACTAACTGTAGTCACCATGCTGTACCTTACATCCCCAGGCCTTATTTATTTTAAAACTGGGCATTTGTACCTTTTGACCACATTCACCCATTTGACCCACCTCCACCCCCCAGCCTTTGGCAAACACCAGTCAGTTCTCTGTATCTATGAGTTGATTTTGATTTTTAATGTTTTTTAGTTAAAAGTTGGGTTATTATTTTCTTATTGTTGAGTTTTAAGAGTTCTTGGTATATTTTGGACAATAGTCCTTTATCAACCGTGTCTTTGCAGATATTTTCTCCCAGTCTGTGGCTTATCTTCTCATTCTCTTGACATTGTCTTTCACAGAGCAGAAATTTTAAATTTTAATGGAGTCCAGTCAATTAGTTGATAATATCTATCAGTTATTTCTTTCATGGATTGTGCCTTTGGTGTTGTATGTAAAACATCATTGCCGTATCCAGGGTCATCTGTGTTTTCTCCTGTGCTATCTTCTAGGAGTTTTATAGTTTTGCATTTTACATTTAGGTTTGTGATCCATTTTGAGTTATTTTTTGTGAAAGGTATAAGGTTTGTGCCTAGATTAATTTTTTTGCAGGTGTATTGTCCAGTTGTTTCATCACCATTTGTTGAATAGTCCAGTTTTCTGATGGAGATACTGAGATAGTATGGAGATAGTCCAGTTTTCTGATGGAGAAACTGAAACAAAGAGAGCTTACGGACCTCGCTCAGGCTTATGAAGTTAGTAAAAAATCTGTCCGACTCTAGGGTTCATGGGATCTAGGGCTCTAAGCCTCCTTATTATGGTGGACTGCTCCCTTTGCTGTAGGACCAACATTGACTTTCAGGGCTTCAAGTTAAAGCCTGCTGCCTTTTTTAACACAAAGGAAAGAATCTCAGATGGTAAAATTTCAGTCTGTGAAGGTGAATTAACACTTGTTGTATTTTTAGTTATCCAAGTATCCAAGGCTGTTTTTACCACCCACCCCTCAAAGATCCTGCAAATCAAGCAAAGATCTTGGGTTCAAGTCAGTGGGAAGGTGTCTCCATCCTTTTTGTCTCTGCCTTACATCTCTTATTCACCCCAGGGGCTTAGCTTTAGGGTTGTTTGGTTTTTTTTCCTCTCCTATCATAGCACACTTTCTTAATTCTCATTTATACCTGCGAGATGGATGCTAAGAAATGATACCAACTGTGGGGTATCAGGAGACTGAAGTCTGTAAAACTGCGAGAAACCAGAATGGAACAGCTAACTGCATGGTGACCTTTCCTGTGTCACCTGAAAAGGGAAGCTATTCTCTCTCTTCTCTCCATAGCTGAAATCCCCAGAGGCTTTTCTTTCGGCGTCAGTCTCTGTGCCTGAAATGGAAGCCATGTGATAATATTTTGAGTTATTCCAAAAGATCATATAGAGATCTAATGTGTAATTTCTGTTTCTTGAAAAGTCTTCATCAAGGTAATGCATTTTTAGTGTAAAAGTTAAAACTTACAAGTGTGTATTAAGCAAACATAGAAGTCTTCTCAATTTCATTCCCTCTAAGAGGTAAACAGTGTTAATGTTTTGATGTGTATCCTTTCAGATGTTTCTTCTATTCAGAGTATAATTTAGTATTCAAACTGGGATACTTGAGGTAAAATACTATCATTACTCCAAGGCAGCAGCAATAAAATAGGACTATTTCAAACAAACTGGATGTATTGATACAATCCCCCTACTTTATAAGTGTTTTTATCCATATCTATATAAACATCTAGATATACTCCATATATATATATATATATTTATAGTATAGTGATGGCTTCTAAGATGGCCCCCAATGGTCCCCACCTCCTGGTATTCATGTGCCATCCCCTCCGTTTGAGTGTAGGCTGGGTTTAGTGACTCACTTCTAGAATAGAATCAATTACTGCAGGAGTGATGGTATATCATTTCAGAGATTGAGTTATAAAGACCATGGCTTTCATTTTGGATGTTCTTTTTCTCTCTCCACTGGGTCACTTGCTCCGGGAGAAACCAGATGCCATGTTATAAGGAACTTGGGCAGTTCATGGAACTGAGGTAAGAAAGTGGTAAAGGACACATGGCAAGGAACCAAGGTGCTTTGTCAACAGCCAGTGAGGAACCAAGGCCCCTGACAACCACAGAAGTGAGCTAGGAAGTGGATCCTCCAGCTTTAGGTGACAGTAGCCGACAGCTTGACTGCAAGTTCATCCGAGACCCTGAGCCAGACCAATCCAGTTCAGACACTCCTGACCCTCAGAAACTGTGTGAGAAGCATGTCTTTGTTGTTTGAAGCTGCTGAGTTTTGGAGTAATTTGTTAATGTAGTAATAAATAGCTAACATTTATCAAGTAATTATCAAATCACATAAAAAGTATTCTTAACAACATCCGTCTTTTCCTACTCACAACGTATCTGTCAGTAGATACCTCATTTAGTGTGTGTAGCACAAAGCAGTACTATCTCATTAAACAAAAAAGATGGAGAGAATATAAAATTGCATTTTAGAATTGACCATGGTGAGTTTTTTCCTTTGCTTTTTAAACCAAAACTGCCTTAACAAACATCCTGGAAATAGAGGTTTCTGCTTCTGCAATTATCTCCACAGGATAGCTTCTTAAACTGAAAATTTCAGGGTCATGAAGCAACACATTTGATTTTAGACAGATTGATATTTACAAATTATCTTCCAACGGAAGTCATCTGTTTTGTGACTAAAAGGAGACTGTTGGTCTGTCCAAAACTGAATAGTATTAACTTTAAAACATTTTGGGATATGTGGGTGAAAAATTATAATTTTAATGACTAGTGAGACTGAGCTTCATTTTACTGTTTTTTTTAAATTTTAAAGTTTATTCCTGAGGATTTCCTTTCCAGGGAAGGGTACTTCATGTATTTTGCCTACTTTCTTCTTGAGGTGGTCATTTTTTCTTTTTTGACTTTGTCATATCTACGGCAAATATTTTTCCCAATTTGTCTTTTGACTTTGCTTATGTTAATGTTTTAAAAAGGTTTTAAAGTCTGCTGTAATAAATGTCTACCTTTTGCAAAAAAAGAAATAGGTAAAAGTTTTTTTTTCTGTAAAGACTTAAAGAATAATCAGGCAATCAGCTTCATCAGTTTTTTCTTTTATGGCTTTTGAACCTTTGTGTCATGAATCCTGCAGCCCAAGATATTTTCATTTGGTATTTTCTTTTAATTATTCCTGAGATATATATTTTAAAGTAATAACTAGAATTAAGACTTATAACATTATACCAGAACATATAAGATTTTTAGAAATTTCATGTAATGTCTGAAACATTTTTATTAACATATTTCCATACAAATAACCCAAAGAAAGTTTACTATTAGTTGTTTTTTTTTGTTTGTTTGTTTATACAGCAGGTTCTTATTAGTCATCAATTTTATACACATCAGTGTATACATGTCAATCCCAATTGCCTAATTCAGCACACCACCATCCCCACCCCACCGCGGTTTTCCCCCCTTGGTGTCCATACGTTTGTTCTCTACATCTGTGTCTCAACTTTGGCCTTACAAACCAGTTCATCTGTACCATTTTTCTAGGTTCCACATACATGGGATAATATACGATATTTGTTTTTCTCTTTCTGACTTACTTCACTCTGTATGACAGTCTCTAGATCCATCCACATCTCAACAAATGACTCAATTTCATTCCTTTTTATGGCTGAGTAATATTCCATTGTATATATGTACCACAAGTTCTTTATCCATTTGTCTGTCAATGGGCATTTAGGTTGCTTCCATGACCTGGCTATTGTAAACAGTGCTGCAGTGAACATTGTGGTACATGTATCTTTTTGAATTATTGTTTGCTCGGGGTATGTGCCCAGTAGTGGGATTGCTGGATCATATGGTAATTCTATTTTTAGTTTTTTAAGGAACCTCCATACTGTTCTCCATAGTGGCTGTATCAATTTACATTCCCACCAACAATGCAATAGGGTTCCCTTTTTTCCACACCCTCTCCAGCATTTGTTGTTTGTAGATTTTCTGATGATGCCCATTCTAACTGGTGTGAGGTGATACCTCATTGTAGTTTTGATTTGCATTTCTCTAATAATTAGTGATGTTGAGCAGCTTTTCATGTGCTTCTTGGCCATCTGTATGTCTTCTCTGGAGAAATGTCTATTTAGGTCTTCTGCCCATTTTGGGATTGGGTTGTTTGTTTCTTTAATATTGAGCTGCATGAGCTGTTTATATATTTTGGAGATTAATCGTTTGTCCGTTGATTCATTTGCAAATATTTTCTCCCATTCTGAGGGTTGTCTTTTCGTCTTGTTTATGGTCTCCTCTGCTGTGCAAAAGTTCTGAAGTTTCATTAGGTCCCATTTGTTTATTTTTGTTTTTATTTCCATTACTCTAGGAGGTGTATCAAAAAAGATCTTGCTGTGATTTATGTCAAACAGTATTCTTCCTATGTTTTCCTCTAAGAGTTTTATAGTGTCCTGTCTTACATTTAGGTCTTGGATCCATTTTCAGTTTATTTTTGTGTATGGTGTTAGGGAGTGTTCTAATTTCATTCTTTTACATGTAGCTGTCCAGTTTTCCCAGCACCACTTATTGAAGAGACTGTCTTTTCTCCATTGTATATCTGTGCCTCCTTTGTCATAGATTAGTTGACAGTAGGTGCGTGGGTTTATCTCTGGGCTTTCTATCTTGTTCCTTTGATCTAAGTGTCTGTTTTTGTGCGAGTACCATATTGTCTTGATCACTGTAGCTTTGTAGTATAGTCTGAAGTCAGGGAGCCTGATTCCTCCAGCTCCGATTTTTTCCCTCAAGACTGCTTTGGCTATTTGGGGTCCTTTGTGTCTCCATACAAATTTTAAGATGATTTGTTCTAGTTCTGTAAAAAATGCCATTGGTAATTTGATAGGGATTGCATTGAATCTGTAGATTGCTTTGGGTAGTATAGTCATTTTCACAATATTGATTCTTCCAATCCAAGAACATGGTATATCTCTCCATCTGTTGGTATCATCTTTAATTTCTTTCATCAGTGTCGTATAGTTTTCTGCATACAGGTCTTTTGTCTCCCTAGGTAGGTTTATTCCTAGGTATTTTATTCTTTTTGTTGCAGTGGTACATGGGAGTGTTTCCATAATTTCTCTTTCAGATTTTTCATCATTAGTGTATAGGAATGCAAGAGATTTCTGTGCATTAATTTTGTATCCTGCAACATTACCAAATTCATTCATTAGCTCTAGTAGTTTTCTGGTGGCATTTTTAGGATTCTCTATGTATAGTATCATGTCATCTGCAAACAGTGACAGTTTTACCTCTTTTCCAATTTGTATTCCTTTTACTTTTTTTCTTTTCTGATTGCCACGGCAAGGACTTCCAAACCTACTTCCAAACCTATGTTGAATAATAGTGGTGAGAGTGGACATCCTTGTCTTCTTCGTGATCTTGGAGGAAATGCTTTCAGTTTTTCACTATTTGAGAATGATGTTTGCTGTGGGTTTGTCGTATATGGCCTTTATTATGTTGAGGTAGTTTCCCTCTATGCCCACTTTCTGGAGAGTTTTTATCATAAATGGGTGTTGAATTTTTCAAAAGCTTTTTCTGCATCTATTGAGATGATCATATGGTTTTTATTCTTCAATTTGTCAATATGGTGTATCACATTGACTGATTTGCGTATATTGAAGAATCCTTCCATCCCTGGGATAAATCCCACTTGATCATGGTGTATGATCCTTTTAATGTGTTGTTGGATTCTGTTTACTAGTATTTTGTTGAGGATTTCTGCATCTATATTCATCAGTGATGTTGGCCTATAATGTTTTTTTTTTGTAGTATCTTTGTCTGGTTTTGGTATCAGGGTGATGGTGGCCTCATAGAATGAGTTTAGGAGTGTTCCTTCCTCTGCAATTTTTTGGAGGAGTTTGAGAAGGATGGGTGTTAGCTCTTCTCTAAATGTTTGATAGAATTCAGCTGTGAAGCCATCTGGTCCTGGACTTTTGTTTGTTGGAAGATTTTTAATCACAGTTTCAATTTCATTACTTGTGATTTGTCTGTTTATATTTTCTTTTCTTCCTAGTTCAGTCTTGGAAGGTTATACCTTTTTAAGAATTTGTCCACTTCTTCCAGGTTGTCCATTTTATCGGCATAAAGTTGCTTGTAATAGTCTCTTAGGATGCTTTGTATTTCCGCATGTCTGTTGTAACTTCTCCTTTTTCATTTCTAATTTTATTTATTTGAGTCCTCTCCCTCTTTTTCTTGATGAGTCTGGCTAATGGTTTATCAATTTTGTTTATCTTCTCAAAGAACCAGCTTTTAGTTTTATTGATCTTTGCTGTTTTTTTCTTTGTTTCTATTTCATTTATTTCTGCTCTGATCTTTATGTTTTCTTTCCTTCTGCTAACTTTCGGTTTTGTTTGTTCTTCTTTCTCTAGTTCCTTTAGGTGTAAGGTTAGATTGTTTACTTGAGGTTTTTCTTGTTTCTTGAGGTAGGCTTGTATAGCTATAAACTTCCCTCTTAGAACTGCTTTTGCTGCATCCCATAGGTTTTAGATTGTCGTGTTTTCATTGTCATTTGTCTCTAGGTAGTTTTTGATTTCCTCTTTGACTTCTTCAGTGATCTCTTGGTTATTTAGTACCGTACTGTTTAGCCTCCATGTGTTTGTGTTTTTTACATTTTTTTCCCGTAATTCATTTCTAATCTCATAGCGTTGTGATCAGAAAAGATGCTTGAGATGATTTCAGTTTTCTTAAATTTACTGAGACTTGATTTGTGACCAAAGCTGTCATCTATCCTGGAGAATGTTCCGTGTACACTTGAGAAGAAAGTGTCATCTGCTGTTTTTGGATGGAATGTCCTATAAATATCAATTAAATCTATCTGGTCTCTTGTGTCATTTAAAGCTTCTGTTTCCTTATTTATTTTCATTTTAGATGATCTGTCCATTGGTGTAAGTGAGGTGTTAAAGTCCCCCACTATTATTGTGTTACTGTCGATTTCCTCTTTTAGAGCTGTTAGCAGTTGCATTATGTATTGAGGTGCTCCTATGTTGGGTGCATATATATTTATAATTGTTATATCTTCTTCTTGGATCAATCCCTTGATCATTATGTAGTGTCCTTCCTTGTCTCTTGTACTGTTCTTTATTTTAAAGTCTATTTTATCTGCTATGAGTATAGCTACTCCAGCCTTCTTTTGGTTTTCATTTGCATGGAATATCTTTTTCCATCCCCTCACTCTTAGTCTGTATGTGTCCCTAGGTCTGAAGTGGGTCTCTTGTAGACAGTGTATATATGGGTCTTGTTTTTGTATCCATTCAGCAAGCCTGTGTCTTTTGGTTGGAGCATTTAATCCATTTACATTTAAGGTAATTATCAATATGTATGTTCCTATGACCATTTTCTTAATTGTTTTGGGTTTGTTTTTGTAGGTCCTTTTCTTCTCTTGTGTTTCGCACTTAGAGAAGTTCCTTTAGCATTTGTTGTAGAGCTGGTTTGGTGGTGCTGAATTCTCTTAGCTTTTGCTTGTCTGTAAAGCTTTTGATTTCTCCATCGAATCTGAATGAGATCCTTACCGGGTAGAGTAATCTTGGTTGTAGGTTCTTCCCTTTCATCACTTTAAGTATATCATGCCACTCCCTTCTGGCTTGTAGAGTTTCTGCTGAGAAATCAGCTGTTAACCTTATGGGAGTTCCCTTGTATGTTATTTGTTTTCTTTCCCTTGCTGCTTTCAATAATTTGTCTTTGTGTTTAATTTTTGCCAGTTTGATTACTTGTGTCTTGTTGTGTTTCTCCTCGGGTTTATCCTGTATGGGACTTGCTGTGCTTCCTGGACTTGGGTGGCTATTTCATTTCCCATGTTAGGGAAGTTTTCGACTGTAACCTCTCCAAATATTTTCTCTGGTCCTTTCTCTCTCTCTCTTCTCCTTCTGGCACCCCTATAATATGAATGTTGTTGCGTTCAATGTTGTCCCAGAGGTATCTTAGGCTGTCTTCATTTCTTTTCATTCTTTTTTCTTTAGTCTGTTCCTCACCAGTGAATTCCACCATTCTGTCTTCCAGGTCACTTATCCATTCTTCTGCCTCAGTTATTCTGTTGTTGATTCCTTGTAGTGTAGTTTTCATTTCAATTATTGGATTGTTCATCTCTGTTTGTTTGTTCTTTAATTCTTCTAGGTCTTTGTTAAACATTTCTTGCATCTTCTTGAGATTTGCCTCCATTCTTTTTCCGAGGTCCTAGAACATCTTCACTATCATTATTCTGAAATCTTTTTCTGGAAGGTTGCCTATCTCCACTTCATTTAGTTGTTTTTCTGGGGTTTTATCTTGTTCCTTCATCGGTATATATCCCTCTGCCTTTTCATCTTGTCTATCTTTCTGTGAATGTGGTTTTTGTTCCACAGGCTGCAGGATTGTAGTTCTTCTTGCTTCTGCTGTCTGCCCTCTGGTGGATGAAGCTATCTAAGAGGCTTGATGGGAGGGACTGGTGGTGGGTAGAGCTGACTGTTGCTCTGGTGGGCAGAGCTCAGTAAAACTTTAATCCACTTGACTGTTGATGGGTGGGCCTGGGTTCCCTCCCTGTTGCTTGTTTGGCCTGAGGCAACCCAACACTGGAGCCTACCTGGGCTCTTTGGTGGGGCTAATGACAGACTCTGAGAGGGCTCACGCCAAGGAGTACTTCCCAGAACTTCTGCTGCCACTGTCCTTGTCCCCAGGATGAAACAGAACCACCCCCCGCCTCTGTAGGAGACCCTCCAACACTAGCAGGTAGGTCTGGTTCAGTCACCCCCCGGGGTCACTGATCCTTCCCCTGGGTCCCGATACGCACACTACTTTGTGTGTGCCCTCCAAGAATGGAGTCTCTGTTTCCCCCAGTCCTGTCGAAGTCCTGCAGTCAATTCCCACTAGGCTTCAAAGTCCGATTCTCTAAGAATTCCTCCTCCCGTTGCTGGACCCCCAGGTTGGGAAACGTGATGTGGGGCTCAGAACCTTCACTCTAGTGGGTGGACTTCTGTGGTATAAGTGTTCCCCAGTCTGTGAGTCACCCACCCACCAGTGATGGGATTTGATTTTATTGTGATTGAGCCCCTCCTACCGTCTCATTGTGGCTTCTCCTTTGTCTTTGGATGTGGGGTATTTTTTCAGTGAGTTCCAGTGTCTTCCTGTCAATAATTGTCCAACAGCCAGTTGTGATTCTGTTGTTCTTGCAAGAGGGAGTGAGAGCACGTCCTTCTACTCCGCCATCTTGGTTCCTCCTCCTAATCTGTTTTTTTCTGATTTAACTTTTTGCTTTAAATTTTAGATCTGTCTTTGACTTATTTTAGTATAATGAGGTAGAGAGCCTGTATTTTCCCCATATGTTCTAGCATCATTACTTAAAAACAAAACAAAAAACTTACCTCACTGCATGGATTTGAAATGTCAAGTTTATCCATGCTAGATAATTCTGTATATTCAGGTCTATTTTGGAAGTTCCACTTTCTTTGCATAGCTTTGTCTCAGTAGTTCTGTTCTATAAACATACTGTCTCAAATACTGTAGCTTTTTAGTAAATTTTAGTATCTCGAAAGGCTAGTCACCATTTCTGTGTCAGAATTTTCTTTGCAGTTCTTTCATATTTTTCTCTTAGGTGCAATTGAGATTGCTTTTCAAGTTCAAGTGATTCCTGTTGATATTTTCATTTGAATTTCATTAATTGATATATTGTTACAAAACTGACATTTTCTATCCAAGAATAAGATATATTTACTTATAAATTCAATCCTTATTTTATTTCCCAAAACAGAGTATTTAGTTGTTTTCTCTTAGATTCTATACATTTCTTATTGAGATTGCTCCTAGTTATTTTATGTTTTTGATGCTTCTTTTTTATGCCTAGTAGTATTTTCTTTTCATAATTATTTCTGTGATTATTGTTCATATATAGGAAAGTTATTAATTTTTATTTATAATAATCCACCTTATTTAAATTTCTTAGTGTGTGTTATTTATTTATTTTTTTGGTTTATCCTCTTGGGTTTTCCATATATGCACTTGCATTTTTATATATCTTATAAATAATGATAGTTTTGCTCTCATTTTTTATATTTACTTCTTGTGATTGGTGTTCTTTAATGGGCCTGCTTTCGGTGTTTATTTAATGAGTTCAGGGCTGGACTTCTTTATCGTTCCTCTCCTCTTTCTCTCTCTCTCTCTTCATTTCAATCTTACCCCTCATCAGTTTCGAGCTCTGTGACCTTGGGCAAGTTTCTGATGTGTGAAGACAGTGGGACTCAGAGGGGTAGTGAGTGGCTGAGCCAGGATGCAGACTCAGGAATCTGACTTCAGGACTACTCTCTAAGACTATCCCTATACATGGCCTCAGAAATGATTTTGGAAGCTTGTTTGCTGCCTGTCTGTCTCTTCTCTTCCCCTTCCCTCTCCCCTCCCCCACCGCCCCTCCCCCCACCGCCCCTCCCCCCTCCCCTTCCCTTCCCTCCCCTCCCCTCTCCCTCCTCCTTGTCATCCTCCTTCTTCCTTTTTTTTTTTTTTTTTTGTGGTACGCGGGCCTCTCACTGTTGTGGCCTCTCCCGTTGTGGAGCACAGGCTCCAGACACGCAGGCTCAGCGGCCATGGCTCACGGGCCCAGCAACTCCACGGCATGTGGGATCTTCCTGGACAGGGGCACGAACCTATGTCCCCTGCATCGGCAGGCGGACTCTCAACCACTGCGCCACCAGGGAAACCCCTTCTTCCTTCTTTTTTTCCTCTCCTCCTCCTTCTTCTTCCCCCTCCTCCTCCTTCTCCTCTCATTCCTCCCTCTCCCTCTCTCTCCCTTTCTCCCTCTCACTCTTCCACTGTCCCTCCCTCCCCCCTGCTTATTTGCTTATAGATCCTCTAAATATAGTCACCAAACCTCATCCCAGATTGCATTCTGTTGGAATAATTGTGGTGGAAATCTGCATTTGATATAATAAATCTACATTTGCTATAATAAATCTGCATTTGATAAACCATTATGGTGACTGGAAACAAGGTAAGATGGACCTCTGGCTTGAAGAAACAGCAGATTTCATCATATACCATTGCCTCTCTGTGAAGGTCTCTTTGGAGGGGGGTTCTGAGTTGGTTTGTTTGTTTGCCATAACCAGTTTCATCTTTTCCAGATTATTCAAAGTCCTTAGTTCTTCACTCCTTCAAGGACTCTTGCTGCATATTCTTCTCTTAGCCTTCACTACAGTAAGGTCCTCAGTCTGAGAGGGAAACACAGCTCACTGTGAGAGGCTTAAATGAATCTGGTTTCTGGAAATGTCATTATTTTAGGAGGGCACATAGGAGGGCGGGCAGGAAAATAGTTTAGATTTTTGTGGGGAAATGGAAAGCAAGAGCCAAAACAGAAGTTCTGTTCAGAAGAGAGGAAATTGGTGATAGGTTTTAAAAACTGGTGTGTGTTAATTTTGCTATATTTCCTCTGCCTGTATCTTACTTCAGAGACAGATTGTCTGCTCTAAACCAAGTTTTTTGTTAGTGGAGCTCAGGTCTATCATGGGTGGTTAGGATGGGGCTGGGGTAGGAAAAATGGCAAAAATAGAAACTTCTTGCTTTCAAGTGAGAGAATTTCAACTCTGCTTAGTCCCTCTTCTTTTATCCATTAAATCATTGTGGAGCTCTTACTATAATGACGGCTTTGAGGCGGGATACAGAGAAAGGGAATGGCATAGTCCCAGACCTCCAGGTGCTTGTAGGCAGTGGGTCAGACAACTAAGTAATGATGTTTAGGAGAAGAGAAGAGTGCTGAACTTATGCCTGAAGGATGAGTGGGATTTGAAGTGCCAGAGAAATAGTAATGGCACATTCTGAGGCTGAGAAATTGTTTCTGGTTGTGAGCTAGTGCTGAATGGTTGGTTTCAGCAGAATTATGTGAGCGTGAGAATGGAAGAAAATCTCAAGCAGTTCGGACGAGGTTCAGTAGGAGTTTGAGAGCCACTGTAAGCTCCTGGGTGTGGAAGTAACTCGGTAACTGTGAGTAGGAGCCGGCGTCTGGTAGAGGGGTGGGGGCGGATTGTCAGAGGCAGGGATGTGAGTTAAGAGACCGCCGTGCCAAGAGCCCAACGTCGAGTGCAGAGGATGGGGCTGGAGTAGAAGAGGCAGATCTAAGAGACCTAGCAGAAAACCCCCCAGTGAAAAAATGATGTAGTAGAGCTAATGGAAGAGGGGGAAGATACACGATAAATCAGGTTGGAGCCTCAGGTGCTGCTGTTTAAAACTGGACCGACAGGCCAATTTGGCATTAGCTACACACTCTCATCCTGAGTCATGGAGTCTGTGCTGGAATCGAGTTTTCTTCTGCCCATTGAGCCAGTTATCATTTCATTTTTCTTCTTTAACTCTTTGCCCCATTCATTGTTCGATGGGATTCTCAATGTATTCCCTTAGCTCTTTCATGGGTTATGTGTTGACTTGTCCTCAAGTGATCCTCCAGAAGATGCCCCAGGGAGTGAAAAGTCAGAGCTCTCACTCTGATGGAATAACAGAGGGGGAGTTAGGAACTTCTGTTAGGAGACACACGGGCTGGTTTCCTTTTCTTCTTTGATACTATAGGGTAACTGCGTTTGAGAGCTCTTTGATGACTGAAAATCTACAATGAATGCTGATACCTCAGTGATCACGGAGGAGGGAAGGGAAGAGTGTAAGGCTAGACCAGTTCCACATTAGTCACTTGGTCAGTTGCTTGCTTCTGGTCCGTGTGCAGTGGGTGTTTGTGCACCAGGTGGGACCGAGCTAGCAGGGGTCTGGATGGATGGCAGAGGCAGACATCCTGACATACTTATTCCCTTCTTTTATCTCTCTTCAGATAAACCAACTCAGTGCTTGAAGGATCACAAAGCACTTATTCCAAATGCACCCCTCGCCTTGCAGCATACCCAGACATAGGCGGGTGCGCGCGCACACACACACACACACACACACACGAAGCAAATACAGCAAAAATATCTTTTCACTAGACAAACATTTAATAAAAATGAAAATCTCTAGATTTGCATTGTGAGCAAATACCAAGGCATAAATAGAGCATGTCTGCTGGTGCCAGGTATCTGACCACTAATTGGTCAGCCCATATGGCCTAGGACCTTCCTGCTGGCAACACATGCCCTTGGCTTCATGGACATTCCTAGCATATTCTGGATATAAAAGCACCTGTGTGAGAAGTTTAAAGTGTTTTCCATAAAAATTGAGAATTTGCGCTTAGATATACATTCATCAATTTTGGTACAATTTAGTGTACATTTCAATAATTCTATTTTGTTGTTGATCATCAGGGGTATCTGGCTTAGTTGTCTATATTCACTGGAATAGGGTGACATTTGTGGACAAGTGTTTACCCAGGCCCTTTGGCACAGGCTGGAATTCTCTTGCTTCTCATTTTCTCCTCCCTTGGATACTATCCCATTTTCTATTCCTGATGGTTTCTGTGTGGAAATAACTCCTCCATCATTTGTTCTGCATTTTTCCTGTTTTCTTTGTTGGCAAAACTCAAGTGTGTTTATTTGGTGGCTTTAATGCATGAAGTCTTCTTGTCCTTCTTTATAACCTAGTTTTACTTTATGTAGAAAAGTGAATTAAAATAGTAATAATAATAATGGCTAACTTTGAGCAATGTGACAGGTTCCGTGCAAAGGAATTTCTATGATTGATCTTATTTCGTTTTCTCTACTAACCTATCAGGTAGTTACTGTTTTACTCCTATTTCCAGTTGAGAAAAATGAAGCTGAGAGAGTTTACGGAATATAGCCAAGGTCTCATATGTATTAAGAGGTAGGACCAGAATTCAAATTCAGGTTAGCTTGCTCCCAAAGCTTACTAACCACGAGCTATGCCTATACCAGCACATTTATGGATGGTTCATATTTGAACTGTAAATAATACAGATATGTCTCAAATTAAAGTTACTCGAAAATTATACAACATTCTCAATGTAAATACTCATCACTTACCTGCCAAAGAGTTAGTCTAATAATGCATAAGAAACTAAAATTGTTTGTGAAATTAATCAAAAGTTCTGCTTAAAACTTTTAGAGGCTGTAACCATTGAAAAGAATATGGGATACTTGGTTTAGCAAAGTTTTTTGAATTTGCCCATGATGATTATTTCAATGCTTTATAGGAATTCAAGTATCAAGTTATTAAAAAAAATTTTTTTTCCATTTCTGTGATGCCCTTACTTGGTTGTCACACCATATACAAATATATCTGCCTTTTGGTGAATCCAGCAATGACTAAAGTAATTTATATGTACAAACAAGAGTAGTAGCGGTTGAAAATCACAACCAGTTCCCCACAACACTGACAATGCGCTGATACAACACGTCTTTTCTAACAATTGTGGGAACTTCAAAACTGCATGTGTCAGGCACAAAGGAAGCATTGTCCTGTAGCCAAGTGTGACACAGCAGCCAGGCTTCTTTGTAGAATGTTGAGTGGGAATTCTTGGTAAACTCTAAAAATGTTGTAATTCTAGTATTTGAATACTAAATTTTTCATAACTCTAAAAAATTAACTTGGTAGATTGTTAAGAGGTGGTCCTTTGTCACACATAAAAATCAGAGTCTGTGCAGAGACGTGTCATCCGTCAGTTAGAACTCAAGAAGCGTCTTACTGTTTTTGACACTTCATGTCCTATCAGTAAGACCTGTTGGTTCAAAACCTCGGCCAAAAGTGATGGGGGTAGGGGTGGGAGTTTAAAACTGGTTAGTTTAAATATTTATTTAGAGAAGAGGGAGGATCTTACTAATATTAACCCTTTACCTTTGGAATATACCCTAGAATTTATGGAGTATTTCATCAACTTGTCTTATTCTGATTTAAGCACCCATGAATCTGGTAGGTGTGGTGTGGTTACCAGCATCAGCATTTTCCAAATAAGCAACAGAGAAGGAGAGTAAGTGACTTGTCCAGCATCACACTTGCTAATTCTTTTCTCTTTTGACTGTCACTCCCCTCCTTTTTGCCTATGGGATAAAGTCTAAACTTATTAACCAGCTGTATAAAGCCCTTCATAATCTGGTCCTCGCCAATTTTTTGAATTCATATCTCCTCTGGAAACAAATTCATGCTTATTTGCCATGTATGTTTTGCCTCCTCATCATGCCAAGTACTTGTGGCTCTGTTCATCGTGTTCCGGCTTTCCCAAATTTAGGATTTAACGGGCTAGAAAATCACCAAAGAAATTAAGAAATGGACATTGATAAATGGATAATTTTGTATTGTGGCAAGAAAGGAAATTATAAGATACCACCATTTCATTAAAGATTTTACACGTTACCATCAAAATGTAGAAAGGACATAATCTCAGGAAAAAAGGCTACTAATGAAAATAAAATATGAAAGCCTCACTCATTGCCTGCATTCTCCTCATTTTACCAGAGATGGTTGAAAAAAATTGTTCTGGACTGGCCCTGGCCTGTGGGACTTGGGAACTTGATGCCTTTGTACTCGCTGTTTTCTTGGTCAGGAATTCTTTATTTTTCTCATGCCTCTAGGTTTTGGCCTGTCTGGCTAAATCCTCTTAGTCCTTCCATTCTCAGTTTACATGTTGACTTTAGAAAATCTTTTCCCATCTCCCTCCACCTGTTCTCTCCCACCCGAGCCAGCCCTCCAATTATCTCCCCTCGGTGGCGTTCTGTGCCTCTTCCTCCAGACACTGATAAATGGTGACAAGGTTGTTTATTTGCTGCTCTCTCTTACCACAAGACCATGAGATTTTAGAAGACAGAGACCCTTCTTATTCACCCGCATTCCTAAGGTTTAGCATAGAGTCTTTTGCACAGTGTGTAATACGCATTTAATCGATGAATGAATGTATGAATGAATAAATATCTGGGTCCCCTTCATGACCTTGGCTTGTGTCTTGTTCGTCTTCTGTGGCCTGCAGTTTCAAGCACAGAGGATTTATTCAAACAAACACAAGCGCTCATTGAATTGAATTAATTTATGGATTTTTGACCTCATTGGTTCTTCTATTTTTCTTTGTCAAGGAAAACTAATTATGTTCTCCATTATCAGAGTGTCTGGGAACAGTCTGCAGCTGCTGTCTGAAATACTTCCATGGGCTATAATGCTTCTCTCAGCTTTTGTGGTCAGTTTGTCTTTTTCTTGTAGTCTGTTCACTTTTGGTTTACCAGGTTGATCATCACATTTTTATGTATTTTTATGGCAAAGGAATGTTAAGGCATGCTATAAAGGAGGTATGGAGAATATTCAGCATTTATTGTAGTCTGATATTTCTAACTCCACAGGGGCTTATGATGCTTTTCCTTTTTGTTATTGTTCCTTTAAAAAATACATACCTTTTTTTTTTTTAAATTTTGTCAAAACGATTTATCCAGAAAGGATAGCCACAGCTTGTCGTAAGATTTATTAGTGATGCGAGCACTCTCTTTTGGGGGCATATGATCTCTAGTCAGTAGGAGATCCTAGGTCGAGCATTTTTCCAGCTCACAAAATGACTTTGACTCGTGTTATTTCACTGATTCTTGCTCAGTCACAGTGGGACCCACTTCTTGGCGCTGCTCACAGAGACGCTCTCTGTTGATGGCGAATTGCTGAGATCTCTTCTCTAAAACTGTGCAGCCATGAGAAACCTAGAGTTCCGTCTGGGCTTGGGTCTATGCTTTAGAAAAAACATTACCTCTTCTTCTTGAAACTCTCTTCCTTTGCTTCCCATTGCATTCTCTTTTGTTATAAAAATATCCCGTCTTTATCATAGAGTCAGAATAATAATAACCACAACTACTTACGAGCACTTCCTATGTACTAAGTACCTTATACATCTTATTTACAATCCTTTCATTAGTCATCAACTAAGTTTGTCCCCATTTTGTAAATGAGAAACCTGAAAGCCAGAGTGTTAAGTGGTTTGGGTAAAACCACATGGCAGTAAGCGGTGGTGTTAAAGCCATGTGACCCCAGAGTCCCTGTTCTTTACATTACACTGTGCTTCTTTCCTCATCAGACGACCTGGATCATAGCTATGTGGTTTTTGTGCCCCTGCTTAATTCTTGTAAAGAGAAATAAAGTACGTGACTCACGGGATTGTGTCAAGAACTAAATGGGGCAGCATATATTTGAAAGGACCTGGCATAATGTCTTGTGCATTGCAAGAACTGAGTGTTTTTCTTAATTCCTTCTTTTTTCTCCGTATCCTCCTTTTTCCATTAGCCCAACCCTGGCCACTCAGTTTTAGATATCTCCTGATGGTCTGTTCTAGGTTTTTTCTCTTTTGTATCTCTATACGAGATACTATTAGTTTTTTTGGTTGAGCGTAAGGAATGTGACTGTGACTCAATGTTTCATTACTATTAGCATGAGAAAAAAATACTGCAAACCAAAGTTGAGCCTCGGGACATAACCACATTTAGGTGACGGGAGGAAGAACTGCTGTTTTGTCAGGAAAGAGAGAAAAAGCAAATAGGAGGTGGTTAGGTGGGTTGATACACTGCCATGGATATCCAGGGCAGAGAAGCTTATAAGAAGGAAACAGTTGGTCAACAATGCCGAAGGCCAGAGTGGTCATTTGGATGAGTAAGAAATGAGGAAAGACCATCTGATTTGATTTGGTCATTTGGATGTATTTGAAGCCCTTGGAGAGGGCTGTTTCAGTGAAGGTGATGAATTGGAAGCAAGTAGAAAAGTTAATGAGGAAATAGAAGCAATAAGTGCTTTGAGATGTTTTGTTTGTAAAAGTCCTCAGAGAGATTTTAGCATATCTTAAAGAAGGTGGCATTTTTGAGGAAATTTTTCTTTGGCTTAGGATAAATATAAGTATTTTTATGGTCAGAAATTAAGGATTTAGATAAAAAGGAGACTTTCAGGATGCTGGAGAGAAGGGGTGTTTAGTAAGTGTAAATTAATTTTAAAGAAAGCCCGAGATTATGGCATTAAGATCACTGGGAGAAAAAAATATTAATTGTACTTTTCTCAGTGTGGTTGTATTGCTTTTTAACTTTTAATTTCTCCTCTGTCCTTTTAAATATTTACCAGATTTTCTATAACAAGCATTTATTACATTAAGTTTTTAATAGTTCTAAAAAATTTATCAAATTTAATATGATAAAGTAATAAAATGGTAAATATAAATATATAATATGAATGAATGAATAAAAATAAATATGACAAGTGATAAATTGATAAAATAATAAAATGATAACTTTCACAGCACTAAAAAGGTATAGAAACATATAAGATGAATATTAAAATCCCTACATATCCTAATACCCTCCATTTCCATTTCTTTAAAGCAGCCATCATCAGAATCGTTTTTCCTGGCAGCCTTTTAGTTTTACACACATATGTTTTCAAATCAGAAAACATTATTGAAAATCACCAGTAAAGAAGTTAAACTGGAAAAGGATAATACCACCTGGCTTCTGGTTTTCTGACTCCTCTTGAAAGACTAATAAATAATAATAGAGGAATATAAATAAGAATGAACTTGTAACAACGAAGAAAATGGAAGAGGCTACAATAGCAGACAAAAGGCATCAACAGAATTTTAGGAGATGAAAAGCAGATGGCTCAGTCACGTCTGACAACATGTAGAGTACAGAAGTTGGAAACTTGAGTGTTTGCAACAGGGTAAGCCAGCAAGAAGGAAGCCAGTTTATGTTGCAGAATTCCCAAAAGACGCAGCAATTAGAGGTGAGTGCTGATGACACTAAAAGCAGGAAGATTGGTTGGAAGTGTTCCCGATCTCCCCTTACCCACAGACACAAGGAGTTGTCTTTGTCCACGTGTTAGAAGACTGGAGATGACACAGAGTGACTCTGGACTTGGGACATCAACTGAAAACAGGGAAATTAAGAGAAAGGTTATATTCTGAAGAGTGAGACCTCAGCCTTCTCTTTTCACTTAGCTCCCAGAATGTTATCAACCAGGCTTATACCTTATCAAGAAATTGGAAGATTCCTCAATGGGAAAACTGACTAGTACAAGAGAAAAAGATGTGGATACTGACATTTGGGGATCCTGTCATGAAATGGCTGTTGGATTACACTCTGATGAGGCCCAGCAGTTGGTAATTACTACCCAAGCACAGAGCTTTTATTCATCTGTTTAGTACCGCATTCTTAAACATAAACAGAGAGCTATAGAACTTTATTTAGAAATAAAAATATTTCTAAAATATTTTTAGAAAGCCTCTAACGTGAAAGACAGAGACCAAAGTAAACCAATAGAAAAAACACACATGAAATGGACAATAAGAAAGCAGAAAAATATATAACAAATTATATGGCTATGATTCTCACAAAAAATTATATTGCATTCACAAAGGTTAGGAAGCTATGAATATAAAACTTTTTGAAAATAAGATAATCAGAAATAGAGACACAGACGTAGAGAACAAACGTATGGACACCAAGAGGGGAAGGGGGGAGTGGGATGAATTGAGAGATTGGGATCGACATATATACACTATTGATACTATGTATAAAATAGATAACTAATGAGAACCTACTGTATAGCTCAGGGAACTCTACTCAGTGCTCTGTGGTGACCTAAATGGGAAGGAAATCCAAAAAAAGAGAGGATATATATATATGTATAGCTGATTCACTCTGCTGTGCAGTAGAAACTAACACAAAATTGTAAACCAACTATACTCCAATAAAAATTAATAAAAAGGTTTTTTTGAAGATCAGAAAGAACTTTTTGATATTAAAAATATGGTAGTGGAAATTAAAAGTTCAATAGGTGGATTTGTAAAATAATGTTTAGGAAATCATTCCTCCCAAAATAGAAAAGAAAAATAAAACAGTGAAAAAATGGGAAAAAAGGTGAGAAGTTTGGATAATAAGAATTTCAGAAAGAGAAATATAGAAGAAAAGGAAGTTATTAAAGAAATAATAGAAGGTTGTTTCCAGAACTGAAGGACCTGTTTCCTGGTTACAAGGGACCACCAAGTGTCTAGCACAGTGAATGCAAAAGACCTATTCAAGCCATATGATTGTGAAATTTCAGAATCCTTAATTTAAGATCTTAAAAACCTTTTATGATGAAAAATGATTAAAATCAAATGATTAGAAATAAGAATGATGCCAGATTTCTCAACAAAACACTGGCAGCTAGAAAGCAATGGATAATGCCTTCAAAATCTGAGAAAATTTATCTTTTTTTTGAGAAAAATCATTTTTAAATTAGAATTTTATACCCAGCCAAACTGGGAGTATTTTCAACATTCAAAGACTCAAAAAATGTACTTTGCTTGCACCCTTTCTCGAGAAGAAAATAGAGTATATGCTGTACCCAAATGAGAATACTAAGAAAGAGACAATATGGATAAAGGAAACTGAGTAATACAATACAGAAAAGAGGTGAAGGCAGTTCCCAAGATGACAGGTGTTCATCAAGGCTAGAGAGAAGGCAGCCCAGATTACAGCCAGAGGACAAAGCCTCCAGAAGAGATGTTTCCAAGAAAAAAAAATCAAACTGATTAATCTCTTGATGTGTTTGACCACACTGAGAAAATTTTACAGTTCTTTGAAGAATTAGAAGGGGAATTATTGGAAGGCACATGATAAATGAAGCAAATGAAAATAGGCAATAGTTAACTCCAGGAAGAGCAAATTTTAGAAAGCCTACAAGAAAGGAAATACAGTGATAGTACTCAGCTATGAAATCATACTTAGGACTCATAATACTAAAATAATGTTGGTTCAACTAAAATTTTTTATGTAATTCTTTGGGGAATGTGGAATGAAGAAAAGTCTGTGCGTGTCTGTTTGGGGTAGGATTGGATAGTGATATCTTCATCTTCCTTAGTAGTAAGTCAATTGATAGTACAAATAGTTGGAAAATAAAAATAGCGCTATTTGAATGAACGAAACCATTGCCTTTTGGTCTAGACGTGGGTGTGGGGACTATGAAAGGAAACACTTAGTAGTTTAAACTCTGTTTGTATTTTGTATAACATACTTTTTTGAAGCAAGAGGAACCTCATTAGTATATACCCTTTAATTCAGGAAATACTTCTAAAACTTTATCCCAGGAAAACAATCATGAATATGTTCACAAATCTAAGCATGAGAATGTTTACCACAGTGTTGTTTGTAGCATCAACAAATTGTAAACAGACTAAATTCCCATTTCAAGAGGGCAAGCACTGAGCTCATTTTGTTTACTGCTGTGTCTTCAGTCTCTGACACATACTAGGTACTCAATAAATATTTACTGAATATTTACTGACTAAGGGAATAATTGAATTAATGCATAGGAAAAATACACACCAAACAATCTATTAACAATGGTTATCTCTGTGTGGAGGGATTATCTGTGATATTTATTTTTGCCTATTTTTCTAGTTTGTATTTTTGAAAATTTCTAAGATTAACATTTTTAAATTATAAATTTCTATAATTTAAAAATATAGTACATTTTAAAAAGCAACCATTAATATTTTAAAAACAACCACCAATCAAGAGAGCAGTTCATAGACTTGAGGCTGAAATGGTCTTATAACTGCACTGTATTTGCTTCTGAACTTCCTGATGACTCAGTCCAAAGGACCACTTGATGGGTCAAAGTAATTCTTATTGTTTGATAAGTAGAAACATAACATTTTTATGTAATTAGAAAAAAAATTTCCTGACACTAAATTCAAGGAGAAAGTTATCACATAAATAAATGAGACCATGAATATGTAACAGGCATTACCTTCAACTTCAGTTTTAAAGAAAGTTGGATGCTATTCTTTTTTTTTAATTAATTAATTTATTTTTGGCTACTTTGGTTCTTTGTTGCTGTACATGGCTTTCTCTAGTTGCGGAGAGCAGGGGCTACTCTTTGTTGTGGTACGTGGGCTTCTCATTGCGGTGGCTTCTCTTGTTGTGGAGCACGGGCTTCAGGTGCACGGGCTCAGTAGTTGTGGCTCGAGGGCTCTAGAGCACAGGCTCAGTAGTTGTGGCGCACAGGCTTAGTTGCCCTGTGGCATGTGGGATCTTCCCGGACCAGGGCTCGAACCTGTGTCCCCTGCACTGGCAGGCGGATTCTTAACCACTGCGCCCCCAGGGAAGTCCTGGATGCTATTCTTGATGTAACTGTTTCTTATACTGACCCTCAATAAAGGCATAGCTTTGTAATGTAACTTGGTTGAAGGCGTTTCTACAGGATGGTTAGTTTATTCAGAGACCTCTCTACTTTTCACAGGTTACTGTTCCAAAAGTTGTTTTCAAGTCCAAAATGACCAAGAGAATTTTTGACCTTGCATTCCTCAATACATTTCTACCAAGTAGAGTGTGAGTCTGTCCTTTGAAAGTATGTTATTCTGCTTTTTGGTTTTATAGCCAATTAAGTTACAGTTTCCCCAAATGGTTAGGTTTTGTCTGCACTGAAGGGTTTTGAGGTAACTAAGCATTTTCCTTGATCTCTTCTGATGTTGTGAGGGATTCCTTAGCAGGTAACCCATAAACACTTGCCTTTGTCCCCTTTAATGGGCAGATTCAGAGTGGCCTTGAACATCAGGAAACATACATTTTTGTATTTCCCCCAGTTGAATGCAGTCTTGTTTATCTCTAAGCACTGAAGACATCATAGTAGGCTTATCAGGTCTCTAGTTTTCAGCTTCTGTTTATCCTTTATTGACAAACTAAAAACAAAAAAAAATTCCCTTTCATCTATTATTTTCTTCTCTTTTTTCAATTGTTGTTTCTTTATTCACTCTTTGTCAAATGACTCATTCCATCTACACTTGTAATATCCTTTATTTTCTCAATGCTTTCAGTTTTTAAAATTCATCTCCACTTTTGTTTCCTTTTTAAGCCTACTCTTCTCCTTAATTGTTGCTGTCAACTGTCTCAATACTTTTCTATCTGGATGGGATCAGTGATATTCACAAAACAATACAAAATTAAGTACAAATGTAGCGAACATAACAAACAGGGTGAGGGATGATAGATGGATGAACTGAGAATACCTGCCTGATTGTTTTCACAACATGTTGGGGGTAAACTGAATTGACACATTTGACCTGGAGAATAAGCTGTGTTCTCATCTATGGAAGTTTATAGGATGGGCATTTTAAAATAGCTACTAGTTATGCGAATAGCTGAGTTGTTCCTGGATTTGATACAGAGAAAGAAAATAAAGAGTCGAACTCCTAGGAGAAAATCCACTAAGACATCCCTTTGTCTCTCCCAAATACCCGTTCCTTTAACCACACATTTAATGGGAACTAGATGACAGTAAATTAAAGGTTATTGACAACCTGAATGGCTGATACTCTGCTGAGTAAAGAGAGACCCATATGTTTTAGACAAGCAGGTGGCACAGTTAATATTCTGGTAAGAAAATTGGGAATCCCTGGTTTGTTTTGTTGCACAGAATTCTATCCTGTGAAAATGGGTCATAACGAAAAGCCAAAATTTTTCTCAGAAAATAATTTTGAGTATGTTGAAATACTGGAATGGTTACTCACATAAATACCAGAAGTGTGTGCCATACGTCATGGAAGAGACAAAAAAATTTCAGGACTAATGCTCCAGTCCTGCATTGAGTAGGCAGTAGAGCTGAGTTGAATCCAACAAACTTGACTCCTGGGTTTGAACCTCTAAAATTTACCACTTAGGTCATCTTATGTTTGTTGGTTCAGTTTCCTAGTTTAGAGAAATCTGTATAGTTTGGAAAACCCATGTGGTTTCTATCACATTTGTCTCCTTTTTGTTTGTTTTGCTTTCCACTAACTTTTCATCTTCCACAGAAATAATCTCACACCTAGGTGTTATTAGAACAAGAAAAGAAAAAATCGTTCTAAAGAGAGTTCTTTTTTTCTTAATTTTTTTCAGCATAGTGACTTACATACATCATGAAATGATTATCACAAGAAGTTTAGTGAGCATCTGTCCTCTCATAGAGACACAACATTAAAGAAACAGAAAAAATATTTTTCCTTGTGATGAGAACTCAGGATTTACTCTCTTAGAAGCTTTTATATATAACATACATCAGTGTTAATTATCATGTTGTACATTACATCCCTAGTACTTATTTATCTTATAACTGGAGCTTTGTACATTTTGACAACTTTCATCCAGTTCCCCCCTCCCCCTACTCCATCACCTATGGAAACTACAAATCTTATCTCTTCTTATATGACTTTGTTTGTTTGCTTGTTTTTGAAGTATAATTGACCTACAATGCTATGTTAGTTCCTGTTACACAGCATAGTGATGTGATATTTCTATACATTTAAAAATGATCACCGTGGTAAGTCTTGTTACCATCTGTCACTATACAAAGATATTACATAATTATTGACTATATTCTCCACACTGTACATTATTTTAAAATTTTTTTTAATTGAAGTATAGTTGATTTACAATGTTGTTTTAGTTTCAGGTGTACAGCAAACTGATTCAGATATATATATATATTCTTTTTCAAATTCTTTTCCCTCATACGTTATTACAAAATATTGAGTATAGTTCCCTGTGCTGTACAGTAGGTCCTTGTTGGTTATCTATTTTATGTATAGTAGCCCCACACTGTACATTTCATACCTGTGACATTTATTTTGTAACTGAAAGTGTGTACATCTTAATCTCCCTCACCTATTTCTCTCTTCTGCTGACCCCCTTTCCCCTCTGGCAACCACCTGTTTGTTCTCCATATCTATGAGTCTGTTTCTATTTAGTTATGTTTGTTCATTTGTTTTGTTTTTTATATTCCATATATAATTGAAATAATACAGTATTGTCTTTCTCTGTCTGACTGGTTTCACTTAGCATAATACCCTCTAGGTTCATCCATGTTCTCACTAATGGCAAGATTTCATTCTCTTTTATGGCTGAGTAATATTCCATTGTATAAATACAGCGTATCTTCTTCATCCATTTATCCATCAATGGGAACTTAGTTGCTTCCATATCTTGGCTACTGTAAATAAGACTGCAGTGAACATAAGGGTGCATATATCTTTTAGAATTAGTGTTTTCATTTTCTTCGAATGAATGCCCAGGAGTGGAATTGCTGGATCATATGGTAGTTCTATTTTTAATTTTTTGAGGAATCTCCATACTGTTTTCCATAGTGGCTGCACCAATTTATATCCCCATCAACAGTGCGCGAGGGTTCCATTTTCTTCATATCCTTGCCAGCACTTGCTATTTGTTGTATCTTTGATGATAGCCATCCTGACGGGTTTGAGGTGATATCACATTGTGGTTTTGATTTGCATTTCCCTGACAATTAGTGATGTTGAGCATCTTTTCATGTGCCTGTTGGCCATCTGTATGTCTTCTTTGTCAAAATGTCTATTTGGGTCCTTTGCCCATTTTTTAATTGGGTTTTTTTTCTTTTGATGTTGAGTTGTATGTGTTCTTTGTGTACTTTGGATATCAACCCCTTATTAAATATATTGTTTGAAAATATCTTCTACCATTCAATAGGCTGACTTTTTGTTTCACTGATAGTTTCCTTTGCTATGCAAAGCTTTTTTTTTTTTTTTTTTTTTTTAGTGTGCTGTAGTTCCATTTTGGCTTTTGTTTCCCTTGTGTGAGGAAATACTGCTCAAGACTGGTATCAAAGTGTTTACTGCCTGTTTTCTTCTAGTTGTTTTTTGGTTTTGAGTCTTACATTTAAGTCTTTAATCCATTTGTACTTTATTTTTATATATGGTGTGAGAAAATAGTCCAGTTTGATTCTTTTACGTGTAACTGTCCAGTTTTCCCAACACCATTTAATGAAGAGGCTGTCTTTTCCCCATTGTATATTCTTGCCTCCTTTGTCATGACTAATTGATGATATAACTGTGGGTTAATGTTTGAGCTCTCTATTCTGTTCCATAGATCTATGTGCCTGTTTTTGTGTCAATGCAAAACAGTTTTGATTACTGCAGCTTTGTAGTATAGTTTGAAGTGAGGGAGTGTGATACCTCCAGCTTTGTTCTCTTTTCTCAAGATTGTATTGGCTGTTCAGGATCTTTTGTATTTCCATACAAATTTTAGAGGTATTTGTTCTAGTTCTGTGAAAAATGCCATTGGTTTTGATAGGGGTTACATTGAGTCTGTAGATTGCCTTGGGGTGTATGGTCATTTTAACATTATGAATTCTTCCAATCCATGAACATGGTATATCTCTTAATTTGTGTCATCTTCAACTTCTTTCATCAGAGTCTTATAATTTTCCAAGTACAGGTCGTTTATCTCCGTAGCTAGATTTATTCTCAGGTATTTTATTCTTTTTGATATGATTGTAAATGGGACTTTTTTCTTAATTTCTCTTTCTGATAATTTATTGTTAGTTTTTAGAAACCCAACAGATTTTCGTATATTACTTTTGTATCCTGCAACTTTGCCGAATTCTTTGATGAGTTCTATTAGTTTTTTGGTGATGTCTTTAGGATTTTTTATGTATAGTATCATGTCCTCTGCAAACAGTGACAGTTTTACTTCTTCCTTTTCAACTTGGATTCCTTTGATTTTCTTTTTTACTTGTCTGATTGCTGTGGCTAGGACTTCCAATACTGTGTTGACTAAAGGTGGCAAGAGTGGACATTCTTGTCTTGTTCCCGATCTTAGGGGAAATGCTTTCAGCTGTTCACCATTGAGTGTGATGTTAACAGTGGTTTTGTCATATATGGCCTTTATTATTTTGAGATATGTTCCTTCCATACCCACTTTGTGGAGAGTTTTTATCATAAATAAATGTTGAATTTTGTCAAAAGCATCTATTGAGATGATCATATGATTTTTATTCTTCAGTTTGTTAGTGTGGTGTATCACATTGATTGATTTGTAGATATTGAACCATCCTTGCATCCCTGGGATAAATCCCAACTGATACATTAAAAGGAGTATGATCCTTTTAATGTATTGTTGGATTCAGTTTGCTAATATTTTGTTGAAGATTTTTGCACCTACATTCATCAGTGATATTAAAAATCTGCAATTTCTTTATTTGTGATATCTTTGGTTTCAGTATCAGGGTGATGCTGGCCTCATAGGATGAGTTTGAAAGTGTTCTTCTGTAATTTTTTTGGAACAATTTGAGAAGAATAGGTGTTAACTCTTCTATAAATGTTTGGTAGAATTCAACAAACAATCTGGTCCTGGACTTTTGTTTGTTGGGGTTTTAAAATTACTGATTCAGTTTCAGTACTGTTAATTGGTCTGTTCATATTGTTTATTTCTTCCAGGTTTAGTCTTGGGAGATTGTACATTTCTAGGCATTTTTCTATTTCTTCTAGGTTGTCCATTTTACTGGCCTATAATTGTTCATAGTAATCTCTTATGATCCTTTGTATTTCTGTGGTGTCAGTTGTAACTTCTTTTTCATTTCTAATTTTAATTGTTTGGTCCTTCTTTTTTTCTTGATGAGTCTGGCTAAATATTTATTAATTTTGTTTATCTTTCCAAGAGTCAGCTCTTAGTTTCATTGATCTTTTCTGTTGTTTTTATTTTTTAGTCCCCAGTTCATTTATTTCTGCTGTGATCTTTATGACTTATTTCCTTCCACTAACTTTGCATTTTGTTTATTCTTCTTTTTCTTGTTCCCTTAGGTGTAAGATTAAGTTGTTTACTTGAGATTTTTCTGATTTCCTCACGTAGGCTTTATTGCTATAAACTTCCTCTTAAAACTGCTTTTTCTGTGTCCCATAGATTTTGAAAATCATTGTTTTTTTGTTTTCATTTGTCTCCAGGCACTTTTTTATTTCCTCTTTGATTTTTTCAGTGACCAATTGCTTGTTTAATAGTATATTGTTTAGCCTCCAACTGTTTGTGTTTTTTGCAGTGTTTTTCTTGTAGTTGATTTCTAGTTTCATAGTTGTTGGGAAAGATACATGATGTAATCCCAATCTTCTTAAATTTACTAAGACTTGTTATGTGGCATAGCATGTGATCTATCCTGGAGAATGTTCCATTTTCACTTGAAAGCGATGTTTATTCTGCTGCTTTTGGATGGAATGTTCTATGTATATCTGTTAAGTTCATCTGGTCTAATGTGTGGTTCAGCTGAATAGAGTTCCCATATTTAAAACATAATTTCTCTTAGTGCTATTCAGGAACATCATTAACCATGATTACATAAAGAAATCCCTGCTGCATCCCCCTTTACCGTGTAAACTTGTGCGTTGGAGAAACAGCTCAATTGTAAATCAGTGTAACTCGTGATTTGAGTGGCAGATTTGGCATCTGCCACTTGGGCAGAAGTTTAAAGCTCAGTATACTGGGTGTGGTGGTTTACGTGGGTACTGGTGCTTCTGATCTAGACCTCATTTTCAAAACCTCATGTTCTCATGGATGACTGCCCACTTATTTCTCTGAGGGGATGCACTTGCCCCTTCCCTATGCTTCTACCCAAGCCTCCAAAAGTGAATTTGTTGCATTCCTCCAAACCCATGTTTTTAAGTTTCATACCACTAAAAATATATTATCCAAATTTGGTATATATCCATTTAGCTGTTTTGTCATGATCCTGGTAAGAGACCAAGAGAGAAATATCTTTATTCATAAAATTAAACATATACAACAGGAAAATTTTCTTTGTCTTTCAAATCCTTCCATTCTTCAAAAGAGGGGAAAAAAATCCAAAAAGAGTATGTATAATAGGTCTTTTCATACCTAAGTTTGATGTTAAATAATTAGAAAGGGAGTCAAAATTAGAGGGCTTAATCAAGTGAAGTTTCTCTGGATAAGAGAGAGAGGTGATGGAGAAAAGGCTGGCTTTGGGGATGGTTAGAGGAAATGATAGAATTGTATCCAGGGAAAAGACAGATATTCACTGGGAGACTTTAAGAAGTTTTTGTGGTGTGGTGACCCAACCCCCTCCATTACAATTTCAGGAAAATCCAAATGTCTTTGTGTGATTTTGGAGTTGGATTTATCCTTGAGGGTCTATGGATGATGCCACAAGAAGTTTGATGGTGAGGGCAGATTCTACTCTTTTTACTGGAGTAAAAACCACATGTGCTCAGCCCTGCATGACCCTCTCCCTGCGACCCGCCTTCCCCGCACCATGCCACACTCTCCTTACTCTAGCTTCGCTGGTTTTCTCCATGTTCTTTGAACATACCAGCGTCACTCCTGCCTTAAGGCTTTTGTACTTGTTTGTTCTCCCTGAATGCTTTTCTCTGGGATAGCCTGGATATCTATATTGCTTACTTCCTTACCTCCTTCTGAGTAAACTTCAAACGTCACCTACCCCGTGAGGACTTACCCAGCCTCCTGTTGAAAATTACACCACCACCCCTTACTCACATACTTCATCTTTTGTCTGTCTTCTCCATTAGAATTTAAGAGGGCAAAGTATTCCAGGCTCTCCTTCTCCTGGCCCCCATTCTGTCCCTAGTGCCTGGAACAACACTGGGCACATAGAAAGTTCTCAATAAATATTTATTGAGTGAATCAAATAATGAGCACTGTTCAAAGGAGCCCAGTCAGTTTCAGTTACCAAAAAAGCAAACCGGTGATTCTCAAAGGATAACACTAGAGCTTTTCTAGTTGTATAGACAGATAAGCATAAGGAGGAAGACTGCAGGTAAGTGCTTATTGAAATCCTTCCTGGAAAAATTTACGCTCTTCAATTCAAATAATCAAGTGTACTTGTTAAGTACACTACAAAACAAATATGTATTAGGGAAAACCAGATCATCTTTGAAATACTTGTTTTCCAAAAGCTTCTCCTGTAAGTCTGCTCTGCCTGTGGTAGAGAAATGCAAATTACACGGGGCACATATCGACCTCTCTTTGGAATACTTTTTCCTTATAATACAGTCATTTCAAATGTGAAGAATAAAATGCCACTAAATAAAAAATTACTTGCTGTCTTAAGTAGTATGCAAAAGTTGTTTTTCTCTGTTTCTGTAGTCCTGGCAAATGATCCAGAGATTAATCTTTGAAAAGCCTTTTTTATTATATCTGTAGAAAACATTATTTTAAGTGATAATCTCATGAAGCTAATTCGCCTCCATACCATTCAAGGGAGTTTTACAGAGAAATAAGGTGAATACAAATCTCTACCCTGTATCGAGTGTGTATTTTGAATCTCTTAGGTCAGGGATGTAAGCCATTGAGGGGACAATACTGTGGACAGAAGGTGTGGCCTTTGCCACAGAGATGGTATTGTCACCACCTGCTCCCAAGTCTCCTACAGGCAGGGCCCTGCTGTTCATTCACTTCAGAGCAGCTTCTGCTAGTGCTTGTTCTAGATCCTGGGCCCTCAGTCAACTGTGACTCCTGACTTTGATACTTGCTTCAAAATGGGTGATTTAAGACAAAGATTCCTTTAAGTTAGGGTGAAAACCAACTTCAGGATGGTACAAACCCTACCTGCCATAATCTCTGTGAAATCTGCCATTTCCATATTTAGAATAAGGAATTTCTCACCAGATTCTTCACTTAAAGAAGAGCCCTCTGTTTATCTTCTACTCTTAATGGAGTGAACGTATAATTTATCATCCAAATAGGGACATGTTTGGGAATGGAAGGGGCGAGGTAACTATTAATAGTTGTATCTGGGCAACAGTCATAACCTAGGATGGTGGGAGGCAAGCAGAATCGAATGGTGCCTGAATATGAAGGAGAATGAAATGAATACTTATTGAAACCATACAATGTGCTAAGGACTTTATATATATTATCCTCTGATGTGGTATGTGGGCATGTTTTCAACAGTGAATCTGGAGTTACATTAACCAAGGAGTTGACATATACTAGTCTAACAGGAATTTTAGGAACTTAACTCAGGACGGTTTACGACAAGAGCTATCGATTGAACTGTCTGGAGGAAACGCGTTAGATACTCATTTTGGCCAAAAGTCAAATGTTAAAATCGGTACTTGACTGAAGTCAGGCATCGCTAGGCTAGAAAGAATTTTTTGGAGGCAAGATGAAATCTGAAAACTTGTCTAAAATTTTATAAGTTAAACTTTGAAAGTTTGGCACTGGTGAAGGAAACAGAATTTATCAGTGCCATCCGCTGATGGACCGCTCCTGTGGTGCCTGTGCTGCAGGCCTGCGATCCAAAAGGGAGGCTCGCTTTAATCACACTAGTGTTTAGTGCACAGTGTAAGGAACTTGGGATTCACCACTCAGCAGATCTTCAAAATCCTGGATCTGCTACTACTGAAAATGTTTACCCACCTATAGCAGTTATTTTGACAAGAGTCTTTTGTCTGTTGGTGTCCATAGACTGCAAGTGTAAGGAATTTACTTCTTCAATTTGAATTTTGATGAGTGAGGACAAAATGTGCGTTGAGGTTCTGTAACATGTTCTTCTTTTCTTCCAACTTGTAATTTGTTCATCCAGTTGATCAACATTTATTAAGCACCAATTCAGTGTCTTAGCCACCATTTAAGGGGATGGGGACAGAGCAGTGAACAGAAGACAAAGGTCTTTGCCCTCATGGAGTTTAAATTCTGGGACTTGGGGAGACAGACAATAAAAGTATAGATAAAACGTATAGTATATAAATAGCATAAGTGCTATTAAGAAGAATAAAGCAGTTAAGGATATGAGGAACTTTCTATTATGACTGGGTCATGATGATTTTTCATGGTGTTGTTTATAGGGTTTTTTATTCTCATGAAATTTTTAGGGGCAGATTTGGTGTTTAACTATTAATCCCACATATGAAGAGTTCCCAACTAGGACTTTTTTTTTCCCCTGAGCAACTCATTGTGTAAATGGAATTAAATAACTGAAAATTAAATAAAGTTCTTAGGGTTATGTGTTTAATTTTTTTTTTTTTTTTTTTTTTTTTTTTTTGCGTTATGCGGGCCTCTCACTGTTGTGGCCTCTCCCATTGCGGAGCACAGGCTCCGGACGCGCAGGCTCCGGACGCGCAGGCTCAGCGGCCCAGCCGCTCCACATGTGGGATTCTCCCGGACCGGGGCACGAACCCGTGTCCCCTGCATCGGCAGGCGGACTCTCAACCACTGCGCCACCAGGGAAGCCCCGTGTTTAATATTTTTAATGCTAGTATATCAACTAATTCTACAAAGATTAGAATTTTCATGTAATCTCAACTCTGTTATTCTTCCTTATATTATTGCTTAAAATTTTATATATATTTGTTGGTAAAAAAATGACGCAGTATTTTTCCTAAGGTTTTATGCTAAGCACACTTAATATTTCCTTTAACTGACAATTTATTCTCCTCTGTAGTTGAAGATCCTTCATAATTTTTATACATAAAATTAATAACTTTCACAATAAGTTTATTATTGCAACATTTTCCTTTTGAAGTATTAAAGATACATTTATATTTCACCTGATGGATAGAAATTCAACATAGAAAGCATATAAGGAGATTTTTCACTCCATCTACTTCTAGGCTGCTTATCCGAATTTTAAATTACACATTCAGTTGTAAACAGCAAACTCTAGTGACATTCCCTGTTTATGTTCCTAACATCAACACCCTATTTAGATACGATGGTGAAGGAAATGATCACACAAGCGTTTGTCACATACGTGTACAAGGAGGCCAGAAATGGCATTGAGTTGGATGTTTAGCTGAGTCTGAAGCTGGAGTGTGACAGCAGAGTTTGGCCAAATACTGAGACCAAAGTGAAACTCTCCTTCACCTCTGCTTTCTCAAATTCAGTTCTTCCTCAGAAGGGGCACGATAGTGTCAGTCATTGGAGTGACAGCCTCCCAACCTCCTTCATGTCTGGTGACCAAAGTGATGAACATGGCATCCAAGAGAGTTTCAGCAAGGTTCATGCTGATACTGGGCATTATTAACTGAGTGGTTGGGTTTCCACCCTTATTTGTCTGTTTCGTTTCACCGGAACCTCAGTCTTCCTGGCACAATAAGCCAGTGAGGTCTTCTTGGCTTAGTTGATATGCATGGCTTTCACTGGGAGGGGATGAGAACCTGAGTGAGTTTTTAGCAAGTGGCTCCCAGGCTTCCCTAATACTTACCTTCATGATGCAATTATAGCATCATTTAGCAGGAGCTCTGCTGAAGCTTGAATTCACATAATAAAAAGCATTTACATTTTAACTCCAATACTCAACTCACATTTAACGGAAACATAATAATCTGCAGATTTAAACTTGAATTTAAAAATGGGTTTACTTTTTTAACTCTGTGATTTTATTGCCTGCCACAAATAATGGGCAGCATTAATGCAAAGCATGAGAAAGGGGGTGGGAACCAAATTTTCTAAACATTCTAAAAGCTGGTATGTGTCTTCTCTCCAGGGTCACCTGCAGGTTGGATGGAGGTGAAATTCAATTTTATATCTCCCAAACCTAGCACAGTGTTAGGCAAGCACTCTGTAAAAACCATTGCTACTGCTACTACCATGATTACCACTTCTACTGCTGGGAGTGCTATTTCCACTACTGCTTTTGCTTCTGTGGTTGTAGCCCATACAGCTGGTGAGCTCGTGTGGGCCCTTCTCAGGCATGGGGGGTGAACATACTTCTATGTTGTGGTCCCTTTTCAGCCACCCTCCAGACATGCGCATGGCAGAAAGGAGATGGGAAGGCACTCTGGATGGAGGGAAAAGTCCAAAAGTTTCTAAGAAAAGCACTCCCATATTGCAAATGGTGCTATGATTATTTTGAATTTGCTGTAACTCTTAGATTTTTAAAAGTCTTTGTACACATGTGACACTTTCTATTTTCTGTCGAGTATTTGGTTTTCCCACTCAGGGTATGATTGCCCTGAGCATGATGAAGCTGAGGGAAAACATGTGAATTTGAGTCCATCTAACACACATTTAATCAATAATTAAGCAAACATTTATTAACCTCATGAACTTTTTTCCCCCACATCTTTATTGCAGTATAATTGCTTTACAATGTTGTATTAGTTTCTCCTGTACAACAAAGTGAATCAGCTCTATGTATACGTATATCCCCATATCCCCTTCCTCTTGAGCCTCCCTCCCCACCCCCCATCCCATCCCTCTAGGTCATCACAAAGCATCGAGTTGATCTCCCTGTGCTATGCGGCTGCTTCCCACTAGCTATCTATTTTACATTTGGTAGTGTATATATGTCAATGCTACTCTCTCACTTCGTCCCAGCTTCCCCTTCCCGCTCTGTCCTCAAGTCTGTTCTCTACGTCTGCATCTTTATTCCTGCCCTGCCACTAGGTTCATCAGTACTGTTTTTTTTATAGATTCCATATATATGCGTTAGCATATGGTATTTGTTTTTCTCTTTCTGACTTACTTCCCTCTGTATGACAGACTCTAGGTCCATCCACCTCACTACAAATAACTCAATTTCGTTCCTTTTTATGGCTGAGTAATATTCCATTGTATATATGTGCCACACCTTGTTTATCCATTCATCTGTTGATGGACATTTAGGTTGCTTCCATGTCCTGGCTATTGTAAACAGTGCTGCAATGAACATTGTGGTACATGACTCTTTTTGAATTATGGTTTTCTCAGGGTATATGCCCAGTAGTGGGATTGCTGGATCATATGGTAATTCTATTTTTAGTTTTTTAAGGAACCTCCATATTGTTCTACATAGAGGCTGTAATCAGTTTACATTCCCACCAACAGTGCAGGAACCTCATGAACTTGACTTGAACAGGTCTCTTGCTCTGAGCTTCAGTTCCATTGTCTGTAAGTTTAAGGTAATGTAATCAGCTCTATCTTAGTTTTTTGGGGGATGAATAGAGGAAGCCAGTGCAAAGTGATATGTAAGCTGCTAGCTTAATAAAGATTAAATGGGGTGTCATTATATGGCTGGGACAAATTTTTCTTCTGAATTTCCTGTAGCACTTTGTGCTCAATAGCAAGTTTAGTTTGGTTTGGAAGTGAGAGCTGTGGTCCGGCTGGAAGTAAGTACCAGATATGAAGTAAAAAGACCTGGGAGCAAAATCATGCCCTACCACCTCACTAGTGACGTGCCCCAAGTTAAATTACTGAAAAAAAGAATCCTAAAGCTGTGTAGCTCCAAGGTCACTCACTGTGAGAATTAAGTGGGAAAAGATCTAGGAAGGCACCTGGTGTGTTGCAGGTGTTTGGCTGGTGTTTGGAAAGCATTCCTTCAGGAAAGAGAAAGGTAAGGGTGAGTCAAAATGGTCCTGAACAGGCAGCATGCAGAGAGGAAAAAGCATGTCCCGTGATGGCCCTAATACATTTCCTCAGATGTGAATTAGGAATAATAATGATAATAATTCCCTTAATTATCTCTTAGGGTTACTGTAAGGACTAAAAGTGGTAAGATATCACCAGAAATGGAATAGGGGCTCAAAAATTTACTCACCCCCAAAAGTTGAGAGTCATGCTTAAGATAATTCTCCTCGTTTTTAAAGACAGTCTTAAGCCATGTCTAGTTCTATGTTGACTGACTATAGTACCTAGGATGGTTTTTTGAGAAGATGTAGGCAATTCACTATAAAACTTTCCTGCCTCTGTTCAGGCTGCCTTTTGGGTAATGAAACACAATAAAAATTACCAAAGATGGAGGAGGCAAGGAAAGAGCAGCTGATGGAATGATGACGTAGAAGCAAGAGGGACACACATTCTAGCAACTTTGAAAGATGAAGGCCATTTTCCCGAGCCCCTCTCCCCTGTCCTTTCTGCTGAAACTTTTGTGAAGGGGAAGCCAGCCAGAAGGTACCAGAGAAAGCACCAGGTGTTGGGAAGAGTTCCCGGCACTGACCCGATTTATTCATCTCTGCAATGAGGTCAGACTTGTACTACATGCGTCACCTGTGCATTCTCAGGGAGTTCTCAAGAACAGTCTCTGAGGCCGTTTCTGAAGCCCAGTAACATTCCTGGGTTATGGAGACAGTAAGTGGCAGAGCCAATAGTTGAACCCAAGTACAGTTGCCCCCAAATCCTCATCCTCAGATTCTGCCTCTGAGGATTCAACCAATGGGTAGATGGAAAGTATTTGGAAAAATGAAAACTTCCAGAAAGTTCTAAAAAGCAAAACTTGAATTTGCCTCACACTGGCCACTATTGACATGGCATTTGCATTGTAGTTATAGCTATTTACATAACACACTGCATTAGGTAGTGCACTAAAAAGTAATCTAGAGATGATTTAAGGTACACGGGAGAAATTGTGTAGGTTGTCTGCAAACACTGTGCCATTTTATATAAGGGACTGAGCATCTATAGGGTTTGGTATGGGGGGGGGTCCTGGAACCAACCTCGAGGAGACAGGGATGACTGTACTCTAGTTCCTCATCCCGTCAGATCTAAGCTTGGGTACCACTCGTGGCCAAAGATATCTGAGCAACAGGTCTATTTAGGGGCACCATTCAGAAGTGGTGTATGTCAGCCATTTGTCTTATTGGTCCTTCTAGACGTGGGACTGGGCAATGAGTTCTTTTACTCCTGAAGGCTCAGTGAGGAAATGGAATTGGTTTCTGACAGGCTTTGAATTCGAGGAGAATGTGAAGCTTAGCCTATAGCATAGTAACATGGCCACCATGTGAGGGGCAAGCAGAGGAGTGCCAGCGAGCCAGCCCAGGACAAGGGGAGGAGACCCAGGAGACCCTGGTGTTTCAGACACAAAGAGAGTGAGGAGACCTTCGCCAAGTCCCGGTGCTCAGCTGTGTCCCACACTTCTGAGAGATCAGACAAAACGAGAACCGGAAAGGCCCGCAATTTACCAGTTGAAAGGCAGGTTGCTTCACCGGTGCCTGAAATCACATCCTTCCTCTCATTCCGTTTCTATTTAAAAGGATTTCCCAGGGGTGGTTCTTTGATCGTGCCCTCAGTTTGGGGGGACGTGCACCCTCTTTGGGGCTCCTCTGTGTATTCCCTACTCCGTACAGGTCACGTAAAGTCCGTGGTCCCCAAATGTAACCATCTGATTGTTAAATCACCATGAAGATGCGTTAGCCACCCAAGCCTTTTCTGCTCCTGGACGTTTAAATCCATCAATCTGTAATTATAATGATTATTTTTGTCTTTGGACATATTTCAACTGCATGTGAGAGCTGATGTTTTTCTTTCTTTTTGTTTAGTTATATCAGTTTCAGGAGTACAGCATTATAATTTAACATCTGCATACACTACAAATTGATCACCACCATGTGTCTAGTTACCATCCATCAGCAGACAGTTGACCCCTTCACCCAATTTCTCCCACCCCCCAACCTCCTTCCCTTCTGGTAACCACTCATCTGGTCTCTGCAACTATGAGTTTGTTTTTGTTTTGTTTTGTTTTGTTTTCTTAGATTCTGCATATGAGTGAAATCAGACAGTCTTTCTCATCTGATTTATGTCACTTAGCATAATACCTTCAAGGGTCATCCACGTTGTCAAAAATGGCAGGATTTCATTCTTTTTCATGCCTGAGTAGTATTCCGTGGTGTATATATACCACATCTTCTTTACCATTCATTCATAAATGGACACTTAGGTTGATTTTCTATCTTGGCTAGTGTAAATACAGTTGACCTTTGAACAACATGGGCTTGAACTGCACAGGTTCACTTATAC